>NW_012145190.1:1591732-1609508 GCF_000956105.1 Propithecus coquereli
AGCTAAAAATAGAAATACCATTCGATCCAGCAATAGCACTATTAGGCATCTACCCAAAAGAGCACAAAACATTCTACGATAAGGATATCTGCACCCGAATGTTTATGGCAGCACAATTCACTATTGCAAGAATGTGGAAACAACCCAAGTGCCCGTCAATCCATGAATGGATTGAATTTTAATACAGAAAGGAACATGGTATACTATGGAATTGGGATAGATGAGTATATTTCAAAGCAAATTGCATTATTTCACAATCTTTCCATTTTTTGTTATATATAGGTACCATAGCATTTTTATATTTTTAATATTTTTATTTATTGACTCACTTTTTAAACAAAAACTAGCCTTGGTCAAAGCAATGAAAATATGCTTAGTTAGTTAAATGCCATAACCCAACTTCTTCAAAATGTGGTATACTAAATAACTATAGGTAGTCAAATATTTATTTTTATTTCAATAACTTTGTAGCTATTATGTGTATTTTAGCAATGTAACTATAGCATCAAACTCATGATTTCATATTTGCATTGCTTTGAACCCAATCCTTGAACACACATTGTCAGGAAGCCAGGAGATCAAATGAACATTCCTAGAGAAAGTGCCCAGAAAAAATATATGGGGAGTGTAAGGCCCAGTCTAGTTCTCAACTTCTGTAACCCCCCTTTCCTCAAGCTAGGGGCACACCATCACTTTCTGTACCCAATCCTGACCCATTTTGCAAACTAGTTTTGACCTGGAGTAGTTTATTATTATTTGTGGACTCAGCTTCTGTACCCACAATGAAGCTGGGCTGGTCATGAAGCTTCGGGTCACTGACCAGATGTCAGGGGAAGTTCACAGGCTCTCAGCCAAAAGTAGACCTAGGTTTGCATTTCAGTTTAATCACTTAGTCCTTAGTGTGACCTCAGCCAATAATGATGCTAAATAATATTTACAATTATGTGTGTGTACCAAGTCTTTGATATACAGTGTCTCATTTAAACCTATATAATCTTCTGAAGAAGTACTGTTATTCCCATCTTACAGATGAGGAAACTGAGGCTCAGAGAAGTGCTTGTGGTTACATTGCTAGTAAAATTGGCAGAGTCAACCGAACTTGAATTCAGGTCAGCCAACACTTTAACATATGGTCTCCTGCAGCCACGTGGCTTAATATTTCTCAGCATAGTTTTCTCTTCCCTAAATTGGAGATATTAATGCTTAATTCGTAAGGTTGTTCTGAGGATGACATTCACTATCTGGGGAAATGCTTCCACACAGTAATTATGAGTTCCTTCCCTGGTTCCTAAGAGGCAATTTTTGCTAGTAGACTTCTGCCCTGGTTTTGTTTGTAAGTCACTGTTCTGATATTCCATACGCCCACCTTTCCCAATGGGTTTGCCTCCTTTCAGCCACTGCAGCTGACCCCTGCTACCTCAATGGGCCCTTAATATGGCAGTGTCAGCCTTGTCCTCCTGCAACCTTCCTCCTCCTCTTACTCCTCCCCCATCCTGCCCTTGACCAGATGAGTCCTATGCTTTGACAGGAAGAGTGCGGATGTGGAGCTCATCTGTGGTACCAATTACTGAATGAGGATCTTTAAAATTCTCCAAATTTTCTTTCACCTTACAAGCAACCCTGGTGAGTCTGAACCAGTTGGGTCCTTGAGTCCTTTGGAGCTGCCCCACCTGTTCCCTGTCTGTGTGCCTACCTATTTCTGAGGCCGGATAATAACCATCTGATACTCAGGCCAGGAGTCCACCAGCACCTCCATGTTGAAGGGGTTACCATGACTGATGTAATATACAGAGCCATACGCTTGAAGGAGGAGAGAAAGGGACTAGGAGAGGTTGGGATCCTCAGAGATGGGGACCTGGATGTGATGAGGAAGAGAGAAAATGCAGGCCAAGTGAGGGCACTAGAACTAAGTCAGTGATGGTAATCAGATAAGCATTGTCTCTTGGACCATATCGATGGAAGTGAAGTCACCAGCAAGCAGGCAGAAGAACTCACGGGTGTCCTTGTGATAACAAATAGTCGTTGTGGTTGTTGTGCACTAACTGGACACTTGATCTGCTCTTAGTACATATGTTGTTTGGTTTTATGTAGTGCTCACAATGACTTTAAGAGGTAAGTGCTAGTATTATTCTCATATCACAGATGAAAAGACCAAGACCTTCTTCACCACGGAAAGGTGAAGAAGCATGCCCAATGCCACTGAACTAGAAAATGGCAGACTTGGAACAGATACCCATTCAGTCTGGCTTCAAAACCTGTTCTCTTGGCTAGCATCCCCACTGCCTCTCCCAATGGATGGCAAAACCCGCAGACTAGGCCTACTCCCACCTCCTCAGAAGGAGCCTACTGTACTCTCATCCCTAACACTCCCACACCTACACCCCGACCCCCTGCTGTACCCTAACCTTTAGGGACTCAGGGATGCTTCTGGCCAAGGATTTGTTTAGGGTTAGAAGCTTCTGGGAATTATTCAGTAGAAGCATTTTCTAGAGTGCTTCAGTCCTTGAGCCCTTCAAGCAGAAACCCTGAAAAGATAAGAAGCAAAGGGAAAATGTTAAGAGACCATGTGAATTAAAAATGCACTTTACGCATGTCATTCAAATAATACTCATGAGGTAGGTACAGCTAGCAGCATCCTCATTCTGAAGATACCAAAGCTCAGAGAGACTAAGTGACTTTCTCAAGTTCTTCCAGAGACAAATGGCAGAGTCAGATTTTAAAACCACATATGTATGACTCCAAAACCCATGCTCTTCCTCCCTGGTGGAATGACTTAGACATGAACATTAAGAGCTCTGTGAGGTTCCCAAATGTCTGCAGTAGAACTCTGAGCCACTGTCACTACAACCCTTTTTCTAAATCTTGATCATTAGATGCCTGAGAAGCCTTCTCTCATCTGGAATAGAGATTATCAGCCCTTCAAGGACAGTTGCAAATGGAAAACTTAGAGCAGGTGTTGGCAAAGATTTTCTTTAGTTTCTTAGAGACAAACTAGTAAATATTCTAGGCCTATGGACATTTTGGAATTTGTCTCAGTTTCATTATAAAAATTGATAAGTAAGAAAAATTTTTGACACATACCCATAAACTTTAGTTGAAATGACATTTGCAATCCTGGGAAATGTGCCAAGAATTTAAAAATAATTTGGAGAAGGCCATCAGTATACTGATAGTTGTTCAAAACGCAGGTAAGGTTCAAATTTTAATTCTTCCTCCTACTTCCTTGTCAAGTTGCTTAACCAATCAGAACTTTGAAATGTTTTCTCACTAATAAACTGTAAATTAGAATGCATGCTCTTCAGATTTATGGGATTACACAATGTAATGCATACATAAAATGCATAGCATTATACTTGGCATAAAGTAAGTACAGTATTTAACAAGTTTTTTTTGATTGATTTTGTATGATCAACATGTCATTTATAGATTTAGCAATTATATCCAATGATGTGAAAAATAATAAAACATGTGAAGAACTTACCAGTTTAATTAATATAAGAAAACAACCCATGGATCAGGTATTTTAAATGGTGATTAGCAAATTAGTTAATACAGAGGTTCAAAACTTTTTAACCACAGGGGTAAAATAGTTAATAAATATGTGTTAATTAATAGGCAAGGTGAAACCTATTTTCCCTGGGATCGAAGGCCTATTAAAGTTACACTATCTTCTGTATTTTGATGAAGAAATCTTTAAACTGAGGACTGAACTCTGATTTTTTCCTTTTGCCCAATTCCTTTCTTAGGGGCCTGGTGAGTCAAGCCTACAAATGATAAATCTCATTAACAAGTTTTGTTAACCCAATATAATGTGGTTTACTTCCCAACCTGATTCCAGTATAGTATTGCATGAAAGATAGAAGACCACCTTATCTTAACTCAAGCATCCTAGCTATATTTATGTTAACTCAAGAGATCCTCCTGTCTGGACCTCCAGAGTTCTCAGACCCTTATCCCAAGCATTCCTTCCCACTGACTCCTGGTCTTTTAGACAAGGCCTAACTCTTTCAGCCAATTGTCAACTAAAGCAGCGGTCCCCATCATTTTGGGCACCAAGGACCAATTTCATGGAAGACAATTTTTCCACAGATCTGGGGGGTGGGACAGAGAATGGTTTTGGGATGATTCAAGCATTACATTTATTGTGAACTTTATTTCTATTATTATTACATTGTAATATATAATGAAATAATTATACAACTCATCATAATGCAGAATCAGTGGGAGCCCTGACTGGCTGTAAATACAGATGAAACTTTGCTCACCTGCCCGCCGCTAACCTTCTGCTGTGTGGCCCAGTTCCTAACAGGTCATGGACCATGACTGGGCCATGGCCCCAGGGTTGGGAACCACAGAACTAAAGAATCCCTAAGCCCACCTATGACTTATAAGCCTCTGCTTTGAGATGTCCTGACTTTTCAGGCCAAATCAATGTATGCCTTCCATGTATTGATTTATGGCTTTACCTGTAAATCCCATCTCCCTGACATGTGTAAAACCAACAGTAACGCAACCACAGTGAGTCACTTGCTCAAGGCCTCTTGGGCATGGATCTGGGCCATGGTCCTCAAATTTGGCTCAGAATTAACCTCTTTAAATTATTTTAGAGTTTGGATTTTTCTGTCCACACACAAAAGCATCCTGTTGCCCCAGCTCAGAATTTCAGAATGTTTAAGAAATGTCTAGTATATAGACCTGGGTCTCTTCCCTGAGTCTACTCTGCCTTCTTGTGCTATTTTTAGAGCAGTCAGCAAAAGCTGGTCGCTTTTGTCTACCTCCTCCAAGTGATTTTCTTGCTCTGCATTTCTTCCCTGATTGATCTAAAATTGCCTGTACCCATGTCTTTCACTATTTCAAAGGATTTCAAAATCCTTTCAAAGGATTTTTTTCCTTTGAACTTTCGGGAAGGTTTTAGAAGTTTTAATTCAAGATCTGCCATGCTTTATCAGTTTCCCAAAAGAACTGGTGTGTCATTTGCCCTGAAAACACTGTAGCCTGGACTGACATATGAGAAGAATAAACTTTTGTTCCCTCACACCAATCAGCTACCACATCTTTCTCCAAAATACCTCTCCTGTCCATTCCCTCCTCCATCCCTTCTGCCATAACCTTAGTTCGAGACCTGCTCCTCCTCATATTAGAATATTGCTGTTATCACTTCGCATTGATTTCAGCTTCTAATATCTACTCAAATAAAAGTTTTCTCTACCTTTACCTTCAAGTTTTCCTTTTTTAATCAGAAAACTCCTTAAAAACCTGGGTAAACCCTTCTGCCCTATTTTTTTTTTAAATTGTAGTAAAGTATACATAGCATAAAATTTACCTTTCTAACCACTTTTAAGTGTACAACTCAGCGGCATTAAGTACAGTTACAGTGTTGTACAACCATCACCATTATCCATCTCCAGAACTTTATTGCCACCCCAAAGAGAAACTGTACCCAACAATTACCCATTCCCCCTCTTCCAAGCCCCTGACAACCTCTATTCTACTTTCTGTCTCTAAGAATTTGCCTATTCTAGGTACTTCATATAAGTGGAATTATACAGTATTTGTACTTTTGTGTCTGGCCTATTTCACTTAGCATAATGTTTTCAAGGTTCACTCATGTAGCATATGTCGGAATTTCATTCCTTTTAAAGGTGGAATAATTTTCTATTGTATGTATGTGTGTGGGTATATATATGAACACAGGGTGTCTTTCCATTTATTTAAGTCTTCTTTAATAATTTTCAGCAAGATTTTATAGTTTTCAGTGTACAGGTCTTTCACTTCCTTGGCTAAATTAATTCCCAACTATTTTATTCTTTTTGATATAATTGTAAATGGAATTGTTCTCTTCTTTGCCTCCAACTCTTTCTGTGTCAGGATTGAATTTAAATCGTTTGATTTCATATTCCAGGCCATCACTGCTAGACCTCAATCTACCATCCTAGTTTCATATCTGACTGCATCTTCCATCCACCTTGCATTCCAAGAGGATTCTTCTTATTACATGCTGTAGGTTTTCTAAGCCCAGGAAACAAAAAAGCAAATGTCTTCCCATCTTCCTCAACTGGTAAAGTCAAATTCACTATTTCAGAATTCAGGTTCTAGGATGTGAATGTTTATAGATAGTACATAACTATATTGAAGATCACTCTGATTATATCTGAGTTAGAGGACTTTGTTGAAAAAATGGTTGACCCCACACACTAAGATAATGGTTGATAACACTTTCAACAACAAAACCCAAAGTAAACAGGGAAAACTTAAGCCAATAAAAAAATTGGTCCTAAATGTATAATTACACCAAATAATGTTTATCAACTTGAACATGTCCTAAAGATATAAACTAGTTTGCATAATAAACCAACCACCTAAAGCACTAGTGTTCCCAATACAGAGATTAAAGGAGGAGACAGTTTTCTTAATAAGTTTAAAGTCTCCTGAAAAAAAGAATAAATTTGTATAATTAATGACATTTAGTTAACATGAGTATCACATAATCAGTAGTCATTGAGAGACTATATAGAAAAGCAATTATAATGAATAGATGGGTAAAAAGCAAAATATATAATAATTTGTACATGATACTTACCCCAAATACTATGTATATGGATAAGGATTTGAAGAGAATAAATAAATATAAAATTGTTTTGGGGTGGTAGAATATGTGTCATTCATTTCTTATTTCAGAATTTTCTTTAATACAATTGGCAAGTTTTTATTTTTATACAAGTTAGAAAAAACATGGAGACACTGGAATTATAGTTAAACATGAGGATTTGAAAACAGAAAAAATGCTATCTTTCTTTTTATTATTATAAACTTGTTCAGCTGAATCTCCCTTCTCCTACAAAATTATCAAAATTCTGGACAAGCTAACAGTCAACAGCTCAGCAGAGTGGAACCACTCCCCGAGAGCAGCCCCCTTGCTCACATTGTCAACTCAGCACAAACACAGATGCAAGAGTCTGAATGTCTGGGGTCAGATCCCATCTCCATGAGCTATTAGCCACCACATGACCTCTCCAGTGTCAAGTTCCTCATAAAAAAATGAGAATTACGGTACCTAGCAGGGCCTTTTGGTTTCAAGTAACAGAAACTGGCTCTGGCTCACTCAAGCAAGAAAGGAAAATTAATTATCAAGATATAGCACAAAACAATGGTGATATAGCACCTCTTGTGTTCTCCTGGATAGAGCTGGAACACATTCTACTAAGTGAAGTATCCCAAGAATGGAAAAACAAGCACCACATGTACTCAGCATCAAATTGGTATTAACTGATCAACACATAAGTGCACGTATAAGAATAACATCTATTGGATGTCGGGCAGGGGGGGAGGGGGGGGGACAGGTATATGCATACACAAAGAGTGCAATGCGCACCATCCGAGGGATGGACACACTTGAAACTCGGACTTGGGGGGGGAGGGGGGTCAAGGGCAACATATGTAACCTAAACATCTGTACCCCCATAATATGCTGAAAAAAAAAGATATAGAGCAGCTCTCAGAATCCAAGGAAAAGCTTGACTCACAAAACCTTGCTAAGGACAGGAATCAGGCACCCCTGTGCACCTGGGTACAGAAATTAATGGATGGTTTCCTTAGAACATCATTATAAGGAACATCAATTTCATTCTTTCCATCTATGTGTCACAAACCTCAAAATTTAGCTTCTAAAGATCTGATTAGACTAATGTGGGACTAGTGCCCACCACCACTTGGTCAGGGAAGACAAGGGAACTTTAACTGACAAGTACTTTAAAACTATAGACAATAGGGAAATGACATAAGGAAAATAAGGTGTAGTAAGAAAAATGGAGAATGAACGAGAAAGGCAGGCAAAAATAATCAATGTTTTGGGGGGAAAATGGCAGATTAGGGGTGACTTCCTTGCTCTCTGCCCCCAGAGTAGGAGATGAAGAATGCGGACAACCACACGCAAGTGAATCGCTCTCCCACAGGATCAGCTTCGTGAATCTGCAGGAAGCAGTGAGGGACAAGCAGCGCTGGGGGGAGAAAAGGTGAATCGGAGAATCGACTGCAAAGTCCAGAGAGTGCGAGATATACAGTAGGGAATAGAGCGTGGGACGGCCGCGCCCACCACCCAGCTGGCCAGGGCAGTGTGATCTGACCCACAGGAGGACGACTCTTCCTCCACCGACTTCCACACCCATGCAGGCAGGGAAGCGCCTGAGGTCAGTGCGAGGTGGTAGCACAGGCCGACAGGCTGTGTGGAGTAGAGACAGGAGCAGGAAACATTTTCAACTCTCCTGTGCGCTGTGCTAGGTCTGCTTTGGGTGGGGGAAGGACTGGTCCGAGTGGACACTTCCCAGTTCCACAGGAGAGTGCTCGGAGACAGGCTTCTGGCTTCAGAGACTGCCAGGACTAGATCAAGGGAGGTGAACACCATAAAGGAGGCTCTGTCCTCAGAAATCACCGAAGATTTGGCGGGTCCAGGGTGGGACACAGTACAAATCCCTCCTACTGATCAGTAGCGAGTCAGTGTGTTAGGGAAGCATTGGGCTCAGCAGGCGGCTCTTAGGGATAGTGGTGACAAACCCAGCTCCCGTTACCAGCCTGTGCAGTCGCCTCCAGTGCTGACTCTCAGTGGGTGGGCAGCCACCATTTTGGGAGTCCATACTCTAAAATTACCGGGGTCTGTTGCCCAGGCAACGGTCTGAGGCATCGCCCCTGCCACTGCCTGGCAGAGCTGGTCCTGCCCTTTGAGGAGGAGAGTAAGGAGAGAAGCCACTTTCTCTCCCAACCCTGTGGACTAGCAACCCTGGTCCCACTATCTGGAGATAGCTACTACCCACATTTGAATGTATATTCTGCCAATGTTATTTTCTATGATTGAGTCCTTATTTATGAAGGCATATCTGTTGATATAGAGGATAGAACATATTTAATTTAACAGTTTTCAGTTTGCTTTGTATGAATATTTAAAGTTGTTATATAGACTTCCATTTTTGCCTAGAGATCCACAAATGTTAGGGTGGGCATCCAGTGGGACAGACAGAATGGTCTCCAGAGAGACATCTCTGCAACAGTGGCCAAGTAGAGGTGCATATCCAAGGAAGGATATGTCCAGGTGGGGTCCAGTTGTGTATGGGCAGCTGCCTAATCCTAGGGGAAGGGCAATGTGTTGGGCATGGGACAGGATCCAGGGTTGAGTCTTTGATGAGAGACAAAAATCATAGAGATAATGTTTTTAGAAGTCTGGTGTACTCTTCATATTGTTTTGCAATCTGCTTTATTCATTTGACAGTATTATCATGAATATACTCCCTTGACATTAGGCATTTTTACTCAACATTACTATGAGTGGGTATAACACAACTTACTTAAGCACTTCCCTATAGTTGAACATTTAAGTACTTTTCTGACTTTTTACTTTTCTGAATATCTCTGTCATTAATCTTCTGGACTTTCAAATTATTTCCTTAGATTACATTTCAAGAAGTAAAATTGAGAATCATGAATGGTTAATATTTTGTTCCAGAAATGCATAAGATCTGGGCTTTATGCAGCCTCTATTATGTGTTAGCTACCTTCACATGCAATATCTCATTTAGTCATCTCAGTAGCCCAAGTTATGCTCATTTTACAGATGAGGAAACAAAAGCTCAGTATGTGATTTTTTGCAACATCATTAAGCTAGGCCAGTGGCACACACAGGATCTACACCTCCTTGTCTGACTCTAGTTCTAGTGCTACCTCTAATCTGCCTCAAGACTGCCTCGGTTTCTGGCAAACTCTGTGTCAGGACCTTGGCCAGGAGAACAGCTTCCTTGTGGGCTCCTTTCCCATCTGTAGGGCTACTGAGCGTGCCAGTTCCTGTGGCCACTTGCCAGTGCCAGAGCAGACTCCTTTGCCTTAGCCTTTAGGATCAGTTCTCGAGGCTCTCTAGAGCTCAGCCCAGGCTCATGGAGTGCAGAGGGCCGGGGCTGGACTCAGACCCCTTTCTCAGAAACATCTGCCATCTGAGAAAGAGTGGTCACTCCACAGGACTCCAGCAGGGGCTTCTCCAAGTCACCTTCCCTGATGCATCTAGTCTATGGATCAAAACAGAAAGGTCTATCCTTATGTCAGTGCCTTAGGGCTCTCTGGTTCAGCTCACTTCTGATACCAGTTCCACCATAGTCAGTATTAGTTACAGGGTATCTTCCTGAAACACTCGTGGCAGCCTGGACTCTGGTAGGAATGTAGACTCTCTAAATGGCAGCAGTGAATTCTGGTTTCACAGCTGCTAAGTTCATGCTAATCAGCCTTGGGCTCTTCAAGCTGCATTTCAAGGTGCCCCTATTCCTCTCCGATTCTGGGTCCCCTACAGTGGGCTAGCCCTGAATGTCCTTCTGTCCCCGGGGGTTCTGCAGGCCCAGCATGGAATGATGGTGGAGTAGAGGACTAGGAGAGCCATTTGGGCATGGCCCCACTTTCACAAAGGGTCCCAAACTTGAGCTTCTGGTGTTATCTTCCCATGAGGTGATATGTATAGGAATTCTGACAGAACTGAAAGAAAGCATCCACCATAAATTATACACTGCCAAGAGACCACTCTGAATTAGTGCTTTACGATTCCTGTGCTGATCTTGTGAGTAGAACAATTGTATTGCACGACACTTTTTTTGTTGTTACAAGCATAAATTTATAAAATATACACATTTTAAAGCTCTTATAGCCTTTGTATGTGTTTTGGTCTGTCTTTATTTTTTAATATACCTCGTACCAAGAAGAGTGGCCACAAGCTCGCCATCTTTGAACCTCTGTGAAGTCCTGAAACTCTTGCTTATGTCAGGGTGTTGGGACTGCAGGGCTGGGTGACTATGGAAAGGTGGTGCAGGCCTACCCTTTGCATTCTCTCACAATGCGTTAAGGGTCTCCAGGATGCTTCTTTCATTTCAATGTCTTTCCTTAACCCTTAGCAATGTGAAACTAGGATGTAGCAGCTGCCTCAGGGAGAGGGGTTCCCATCTGATGGCGGTCAGTATCTGTCCATAGAATCCGGAAGCTGCTTAGGGATTCTGAGACAACTTGCCTTTGCAAGATCTTTTGGAGGACTTTGAAGAGACCTAAAGGTCAAAGGATCACTCTATCCCCCTTGGTTAAAATCAACTCTTTAAAAGTTACCTTGAAGCAATGACTAGATGCTGGCACACAACTCCTCTTCTGCATGGAATTATATTCCTGTTTCCATTCATCAGGGAACTCACCAAGAGATCTTCCTACTCTCAAATCCGAGGGCAGTTTTTTTTACATTGTGGGTCTTTCTAGGGTCAAGGTCATCTCTGCTGGCTTCCGAGATGACAGGAGGACACACGGGCCAACGATTCTCCTGAAATACCTGCGTTGTCTCAGAATTCCTAAAGAGGTTCCTCTTTTTTTTTTTTTATTTCAGCATATTATGGGGGTACAGATATTTATGTTACTTATGTTGCCCTTGCCCCCCGCCAGTCCAAGTTTCAAATATGTCCATCCTTCGGGTGGTGCGCATTGCACTCTTTGTGAAGAGGTTCCTCTTGATGGTCCACAGGAAAATCCTAACTCTTAATTGAGGAGCTTTGGTGATTGAGCAGATTCTGCACTTCTGGATCCTCAGGGAGGTGTTGCTCAGTCCATCCAAGGACCTTGAACTGACAGTGGCTTTAGATACGGTTGCGCCTCTCTGTAGCAGAAAAAAGCTGTTCTAACTGACTGGTGGCTGGTGGCAAGGCATGGAAGGGTCAAGTAAACTAAGGTACTGTGGGTGAAAAAGACTGATAGCACCAATTTGAATGTGTCCCAGAAGAGGATGGAGGTTTCTGAAGTTTGAGACAAGCAATGACCTGTCACTATAGAAAAACTTAAGACACCAAAGTGGAATTCTAAAGCCTTCACAGGGGAAGAAAAGGGGAATCTGGGGACTTTATGGAGAGGAAAAGTCATGTCAAATTGTTCTATGGAGGTGATGAAATTTCCATGATTCCTGAGAAATAGGGAAATGAGATACAGTCTTGGACAGATCAGGGATTTGGGAAGATATGGGATCTACAGGACATGTTTTCTTGGCTTGGGGCATCCAGAAACATTTTAGAACTATATGGCTGTCCGATGTGTTCTCGTCCTCTTAGAGTCTAAAGAAGAGAAAAGCAAAAACATTACTGGCTGTACTACAAAGCAATAGGGGACCCTACAGATTGCTCCTAAATATTTTCTTCCCTAATTATTTTGTCTCCTGTTCCCCAATTTTCTACCCCAAACTCAGTTTTCATTATTTGTCTGGTCCCTGCAATGGGCAACTCATACATTCTCTAAATCCACATCCTAAAACTGTGGGTAAGACAGATACACAATGCTTTCCACCTTCGTCCTTTGTGACCGATGACCTGATTTCAGCCCCTGCATATCTTTCCTGTAAGAGAGAAAAATCAGAAAGAAGGTTTATTAGAGATTGCCTAGTCTCCATGTCCCATTTGCACTTGAAGAAACTAAGTCCCAGAAAGTGAACACATGATCAAGTGTGCGAAACTGAGACCAGAACCCAGACAACCTGAATCCCAAGCTACTGTTCTTTGTTTTGCAAGATCTTGGCTCCCACTTTGTAATACATTTTGCATGTTGTAGTTTCAAGAAACACATTCAACATCTCATCATAATTCCTCTTCCTCATTAGTTGAATTAATCTGCATAATTATTTGAGCTGGAAACTTTTTTCTCTTCCTCTAGCCTGGTCTTGGCTCGAATAACTTGAATAATAAGTCCTCCTATTACATCAAGGGGAAGTTTGATTAATTAATCTTCAAATATGTGCTCAAGACATTATTTTCTTTTCCATAGTTATCATCAGAAAATCTAGAAGGTTCAGTAACCATCATAAATCTAAAAAACATCCATACTTCATGGAGAAAGAGTACAAATGCATTTTCCTGCATTGTGTTTACCTTTCTTTTTTTTTTAAACCACTTTATTGAGGTATGATTGACATACAAAAAGCTGTATGTGTTTAAAGTATAAACCTCGATGAGTATGGAGATATATACTTACGCAACAATTACCACAATCTATGCCATATCTACCACCTTCAAAAGTTTCCTCCTGCCCACCTCTTTATTATTAGTATTGTTATTATTATTGTGTGTTTATGTATTTGTGTACAGTAAGAACATTTAACAAATGATTGACCATAATTCTTTCTGAATTGGCAGAAGCCTTGTCTCTGATGTCACTGAGGCACTTTGTAAATCATTTATGTAGCAGTCTGATTGGGCAAAGTAAGACTGGACATAAGCAAATGGTGGAATGGGACTTTCTAGCACTTATGCCCTCACAGAAACATCAATTTAAACAACGATCCATGCACAAAAATACCTTGGCAAGAGCTAAGGAAACCAGGTGAGAGATTACAGCATCTGGATATAGCATAGAAATAAGAAAAGATGGATTCAAGAGCATAGGAAGGACAATTTTACATTACCTGTGTTACTCTCCCCCCAACCTCAGGGAGCACACTGTGGAAACAGACACTCTCTGTGTGGGGAAAGTAAACAGAAGTGAGCACCGGACTTCACCTTGGATTCTAACACCAAGTCTGCTTCAGTACAATGCAGTGACAGGTATGCCCTTATGGCCCCAAACTCCAGTCTTGTACCTGAAGACTGAGCTAGACTACATCCCATAGCCCAAGCTCCAGGTTTTCCTGGTGGTCTCTGTCTCTAGGTATACCCCAGGGTTAGGCCCAGCCCAGTGTACTAGATACTAGGCTAGCCCTGGTACCAGGCCAGTCCCAGCAACTCTAGTCTCCAGACTGCCCCCAGGACTAGGCTGACTCCCACAGCTCCAGACTTCAGGCCAGCCCCAGAAACAGGCTGACCCTTGTACCCCTAGTCACCAGGCTAGCACCCACAGATCCAACCTCCAGGCTGGCCCCTGTGGATACAGGCTCCAAGCCTGCCCAGCATCTGGCCAGCTCTTGTGGTCCCAGACTTCAGGTCCACCCTAGGCTCCAGACCATCCCAGAAACATGTTGGCCCTCACAATCCCAGGTTTCAGGCCCACTGCAGTGCTAGGTTGGCACCTCTACCCTGAGGCACTTGGCCAGTATCTGCAGACACAGGCTCCAGGCCTGCCCAGTGCCAAGCTGGTTCCTGCAGCCCAACCCTGCAGGCCAGCTCCTATGGCCCCACGCTCCAGCAGACCCAGGGGCCAGGCTCATCACAGCAGACTCCAGTATTAAGCTGATGCCCACCGACGCAGTATCCAGGACTGCCCCCATAGACCCAGGTTCTAGTACAGTCCCCACCACCCTAGAACACAGGCCAGCCCTGTGGACCTGGGCTCCAGACCGACACCCACACACCCAGCCTCTAGGCCAGCCCCAACAGCCTCAGGCTCCAGGTCAGCCCCCATGGCTCCAGGGACCAGTCCAGCACCCATGGTCTCAGGCTCTAGACTGGCTCCATGTCTGCTTCAGCCCCAGGCCCCAGGCTGGTTTCTGTGGCCCTAAGATTGAATATACTTAGGGCCTAGCCATGTTCTAGCAGACCCAAGGTAAGGCCCACCTCAGTAGACCCCAATGCTAGGTTAGCCATCATATACTATGGCTCCACGACCATCCTCAAAAACCCAGGCTCCAGGCCAACCCCTGTCAACCCAAGACCCTGGCTCATTTCCACAGACTTAGGCTCCAGTTCCACCCCAGCACCAGTCTAGCCTCCATAGACTCAGGCTCCAGACCTATCCTAGTGGACCCAGACACTAGGTCCATCCTAGTACCTGGTCAATCCCTGAAGACACAAGCTCAGTGCCCATCCCAGAGCCATGTCAGCCTCTCTGAACCCAGGCTTCAGTCCAGCCTCTATTGATACAAGCTCTAGGCCTGCCTTCACAGACTTAGGCTCCATGCCTATCTCCACAGATCCAATCAACAGGTCTACCCCAGTGGATCCAGGCTTCAGACTCAACCCTGCAGATCCAGGCACAGGTCTAATGCCAACTAACCCAGGCACCAAGGCAGCTGGGCTAAGGACTCCAGGAGCAAGTCCACCCACAAACCACACCAGATGGCCTGCCAAGAATTTCTGGATGGGGTGCTTGGTGAAGGGTTTTCCCAGACAAAGCCAGTATGCAAAGACTGGAATAAATTTCTACCTCTTCAAGTGTGTAGACACCAATACATTATGTAAAGGATCAAGATCAGGGAAAAAGGATACCACCAAAGGAACAAAATGAATAACCAATAACTGGCCCTAAAGAAACAGAGATTTATGAGCTGCCTAATAATGAATTTAAAATAATTATCTTAAAAAAGCTCAGTGAGCTACAAGAGAACACAGATAGGCAACTAAACACAATCAGAAAAATGATATACGAACAAAATTACAAGTTCAGTAAAGAGATAGAAATCATAAAGAAGAACTAAACAGAAAGTCTGGAGATAGAGAACAATGACTCAACTGAAAATTTCCATAGAGGGCTTCAACAGCAGGCTTGATCAAGCAAAAGAAAGAATCAATGAGCTCAAAGACAGCCATTTGAAATTACTCAGGCAGAAGACCAAAAAGAAAAATAAATGAAAAAAAGTGAAGAAATTCCTATTAGAATTATGGGACACCATTAAAAGAACCAATATATGCGTTATGTGTTTTCCAGAAAGAGAAGAGAAACAGATAAGAGAAGCAAGATTGTTTAAAGAAATAATAGAAGAAAACTTTCCAAATATGAGGAAAGATATAAATATCCAGGTATAGGAAGGTTAAGGGTCTTCGATAAGATTTAATTAAAAAAGGACTACAAAAAGATATATTTTAATTAAACTGTCAAAAATCAAAGGAACAGAGAGAATCTTGAAAGCAAAAAGAGAAAAGAAGGAAATAACATATGAGGGAGTTTCAATAAGGCTAATAACAGATTTCTCAGCAGAAACCTCACAGGCCAAGAGAGAATGGGATGATACATTGAATGTACTATCAGGAAAAAAAGTGGCTAACCAAGAATACTGTTCCTAGGAAAAGCTGTCTTTCACAAATAAAGGAGAGATAAAGACTTCCCCAGACAAACGAAAGCTGAGGGAGTTTATCATCACCAGACCTGTCTTATAGGAAATGCTAAAGAAATCTCTTCAAGCTGAAAGAAAATGACACTAATGAGTAACATGAAAACATCTGAAAGTGTAAAACTTACTGGTAAAAAAAACTCACTGAATACTCTTATAATGTAATGGTGATGTTTAAATCACATATCTTTATTATGAAAATTAAAAGACAAAACTATCAAAAACAATAATAGCTACAATTTGTTAAGGGATACACAATATAAAAAGATGTAAACTGTGACATTAAAAACATAAAATGTGATAAAAAATCATAAATGTGGGTGGGATAGAGTGAAAGTTTAGTTTCTTTAATGTGATAAAAGTTAAGTTGTTATTGGCTTAAAATAGCTTGTTACAACTATACAATTTTATGTAAGCCTCACAGTAACTACAAAGCAAAAACTTACAGTATATACACAGAAACATGGACCAATGGAACAGAATGGAGTCCAAAAATAAACCCATGCATTTAAGCTCCACTAATATTGATGAAGGTGCCGAGAACACAGAATTGGGAAAGGCTAGTAGTCTCTTCAATAAACGGTGTTAAGAAAGCTGGACATCCATGTGCAGAAGATGGAAATAAAATTCTTATCTCAAACCATATACAAAAATCAACACAAAATTGTTTAAAGACTTAAATGTAAGACCTGAAACTGCAAAAATACTAGAATAAAACATGAGAGAAAAGCTCCATGGCACTGGTCTGGGCAATGATTTTTCTGATAGAACCCCAAAGCATAGACAATGAAAGCAAAATTAGACACATGGTATTACATCAGATTAAAAAGTTTCTGTGCAGCAAAAGAAACAATCAACAGAGTGAAGAGGCAAACTATGGAATGGAAGAAAATATTTTCAAACAATACATCTAAGGAGTTAATATCCAAAATAATAAGGAACTTAACTCAATGGCAAGAAACAGATAAGCTGATTACAAAATTGGCAAAGGGCCTGAACAGACATTTCTCAAAAGAAGACATACAGATGGCCAATGAGTAAATGAAAAAAATGCCCTACATCACCAATTACCAAGAAAATGCAAATTAAAATCACAATATCATCTCATACCTGTTAGAATTGCAATTATCAAGAAGATGAAAGATAATTGGTGAAGAGGATATAGGGATCTTTGTGCACCATTAGTGGGAATGTAAATTAGTACAGCCATCATGAAAAACACTACAGAAGTTCCTCAAAAAATTAAAACTAGAACTGCCATATGATCCAGCAATCCCACTACTGAATATATGTTCAAAAGAGATGAGATCAGTGCAGGTATACCTCGTTTTATTGTACTTCACTTTATTGTGCTTTGTAGATAATTTTTTTTTTTAACAAATTGAACATTTATGTCAATCCTGCATCAAGCAAGTCTATCAGCACCATTTTTCCAACAACATGCTTGATGCAGGATTGAATGCTTTACCCGTTATGCGACTATATTTGGAGACAGGGTCTTTAGGGAGGAAATTAAGGATAAATGACAAATAATACGGTCTCAAATAACAGATGGCAATCAAAAGCAGAAGAGTGTATTTGTCTCCAATCTCACTTGGAGGCCTTTGGCAAGGGTTCTAGGGCCTTCGTCTCTGGAGCCAGACAACCTAGATCTGAGCCCTGGCTTGGCTATTTTCATTTTGTGCAATTTGGAGCAAGCTACTTAACTGCTCTATATCTCAATTTTCTTCTCTATAAAATGTGGATAAGAGTAAT
>NW_012145190.1:1613509-1615794 GCF_000956105.1 Propithecus coquereli
AATAATTTGTAATTCATTCATTTTCCAACCTGCTTATTCCTGTTCAGGGTCAAGGGTGGCCAGCCTGTCCTGGCAGCTCAGGGTGTAAGGCAGGAACCCACCCTGGAAGGGACTCCATTCTGTTGCAGGGCACACTGACACACACACTAAATTGGGGACAATTTAGACACCCCATTCACCTAACATGCACATTGTTGGGATGTGGGAGGAAACCAAGTACCTGGAGAAAACCCACATAAACATGGGAAAATGTGCAAACTCCACAAAGACAGCAGTCCCAGCGGGAATTGTTTTTTTTTCTCATCAACATTGTAATGAAATGACGTTGAATGAAATGATATTTGAGGACCTGCTGTATACTTCCACACATACTCTTCCATCCACACCCATCCTAAAATCTTTCTCTGACATCTCACTGGAAGAGGTAATTCTCCCTGTCCAAAATTATGTTTAACACCTGCACTTAGAATTATGGCTGGTGATGAAATGAATTGATCAACATAAAGGATTTGAAACAGTGGCTAGCACTTTGTAAGAGGTCAATGAATTTTTCTTTCACCTTTCCATATCCTATTATAATATATCCATTGGTTTATCGATTACCCCCATCTTATATCCTCTCTGTAGTTGGCATGAATATGCTTAACTTTTTCATCTAATAACAGAAATACCTTCCTTTTATCTCTTGCACCTTTCTTCCCTCCTTGATACTCTCATGTTCTCCTTTCTTTCCTGGTCAAGCTCTTTGAAAGAGTTATCTTCACCTCCTCACATTTCCTTTAGACCTCAACCCACTTAAACTGGTTTCTTTCCCCGTCATTCCATGACACATCTCTTAGCAAGCCAGTAATCAACTCCTAACTACAAAATGCAGTGCCATTTTTAATACTGCTCTCTTTTAGCTTCTCAGCAGCCTTTGACTCATCTGGTCACTCTCTCCTTGAAAGTTTCTCCTACTTTGACTTCCAAGATACATCTCTTGATTTTCAGACTCTTCCTTGGTCTCCTTTCCCATCTCCTTTACTGGCCCCTCTTCCTCTCTGATCTTGTTAAACATCTATATTCTTCAATATATTTTAATGGATGATTATAACAGAGTGACAATTGGATCAAGTTGAGCCAGAAAGGTTCTTCTGCCTGAGAGCAGGGATGAGTTGGAAATAGATATCCCCATTGGTGTGAGTCGAGTCAGGGTCTTGACATGGAGGGAAGCTGACTGCAACGTGTAGAGGGTGGGAAAGTCTGTGCTGTGAACAGTAGAAAGAGGGGACAATGGCTGTGCATAATCTTTTTTCTACCTCCTTTTCATGCATCGCCTACATGTTACATATCTAAGTTTTACATGGTCAAAAATACGTACTACTGGGCTTCTTCTTTTTTATTTGAAAGCTTCCGTTAATAGTTACATTTTACTCAGAAACTCAACTGTGCCTGGAACAAGGAAAGTTGATCCTTAGTCTTCAAGGAAAAATATTCCGAGGACCCCATTTCTACTCCTCACTGATTCCATTCATTTCTTCACTGAACAAAAGTTCATTAGTGTTTACATTATTGCCATGTGCTATGTTTGACGCTTAAGCCACAAGGAAGAATAAGAAAGTGGGAAGAATGGTCCCACTTTCCAAGATGATCACTCTCTCCTGGGGAAATATGCTATGAAAGGCCTGCAGAATGGGCAGAATTCTGTGCCATTTGGTTAGTGCCCCTGTCACCCTAGACAGTGAAACAAACACACTGGTTTATTCTAGAGCTGTGGATTGCCTCAAAATGTCTGTTTTGTGTTAATATATTTCTTCAAGCAAGTTATACATACTACCACCTTTGAAGTTTTCTTCAATTGTGTTCTTGTCCTATGAAATGTTCACTTTCATTGGATTTAAAGGTCTTCAAATTTTCCCTCAGAACCTCATATATACATCATCTACCACCACATGAAACACTTCTCATACTTTGTGACTTAATGAAATCCTCATGACAACCTAAAAGTACATATTATTATACCCATTTTATAGACAAAGAAAGTGAGACAGAGGCTCCAGTGATTTGACTTACTTAAAGTGACCCAGAGAGCAAGAAGAGGACCCAGTGTTGGAATCTTGGTTTGTTTGATTCCAAAGACAATGTTCTTAACCACTGTTTTTCCTTTTGCATTGATTCTGGATATATGTATTAATATGTGTGTATATACATACACACACACACACACACACACACACACACACACACACACACACATACATATTACAGGTGCTGAATTTTCCAGGATTGTTATAATTGAAAAAACT
>NW_012145190.1:1615844-1618762 GCF_000956105.1 Propithecus coquereli
GAAACAGACCAACATTTTTTAAAAGGATGACAAATTAATTGGTGGTATAACTCTATACAATTGAGTATTATAGCTTTAACAAATTAACCATATAAAATTATAAATATGTAAAAATTCTTTGACAGATTGTGTGAACCACTTTTGGTTCAAAAAACAGAGTCACTAAAACTGTACAACTTAATGTCTTACATAGCAAGCACATATTTAGTGTTAAATCTTCATTGATAATTTTTAGTATGTCATCTGAAGTAAATGAAGCAGGTTTGTAAGAAGATATAAACTGCCCTCTTAAGGGTAGGGAATCACTCTGAGGAATTGTGGTGTCATTAAAATAACCTAGGGCTTGGCCTCAGATCCAGACATTGTCACTGGCTAGTTTTGTGGCTTTGGGAAAGACATTCATTGTTTCTCAGCATTGTCTTCCTTATTTGTGTAAAAATGATGTTTGCCTTGCTCATTTCATAAACGATTAAAATTTGTGAAGTTGCTCCATACAGTTTCAGAATGTGAGTAAATATTTGATAACTTTTATTTTCCCTTTCCTCTATCTCAATGTCTCCAAAATGGTAACATAGATCAGACTGTTTCACATAGATTTTATAAAATGCAGATTCCCAGGCACTCTAGGAGACTCTGATTCACTTGATCTGGGGAGGCTTTCATGTTTTCAACAAGCCCAGTTGATTTTACAGTGGATGGTGTGAGGAGGACATATCAAGAAACCAGTTTTACCTCTACTTTCCAAAGTGAATTCCAATCCCTCCTAAAATTTTGTCCAATAACTGCTTTTTCTTCCCCCGCCATCCTCCACTTTGGAGGACCAGAGGACAAGGTATATGACACTCACTTCTCATGCTTACAGTGACTTCTCTGAGGCATTCTTGGCTTTTTCCAGGTCACAAATGGTTAAAGCTATTAAGCCAGGCATTTTGCAACGAAACCAAATTTTCCAACTGTTTTGTTTGCTCTAATGACATTATTTAAATAATGCTGCAGCTGGGCCATTTCTGTCAACTATGTAAAATTGCCTTATTATTATTGCTTTAGAGTAGCCAATCAGCTACAAGTGGTAATGTATAAATCAAAAGATTCCAGTATAAAACTTTTTATAATTGTAGAAGGTACTCAATACAGAATGTATTTCCAATCTTCCTGTGGTCCACAAAGCCTCTGACTTCATATCAATGGAGAACATCTAGTCTGCTCTACAGAAACCCACCACAACTTCTTGGAGCTTTATGCTACACAGTGACAACTTGAGTCAGTTATATTTCAGGTGGGTGAGACTATAGCGTGGTGGCTACGGAAGCTTCTCCATTGCCACACCAAACAACTGCAGAAGGTAGTGTGTAAACAGGTCTACAAAGAAACTTCAGGTAAGCAGAATTGTTTTGGACAGCCAAAGTCTTTCTTTTCTTTCGCTTTTCAGTTAATTAGAATCCTTATTCTAAATAATTTGTATTTGTTAATTCATTGTTTTCCCCCTGCAAACCCTTGGAAGGAGCACTCACCAGTCCCAATGTTGAGAAGCAATTCCTCAACAACTTTTATGTCTCTCGAACTGGAAAATACTTTAGAAATCATCAAAGCCAGTGTATATCATTTTGAGTTTGTCCAAATGCTTTCCTTGAACTACAAATTATCAATATACATGTACCTTTCCCTGATATCCTCCAGTTCCCCATAGTAACACTGCGAGTAAAGAAAAGAATCAGATTCTCCTGGCCTTCAATCCATGCTTCTAAAGTCTTACTTGTTTATTTTCATAGAAAAGCCTTTCTTCTCTGAGTCTGTGTCATGTGGCTAAAACAAAACTTTATCCTTTCCTGTTGCTCTCTTCCAGGTTTCTGTCCATTCATTGACATATTTGGCACCTGGCTCCCAAACATGTCTCTCCATCAAACTTCTGCTATATCCTGGTGATGTATATGATACCTGAAACTCCAAGTGCCTTATTGTTTCCTGCTCTATTGACTTGGAACTGAAGCCAAAAGCAACACATCACAAACTGATCTACCTCTGAAATCCTAACCTCAAATTGCCTGAATACATTCCCCCGTCTGTCACCATTGCTATTCTTTGAATTCATAAAGTATTTTCATCCTTTGCTTTTTCCACCTTTTCCTACTTATTGGTCCCCAACCTACTTTACTTTTTTCCCTCTCTCTCCTAGATCCCACAATTTGTCAGTTTAATTTTCCCATTCCTACATTGTCAAATACCTTGCCCCTTATCTTTCTGGCTCCTCCTGCCTGGAAAAATCCAACCCTTCTTTGTTTCAATTTGTCTTCTCTGCTTCTACTCTCAGGATGCTGAGCTTATACATGTGGATGTGTATCACATCCAAATGATGGTTTCTATCTTTACATCATCCTAAGCAATGCCTGCCAATCCCTCTATCCCTCATCCACTCTTTCTCCCACTAACATCAAAAGACATTCAAACCCTAGCCATTTCCTACAAAACCCTACTTTTTCTCTATGCTTTCCTGGCACACTCCTTCACCCCGTTCAGTTCAAAAAGGGGCTTTTAGAAAAGGAAGAAATTCTATTTCTTCCAGGAAATAGACATTCAAAGATCACTTGTCAACTTCCTGCTCTTTTTTTCTAACCCTGAGTATTTACATATACAGTAAGTCCTCACTTAATATCTTGATATATTCTTGGAAACTATGACTTTAAATGAAACAACAAATAATGAAATCAGTTTTACCAAAGGCCAATTGATATAACAAGAGTTAAGTTCTATGGCATATTTCTGGTCACAAAACATCACCAAAGTCTTCTAAACAAAGACTTCAAACAATTCTAATACTAAACATTGAAATAAATGTCAGTTATACATATGTTTAAGGAAAATTAGTAAATACAAGTAATATACTTATTTATCCAATTTTTGGTGAATCAGTGAGTGACAAT
>NW_012145190.1:1621562-1633005 GCF_000956105.1 Propithecus coquereli
AAAATTTTAGGTGTTTATACACACATGTATACATATACAGATACCCATTTACCTATCCATCTTTATATTATTAATTTGGTATTATATCATATATTTTCTTGACTTCATAACATGGACATTTTTCTGTATCATTAAACACTCTTTGAAGACATAATTTTAATGGCTGCCCAATAATACATTATTTGGGTTAATTTAATCATTTCTCCATAAGGGTTTTTATATTATATGTAAATATGCAGTATCATAATATTACAATAAACTTCCTTGCGTTTATATCTTCGTACATATCTATTATTATTTCCTTGCAATGAGTTTCTAGATGTGGAATTATTGAATAAAAGGGTTTGCTCTATTTTTCAGGTTGCAAAGATACAATCCCAGTTCCTAGATTTTTCCAATTTATACTTGGATGATATCACCACTAATCAACAACTTTTTTGTTTCTCAGGAAAAAAGGACTACCCACAATATAGGCCATGGGTTTTTTTCCAGATGATTACATTCATTCATAATAGCTGAAAGTACTACTCATACTGTGGCAACATTAGAGCAAGTGTTTCAATGCCTGGGGCTTTGAGGATCTAAAACCCACTACCACTAACAATGTGTGGTATCCTGGGTGACTTCTCCTTCCTCCTCTTTCTGGACACCTGCCTTATCTCTCCAGATGTTTTTGTTTGTGTGTTTGTTTCTTCAGATCATCTTCCTGAGGGAAGGAGTCTGAAGTACTACGTAAGATGTTTGTCCTTCATGAATCCCAGAAGCTGCAGATTCTGTATGAATCCTTGGAAAAGAACATCCCTGAGTCCTTGAAGGTAAGGGAGTAGCGGACGTCTGAGGAGAGAGGGCTGAGATGTGAGGATGATAGATTTGGGGTCAAAACCTTCGTGGACAGATGGAAATATAAGTCTAAAGTCAAAACATGTCTTCAGGGATGATCCTAATATCTAAATCCAGTTAATCACCTACTTTGTTTCTTTTTGTGACCTCACATCTTTTGAATCCATTCTACAACTGTCTCTACCGTATTTCCTTATCCCTTCTAGGTAACTGCAATATCTCTTTATCGCCATTTTACCAGCCCACCTGCAACTTGGTGATGGATTCACCTGTCTGACACAAATAGGATCATACCACACCCTTATTTTACAATTTGCAGTCCATCCCCAAGGCACAAAATCCACACTCTTTAATTGGGTTACAGGGTTTATCACAAAATGCCACATGCTACCACCATTGAACCCCTCGTGGTTCAGCAGGTCTGATATACTCTGCCATACTCTCAAGCATTTCACTCATGCTTTTTCTCCTACCTGCAATAACATGCCCTCACTCTCTCCTTATTTTGCCAGGAAAATACTTTACTTATCCATCAAGACCTAGTTCAGATATTGTTTAATACTCCTCTATAAATTCCCCACCACTTTCTAGTCTGGTAGCACATTTGCTCCTTGGGATCCCAGACCACTATGTGCACACATCTATCAGAACATGTACCCTGTTATGATTGAACACTATCTCTATCATTCTAAATTTAACTTGAAGGCAGTGGCCATATCATATTCTTCTTTAAATTTCCCATACTTAACACAGAGCAGATATATCACAGATGCCAAATAAATGGTAAGTTATGAAACAAAAAAAAAGTGAGAAAAAAATGGCATGAATTTAAAAAATGAATGAATGAATGTCAGGGGAGTCAGTTCCTAACGATCCAGCTATTAACTTGGAGTTTTGTGGAATCTTACTGGGCCCTCTCGTAGCACACCTTTCGATGGGTATGATCCAATGATCCAGCTTGGAAGCACTGGCTCCATCCTGTCAAGCCCTCCCAAAACTCTTGCTTTATTTCCCACTCTACATCTAAGACCCTATCTGAGAAACTTCATCTTCTCCTGTTTTGTTCTGTTGCTCTTCAGGTATATGGCACCATTTTCAACATTAGAAATAAAAACCCATTCAACATGGAGGTGCTGGTGGATGCCTGGCCAGATTATCAGATGGTAATTACTCGGCCTCGGAGAGAGGTAGGAGCAATAGCTGCTGAACACCAGGGCGGTCACTCTTAGGTTGTTCTCTGTGTGGCAATGAGGGATTTGAAGCTGAGAGATGGGGAGAAAAACCTTGGCACCCTTGATCATACAGGTTCTGGATGGGCTGCTAGGGAGCTTGTTTGGGAGAGTGGGTAGGAGAGTGAGATAAGGCTTGAAGTTAGATCCAATGGTCAATAATCCAGGATTTATAAGTAACTTTAGGATCCAATCTAGTCAATCTTTTCCATCAATACTCTGATCACAGGCATACATCTCAACATAGGCTTCTATGGCTAGAAAAAGTTAAGAAGTGTTTTCACCTGCAAGGACTACCCAGGGGAAGTGTCAACAGCACATGGTAAGCAGGCATGTGGAGGCAGACTGGGCCCTCTACTCCAGGTAGTACTCTGGCTCTGGCATGAGATCTGGCATGATGGTTCTTTCCAAAAGTCCACTCTATCTATTCCCATGTATGCCAAGAGCCAGTCGCTGGGCCAACCTCAGAGTACTGGGTCAGAATTAGCTCAGGTTTCTCCTTACCAAAGACTCAAGAACCTTGCCAACCCTGTTCCCTCCACTTCTTTCCATATCTTAGGCACTCTCTTTTGCATCCTTAACATACACCGTTTCTGGTACACTTCCCATTCCAGACAGTGGAGCTACTTACTCACCCTGCCAGGGGCAGCTGACTTCAGTGCACTGTCAGAAAGGAACAACTTTTAGTATATCAATAGTGAATTATTCTGCAAGGGATTCCAAGGCCACTTTCTACACCTCTCTCAGAAGAACAGAGGGTATCAAATCGCTAGCACTCTAGACCTGTGCAAGAACATTTTCCTAAATCGTAGTGCTATGTATCTATGATTGATATTTGTTATATCAGGAGATGGAGGATGACCTGGATCATTACACCAACACTTACCACATCTTCACCAAAGCTCCTGACAATTTAGAGGAGGTCCTGGCATGCCCCCAGGTTATCAATTGGGAACAAACCTTCCAGATCCAAGGTAACTAGTCTAAGTTAAAAGGCAAAGACCCATGGTCCATCTGTAGCAGATATGGGAGGGATAAAGCAGTACCTGTCTTTCTCCTCTCTCCAGGTTGCCAGGAGAGCGTGGACCAAGCAATAAGAAAGGTTGCAGCTTCAAAATCTGTGCAGGTGGATTACATAAATACCATGCTTTTTACCTTGGAAACACTAGTGAAATGCAAGACTTCAAGTGATGACAAGATGGAATTGGTGGAGTTGTTTAAAATGCATAAAGTGGACGAAGATAACAAGTGAGATTTTACCTTTTACTTCCCAAATTCCTCATAGAATTATTGAGGTGCCAAAAAGGATATATTTGGAAATGTAGGATTTAAGACTAAATTATGGTGGGATAAACAATTGCATGGGTAAAGGAAAGGAGTTACGTTAGCGAGTGTTTGCTGAGCATGGGCAAATGCTTCATTAGATGAGGTCTTTTGCATATATTATCTCACTTAGACCTCACAAGAGTCTTTCTGAGAAGGTAAGGGGCATAATGCTGCAGTGAAAAATGTTTATTGAAACTATTTATTTTTTTAACAAGAATATTACATGCTATAGAAAGTATATAAGTAAATAAAGCAAAAAAAAAAGGTCTTTCCATTTGGGTTCCCCACAATCTTCCTGCCAAGTGTAAATATTGTTAACACTGGTATGTATGCTTTTAGTACTCTGTGTATGTGAGTTGTTATTTTTCTTGTTCTTTTTTTTACAACATATGTACATACTTTACTGCAACTTATGCAAGGAATATCTTCATAAATAGATCATCACACAGTTGTATAAATATTTCTGATCGATAGATTTCTACAATTGAAATTGTTGTATCAAAGAATTCGCATTTTAAATGAAATATGTTGCCAAATTGGATGGTGAAAATTTCATGAATTTAATATGTGATAACATAATATACGAAGCAACTAAACACCCATTAATAGGGGAAAAGGTACATTTATTATGATACATCCATACATTGGAATACTGTTCAGCCATTAAGAAGAATGAAGCAGCTCTATAGAACTGATTAGGGAAGAATTCCAAAATATATTGCGAAGTGAAAAAAATAAGGTGGACAGAACACTGTATATGTTATGCTATTACCTACATAAATAAACAAATGTATATACACATATAAAATTGCATAGAATACAAAGGTACAGAGAAAAGTTACATGGAATATACTGGCATTTGTGGATGCCTTTAGAGAAGACAACTGGGAAGTAGGAGATCAAAGAAAGAAGAGAGACCTACTTCCCACTAATAATTTATACATGCTTTATCATTGCATTACTAGTTCGAAAAGTCAATAAAATCTAAACACACTCATAGGATAGATTTAGCTAGGAGAGTCAATAATATTCAAATCCTGCTTCAGCCTTGCTATGTTCCCATGAGCATCTTAAGGGGAAAAATGGTAAATGGGGGTTAAGTAATATTTAACGATATAAGTCCAGAGACCTGGAATAAAACACCTGCCCTAAGGTGATTCTTTCCTCTAGGCTCAAGTGCATGTCTTGATATCATGGCATTCTAGCTTTGGCTATCCACAGGAGGGAGGGTGGTGAGGCTGCTTGGGATCTTTGGGGAAACAGGCTCAGGCTCATGTCAGACATGGAGGAAAACAACAACAAAGCCTCACTCATGTGTAGAAAATATAGTGCCCAGTTATCCACCCACTGGCACACATGGAGCGACTTTGAAACTGACAAAGAAGTTTCCCAAAAATTCTTCCTCCTTGCAGAGGGGTATATAGAAATCTTCCCCTCTTCCCTGCCTTCATACCTACAAAGCATGCTATTGTGTTTTTACAGATGAGAAAATTAAGTCTCAGATAACCTGTCCAGTAAGAGAATAAGGATGTATTGTAAAGCAGCGGTCCCCAACCTTTTTGGCACCAGGGATCAGTTTCATGGAAGACCATTTTTCCACAGACCAGGGTGGGGACGGTTTTGGGATGATTCAAGCACATTATATTTATTACATTTGCAGCCAGCATTTATTACATTTGCCTCCCCAGCACCAGCATCACCGCCTCAGCTTCACTGCAGATCATCAGGCATTGGACTCTCATAAGGAGCACTCAAACTAGATTCCTCACCTGCCTGCACAGTAGACTGTAGAGTTCGTGCTCCTATGAGAATCTAATGCTGCTGCTGATCTGACAGGAGGTGGAGTTCAGGTGGTAATGCGAGCGATGGGGAGCGGCTGTAAATACAGATGAAGCTTTGGTTGCTCACTGGTGCTCACCTCCTGTGGCCCAGCTCCTATTAATAATAGGCCACAGACAGATACCAGTCCCTGGCCGGGGGTTTGGGGACCACAGTTGTAAAGCATATAGTGTCCCTCATCCCTCCATTATTTAGGAACATTTTGAAGCAAACATAGAAATAGTAGTTTTTTTATGCATCTGTTTTCTCCTGTAGGCTGTAGGATCTCCAAGGAAAGGGATGGTGTTACATTTATCTTCTGAAACTTCAGTATTTGGTAAATATTGGCTGAATAAATACACAGTTTTTTTTTTTTTCCTGACAGGGAAAGAAACTTTCCAGGCATTTTCTTGGATGCCTCACATGCGGGTCTTATAAATGAACAGTGGGACTTTGGAAAAAATGAAAGGAGCTTGAAATATGTTGAACGCTGCCTCCAGAATTTTCCAGGATTTGGTGTGCTGGATCCAGAGGGGCAGCCTATCTCTTGGATTGTGATGGAACAGTCCTGTGAATTGAGGATGGGTTACACTGTCCCCAAATACCGCGGCCAAGGCAACATGTGGCAAATTGGTTATCGCTTTGGAAAGTATCTTTATCAGAAAAAAGTTCCATTTTATTTACATGTGGCAGGTGATAAAGAGAAAGTCCAACAGACACTGAGAAGTTTTGGGTTTACGCTTAGTGCCTGTGGCTGGCATCAGTGGAAATGCACCCCCAAGAAATATTGTTGATTGGTACTATTGCCCATTTCAAACCTTATCAGTGGAAAAACATTGATACAAACACAAACACGGTGATCTACATTAGCACAAAGGCATTCAATTACCTGAGATCTGTGTATTACTTAAGCCCAACCTTATGTAACATCTTTGTCCTCCTCCTCTTCCATATTCTTACAGAAAATTAGTATGAACCCTTTGGTGTCATATTTTTCCTTTATGGTGACAGACAGAATTAGAATCACTCAATGTAATCTTAGTTTGAGATAACCCTTTAAAAATAATACTTTCTTACTTGAAGAAGACTTCTTTCATGAAAAAAAATCCTGCTTTTTTATGCTTTTGTGTTTAAAAATAAAAAGTCTGCTTTAAAAATTGTCTCCTTTGATATTCTTCCCTTCCCTCTACAAAGTTTTCCAAAGGACCTCTCAGAAGCCCTCAGCATCATTGCTTTTGATTAATAGTACCCTTTAAGGCATTCTGAGATCGTATACTAAATTAAATTATGTGGTCATCAGCAAAAGTTTGGTTTTCTGACTAGCTTTTTATCACAAGGTGGTGCTAGGTTGAGTTGTGTGGCTTAACTTCCAATTTTCAATATGATTTTTTATACCTATGATGTATTAGTTTCCAATTGTTGTGATAACAAATTATTACAAATTTAGTGACTTAAGGCAACTCAATTTATTTTCTTACATTTATGGCAGTCAGACGTGCAAAATGGGTCTTATGGGGCTAAAACCAAGGTGTCAGCTGGGCCAGTTCCTTCTGGAGGCTCTAAGGGTGCACCAATTTCCTTGTCTTTTCCAGCTCCTAGAGGCTGTCCTCACTCCTAGGCCAGTGGCTCTGCATCACATCACCTTTTCTCTCTCTGCTTCCATCTCACATCACCTTCTCTTCCGTAGTCAAGTCTCCCTCTGCTTCCCTCTTGTAAGCACACTTGTGATTATTCTTAGGGCCCACCTGGATAATTCAGGATAATTTCCCTCTCTCAAGATCCTTCACTTAGTCACATCTCTTTTGCCACATAACACTCAAAGCTTCTAGGGATTAGGACTTAGATATCTTTGGGGGGCATTATTCGGCCTACAACATATGAGTATCAAGTGTATGTTTCTTCATGAGCCAAGTTACCTCATACTTTCAGAATTTACATGTTCTCAGTCCAAGACTGACCAGAATTTCTTTTTTTTCATTTCACCATATTACAGGGGTACAAATGTTTAGGTTACATATATTGCCTTTGCCCTGCCAGAGTTTCTATATTCCAAGTACAAATTCATGAAAGGGAGAACTTACTCTAGCCTGAGACTTTGTCTATGTTCAGTCCTATCAACTATGAATTAAGAGTAAAGATCATTTATAAAAATTGGTAGTCTGAGCACATTCATATAATGGACTTGGAGGAGAAGGCACCACAGATAATGTTTAGTTAAATTTAGGTAAAATAGAATCAACATCTTCATCTTCAAAATATTCTTGATATCCTTGGTGCTTGAAGATACATGCCCACCTAGGCTGGTAGGGGATGATACAGTCAACCTATAACAGTAGACGATGGCCTTGACAGTCCTGTGACTCCATGGTCATTCTCTGAGGAGACAGGAGCTCCCAGGTATGCTGCCTGTGCATTGAATGTAGTACCTCTCCAGACCCCATTCTTCCTATCCTAATTTATATTCCAGGACTTGGTCCTTGTGATCAAACTCTCTGGTAGCCATAACACACCTTGGCTGTATAACTTAAAATAGAAAGCTCTGATTCAAGTCAGTAATAAAGGAATCACACAGACACAACAAAATGAGGGAGAAATGGCCACACAACAATAATAGCACTTAATAGGTTCCAGGCAGCGTTCCAAGAGCTACACATATTTTAACTAATTGAGTACTCACAGCCATCCCAAGAGGTAAGAAGGCATGGTTATTACTGAAGAAAAACTCACACTAGGGAACATTTACATCCCTGGTCCTAGGCCACCCCACTAGTAAGAGGCCAATTCAGGCACTGAACCCAATTAGTTAGTACGGCTCCCAAGCTAGTACTCTTAACCTCTGGGACATGATGTATGACAGGCTAAGGCTTAATAAATATTAACAAATGAGCTAAAATATGGAATAATTACAGCATAGCAACACCAGACCCTGAACAATAGCATTCTTTTGTTGACTATGATCCATCAAGTGATTCTGGACCAGAATCCTCCAATTAATAAGGAAAAACTCCAGGAAGTCATAGTTTATACCTCTTTAATTAATCAATTCCAATGGATGCCAGAGATAAAATTAGCTCTAGCGATTCTTCCACAGGTCTCAAGTATTCACCTCAATGTCTCAGGCTACTTGCTAGATTTTTGTTGGCTGGATGACTTCACTTAAGAGGATATCAACACCAAATGTTGAATCCACAGATAGTCCTTGCAGTTATTTCTGCTTCTGTGGGATCATTTTAGTGCTATAATTCCACGGAAAGCTAAAACTAAAAGATGATTCAAACTTTGCTCCTCTAGGGAATATGAAGGAAGCACAATGTGGAAATTGCTTTGTCTTTATTTATTATCTTTGGCCTCTGGCCTCTAGTTAATATTTATTAAGAAAAGATGAACAGTTGCCAAAATTTGCTAAAAATTTATCAAAGTTAGTTAGTTCAAGGTCAAGTAACAATGATCGACTTGAGCTACTTTGAGCAAAACCAAAATGTTTTATTTATGCAAGAATAAATAACAAATATAAAGATATAGATTTTATCCCCAGGGAAAATGATAGACCCTGGAAACGGAAAGCCACCAGGCACTCAGACCACTCCTTCTTCATGCTTGTTTTCTCTGAACAGACAGGCTTGAAAATACACACACACACACGCGCGCACGCAAACACGTATATATGTGTATATATACATATATAGTGGGAAAATATATATAACATAATATTTATCATTTTGACCATTGTAAGTACATTAAATATATTCACAATATTGTGTAACCATTTCTACTATCTATACGCAAAACTTTGATAACATGAACTCTATATCCATTAAATAGTAAGTCCTCATTCTCCCCTCCCCCCAGATCCTGGTAACCTCTATTTGACTTTCTATCTCTGTGAATTTTCCTACTCTAGGCACCTCACATGCGTGGATTCATACAACACGTATTTGTCAATTCTGTGGCTGGCTTATTACATTCAGCATAATGTCATTAAGGTCCATTCATGCTGTAGTATATATCAAAGTTTCATTCCTTTTTGTAGCTGAAGATTATTCCATTGTGCACATATACTACATTTTGTTTTTCCACTCATGTGTTGATGGACATTGGGATTGTTTTTAACCTTTTGGCCAATGTGGATAATCCTGCTGGAAACATGGGTATACAGATATCTATCTGAGCCCCTGCTTTCAGTTCTTTGGGGTATATGTCTAGGAGTGAAACTGCTGGATCATATGGTAGTTCTATGTTTAACTATTTGAGAAATTGTCAGACTGTTTTCCACCATGGTTGTTCCATTTTACTTTCCTACCAGCAAAGCACAAATGTTCCATTTTCTCTGCATCCTTATCAATAATTGTTATTTTTTCCCCTTTAAAAAATAAAACGGCATTTCATTGTGATTTGATTTGCATTTCCCTAATGACTAATGATGTTGAGCACCTTTTCATGTACTTATTGGCCATACGTACAGATGGGCTTTTGAATCACAAGCTCCTAAATTCTTACATTTCTGCCATTCAAGGAACCAACTCAATGGAGAATTAAACCTCTTAGTCACAACTCCAAATTAGCGTAGTCTCTAAACACACCAGGCAGGTGTTTACTCTGGCCCAGTCAATTGCGGCAAGTCTTGTAGCTCAAATATGGTACTGATTGTACCTCCTGGTACCCTTGTAGGTAGAACAGAAGTTGGCAAGGGAAAAAAGTTAGCAGAGAAAAAGAAATTACTTTTATCTGGAAATAAAAAACTAATAAAATTTCTTTTTAAATTTTTTAATATTTTAAATCTTTAATTATTTTGGGTATATAATAGTTGTATATTATTATAGGGTACACATGATGTTTCGATACTGGCATACAATGTGAATTAATCAAATCAGGATAATTGGAGTATCCATCACCTCAGGCATTTATCATTTCTTTGTGTTAGGAACATTCCAATTCTACTTTTTTAGTTATTTTAAAGTATACCCTAACTTATTGCTGATTATAGTTACTTCTCTGTGCTGTCAAATGTTGTTCACTCTAATTATTTAACTATACAAAATTTCTGTTTTATTTATTCTATCTTACTTGGATCACAATAAAATCTCTAAACACAATAACTACACAATATATGACAAAATTCCTCAATAAACTAAAAAAATAAGCTGAATACCTCCTATGCAGAAAGCAGTGTGTTCAGCTGAACTTGCTTCACTTTTAGTTTTCTGATAGCTGTGCACTAATAGCACATTTGGGAATCAGCTTTTCTCCTTATTTGTGTTGTAACTTTGACATGTCTCATTCTGCCAGTACCATATTGGCCAATCCTTCTTAAAGAGAAAGAAGATAAAGTGTAGTCCCCAATATTTTATGCTTCTTTCTCTTAATCTTTTAGAAATTTTCTTCAAGGCAGGGAGAATTTTGAGGCAGCTTTTGGGGGGGATTAGGAATGCATTGGCCTATTGGTGGCTGGGTGTCGAGAGCAGTGGAAAAGCTTCAGTAAATTGAGAATGTGCGTACCAGCACCACTTTTCACAGAAACTTTCCTTACTCATCTGGCATATCCACAGGGGAAAAGAAAGAACATATAGCAAAAGCCTGAACACTGGCCTGTAAAGGGAGATTATGTCATATATAACTAAGGATGCAACATACCTTAATGATTAAGAGATTAGGATTTGAGGTGCAGAGAGTAGGTTCAAGTCTTATTCTCTTTCTCGCTTGCTGTGTGATCCATGGTAAACACTTTAACTCTATGAGCCTCAGTTTCCTCATCTGTAGAATGGGGTAATAATTATGCCAATTTATAAGAATATTGTTATTATCAAATGTGATAAAATACACAAAGTTTCTAACAGAGAGGAAGGGCTCAAAAATGGTTGTTTGATGATGATTTTGTTATAGTAGATATTTAATAACTATAGTACTTTTCCCTATCCCCGCTAACTCGCCCAGTTAGTGGCCATGATGGATTGACGGACTCTTGACCATGTCAGGTTTCAGAAGCACAGGGTCTCCTCAGTGAATTAATTTATACATTCATATTGCAACTCATTCAACAAATAAGTCTTGAGTACTGGCTAATGTCAGATACTATTGAACTTGGGGACACAAATTATGAACAGTCTTTGGGAATAAACAGCTGACCATTGTTAGGGTGGGAACTCGTAGCACCAGCTGAGAAAGAATTCTGGACTCACAGATTAGAGTAGGTTTGAAGAAAAAAATAATTTATTTTATTTTTTAAGAGAGGA
>NW_012145190.1:1642255-1644579 GCF_000956105.1 Propithecus coquereli
TCTTTTACTCTGCATCCTTGCCAATATTTGTTATTTTTTGACATTTTAATTGTAGCCATTCTGACATTGTGTTATTCTAACACAATAAGATAATACTTAATATTGTGTTTTTAATTTGCATTCTCTGATGATTAGTGATGTTATTTTTTCATTTTTTTTTAGCTATTTGTATATTTTCTTTTAAAAAATGTCCATTCATGCCCATTACCCAATATTTAATGGCATTATTTATGAACTTTGTTGTTGTTGAATTGTTTGAGTTTTCTATAAATTGTGGATATTAGTCCTCTGTCAGTTGGAAATATTTTCTCCACTCTGCAAGTTGTCTGTCCACTCTGTTATTTCTTTCTCTATGCAGAAGTTTTTTAGCTTGTTTTTGTCCCATTTGTCCATTTTTCATTTTTTTTCCTTGTGTTTTTGAGATATTAGTTATGAATTCTTTGTCCAGACTAAAGTGATATTTAGAAGAGTTTCTCTGGGTTATATTAGTATTCTTATAGCTTCAGGCCTAACATCTAAGTCTTTAATTCAACTTGAATTGATTTTTGTATATGATGAGCGATGTGGGTCTACTTTCATTCTTCTGCCTAAGGCAATCCAATTTTTCCAGGAGCATTCATTGAAAATGATGTCCTTACCCTAGGGTATGTTTCTGTTGACTTTGTCAAAGATCAGTTGGCTTTAGATGGGTTCTCTATTCTGTTCCACTGATCTATGCACTAATGTTTATACACTACCATGGCATTTTGGTTACCATAACCTTCTAGTATAATGAGTTTAGGTAATGTAATGCTTCCAGATTGATTGATTGATTGATTGATTGGATTGCTTTGGCCATTCAGGCTCTTTTTTGCTTCCTATGAATTTTAGCCTCTTTTTTTTTTGTAATTCTGTCAAAAAAGTAATGTTGGTATTTTTATAGGGATTGCATTAAATCTGTAGATTACTTTGGCAAGTATGGTCATTTTAATGATATTAATTATTCTGAGCCATGAACAAGCTCAGAACAAATGGAGATTTTTCCATTTGTTCATGCCATCTATTAATTCTTTCATCAGTGTTTTGTAATTTTTCTCATAGAGATCTTTTACCTCCTTTGTTAAGTATATTCCTAGATTTTTTTTTGTAGCTATTGCAAATGGGATTGCATTCTTGAGTTGGTTTTCAGCTTGATTGTTATTGGTGTGTAGAAATGCTACTGACTTTTGTACATTTGTTTTGTATCCTGAAACTTCACTGAATCCATGTATTAATTTAAAAAATTCTTTTGTAGAGTCTTTTAGGATTTTCTAGGTACAAGATTATATCATCAATGAACAGGGACAACTTGACTATTTTCCAATTTGGATAACTTTTATTTCTTTCTCTTGTCTGATTGTTCTGGCTACGACTTCTAGTACTATGTTGAATAGTGGAGGTAAAAGTGGGCATGCTTGCCTTGTTCCAGGCCTTAAAGAGCATGCTTCCAGCTTTTTCTCACTCAGTATGAGGTTAGCTGTAGGTTTCTCATATATGTCCTTTATTATATTGAGTTATGTTTCTTCTATACCTACTTCATTGAGGGTTTTTATGAGAGGATGCTGGATTTTTCTACATCTATTAAGATGATCATATGGTTTTTTTCCTTAATTCTGTTTAAGTGATGAATCACATTTACTGATTTGCATGTGTTGGACCATCCTTGCATTCCTGGGATGAAACCCATTTGATCATGGTGAATTATCCTCTTGATGTGTTGCCGGATATAGTTTGCTAGTGTTTGTAGAGGATTTTTACATCTATGTTCATGAGGGATATTGGTCTGTAGTTTCTTTTTTTATTGCATTATTTCCTTTGTGTCTGGGAGATACTTGCTTCATGGAATATGGTAAGGAGGATTCCCTCCTTCTTGATATTTTGGAACAGTTTCAGAATTACCACCAATTTTTCATATGTCTGGTAAAATTCAGCTATGAAACTATCTGGTTCTGTGGGGTTTTTTTGTTTTGTTTTGGTCAGGAGATTTTTCATTACTGATTAAATCACAGTATTCATTCTTGGTCTGTTCAGGGTTTCTATTTTTTCCTGGTTCAGACTTCAAAGGTTTTATGTTTCCAGGGATTTATCTATTCCTTCTAGGTTTTCTAGTTTGTAGGCATAGCAATGTTGATAATATTCTTGGATGATCTTCTGTATTTCTGTGACGTCAGTGGTAATATCTCCTTTTTCAGTTCTGATGGAGCTTATTTAAATTATTTCTCATCTTTTCTTGATTAATCTTGTTAGTGATCTATCAATTTTGCTTATCTTTTCAAAGAGCCATTTTTTTTGTTTCACTGATTCTT
>NW_012145190.1:1644629-1646450 GCF_000956105.1 Propithecus coquereli
AATAGCTTATCCAGCCCTTGAGTGTTTTCTTCTTCACCTTCTGGAACCCCTATCACCCTCAGGTTTGGTTTTTTCACATAATCCCACCTTTCTGGTAGGCTTATTTCTTTTCTTTTAATTTTCTGCTCGATCTCTGTGGCTGACTTATTTAATTGGAAGGAGTTGTCTTCAATCTCTGAGATTCTTTCTTCTGTTTGATCTACCCTGTTCTTGAGGCTTTCCACTGTGTTTTGTAGTTCCCTAAATAAGTCCTTTATTTCCAGGAGATTGGTTTGATTTTTCTTTAATATTTCAATTTCTTTAGTAAATTTTTCTTCCAAGTACTGGATGTTTTTTGTCGTTTCTTTGTGTTGGTTATCCATTTTTTCTTGCATATCATTCAGTTTTCTTACAATCCATGTTTGAAATTCTTCTGTCATTTTAATGTTCTGAGTTTGGTTAATGTCCATTGCTGGGGAGCTGTTGTTCCTCAAACTTTCAGTTTGAGTCTTCATACTTCCAGAGTTCTTTCGCTGGTTCCTTCCCATCTCTATCAGTTGTTCCTTCTTGCCTTTAGATTTTCGTTTGGATAATGACATGCCCTGTTTTGTCTCTGAGCCAGTAGGTGGTGTTTGTGGGTGAGATTTGACCACACCATTTATGATGAATCAGTGGATGCAGTAAAAGGGTGTGTAGGATGACCTCCCTGTCAGTAGGTGGCACTTGCTGGGAGTAGCGAGCTGCAGTGCTGTTTTTGGGTCCTGTATCCAGCTGTTGTTCCTCTAGAGAGGCCGTCTTGTGCCTCGGGTGGTGGGTGGGGCCGTGGGATTTCCAGGTGTGTCCTTATTCTCCACCTCAGTGAGGGCAGGACGGGAGTGAGTCTGGGTGGGGCTCGGTTGGGTAAGCCTGCCCTCAGGCTCCATAACTGCTGTTAGCAGGGGTCAAAGGTCTGTTCTTTGTTTCTGTGCAAAGCTGCTCAGAGGGCCTGAAATGGCTCCACTCAGCTGAAAGTCTGGGCTTGGGGGTGGGGCTGTCCAAGACCCACACTCTGGAGCAGGTCTCGCTCCCCTCCACTCTCCCCCTCTCTGTGGCCTCTCCCAGGCCTGTGCCAGCAAGCGGGACCTCAGGCCGATGGATCTCCCCTAGCTGTGACGTGGGCCGGGAGCTTCCCTACCGAGGATCGCAGCCTGAGCTGGGTGCACAGCCCTCTTTCGGGAGGAGGGTTGCCGCTCAGGCACACTGATATGCCCCTGAAGGCCCACACTCCTCAGTAGGCTCTTTCACAGATCTCCCTTCTGTGCCCCAAGGCAGTGCGATTGTGACCTGGGTGTACGGGGTCTGGTCTGCAGGCCTGTCCCCTGGGCCCTGCAGATCAATCCCTGACCCTGCCAGGGGGAGGGGTGCTGGTCTTGAATCACCTACAGGGTGCCCAAGCCGGACCGATTTCACTCCACCTCGAGATTTGCCCCACTCTCCTGGAGTCCGCAGGCAAGCAGCAACTGGGAGGGCTCGCGGGTAGGGAGCTCGCAGTCTGAGTACCCCTCAGTCTGCTGTAGGGCCCCGAAAGGAAAGGTCCCATTCCTTGGAGATGCCTCTGTGTGATGGCTAAATTGTCTCTCTGGGCACCCACGGGTAGGGAAGGGAAACGAGCAAATGGAGCAGTATGGCATTTGCCGATAGCCTCGGGTCTGCGCTCGGGGGGGTGCCCCGAGGGAGCTGGGAGCCTGGCACTGTGTCCGAAAGAGGCCACTGCTCACTGGCGGCAGTCGTCTCTGGGCTGGTGTCGGCAGGTCTCTCTAACTGCTCAGGAGCCCACCAGCAGTCTGAGATGCAAGGGAGGGG
>NW_012145190.1:1650595-1665186 GCF_000956105.1 Propithecus coquereli
ATGTTTTTGTCAGCTTTGTCAAAGATTAGATTACCATATGCAGATGGTTTCATCTCTGGATTCTCAGTCCTGTTCCAGAGGTCAATGTCTCTGTTAAAAGTACTTAATTTTTATTTTGCCTTCTTCATTTACCCAAAGACTATTGGGGAAACACACTTTTTAATTTATATGTGTTTGTATATTTTTGAGAGTTCCTCTTGGAATTTATTTCTAGTTTTATTCAACTGTGGTCTGAGAAGGTAGTTGATATGATTTCTATTTTGTAAAGTTTATTGAGCCTTGTTTTATGGCCTAACGTGTCTATCTTGGAAAGTGATCCATCTGCTTATGAGAAGAATGTATATTGTGTAGTTTTGTGGTGAAATATCCCATAAATGTCTGTTAGGTCCATTTGTTCTAGAGTTCAGTTTAAATTTGGTGTTTTATTGTTGATTTTATAACTTAATAATCTGTCTAGTGCTGTTAGTGGTGGGTTAAGTCCTTGGATATTACTGTATCCTTATCTATCTCATTTCTTAGGTCTCTTAGTGTTTGTTTTATAAATCTGGGAACTGCATAATATGCCCATATGTAGTTATCGTTGTTATAGCTTCTTGTTGAATTGATCCCATTGTCATTATATAATGACCTTCTGTATCTTTTTCTCTTGATATTGACTTAAAGTCAGTTTTATCTGACATAAGAATACCTACTCTTCCTTGCTTTTGGTTTCCATTTGTGTGGAATATTTTCCCACTCCGTTACCTTAGTCTACAAAGATCATTACAAGTTAAGTGGGTTTCATGATGGAATTAGATTTGTGGATTGTGTTTTTTTTATTCATTCCACCAATGTATATGTTTTAAGTAGGGCATTTAGTCCATTTAGATTCAACGTTAATATTGATATATGAGATATTGCTTCAGTAATCCTGTTGATTGTTACTTAGTTGTTTTGTATTCCCAATGGTGTTACTATTTGTAAGCCCTATGAGTTTTATAATTTTCAGTGTTTTTAAACTGGCATGTATCAACCTTTTATTTTGATGTTTAGAATTTTTGTTGACCATTTATTGTAAGATTAACCTGGTGGTGACAAATTCTCTTAGCATTTGCTTGTCTGGGAAAGATTTTATTTCTCCTTCATTTATGAAACATAGCTTTGCAGCACACAAAATTGTTGGCTAGTAGTTATTCTGTTTCAGAAGGCTAATAAGAGGATGCCAATCGCTTCTGGCATGTAAGGTTTCTGCAGAGAAGTCTGCTGTTAATCTGATGGGATTTCCTCCACAGGTTATTTTATCCTTTTGTCTCACTGCTCTTAGCAGTTTTTCCTTCATGTTGACTCTAGATAATCTGATGAGAATGTTCCTTGGAGAGTCCTTTTTGCAATGAATCTTCTAGGAGTTTGCTGAGCTTCTTGAATCTGGATGTCCAAATCTCGGGTAAGACCAAAGAAATTTTCCTCAATTATTCCCTCAAATAAGTTTTCTAAACTCTTTACTTCTTCTTGTTCTTTCTCAGTATTACCTATGATTCTTAGGTTAGTAAATTTTATATAATCCCATATTTCTTGGAGATTTTGTTCATTTCTTTTTATACTTTTTTCCTTAGTTTTTGGTTAATTCAAAAGCCTTGTTTTTGAGTTCTAGAATTCTTTTTTCTGCTTGATGCAGTTTATTGTCAAAAATCTCCACTGTGTTTTGTAATTCCTCAGGTGTGTCTTTTATTTCCAGAAGTTCTGTTATTGTTTTTAATTATCTATCTCTTTAGTGAATTTTTTATTCATGGCTTAAATTATTTTTTTAGTTTTCGTTGGTTTTCAACTTTCTCTTGGGTCTCATTTACCTTACAATCCACATTTTGAATTCTTTATGTGTCATTTCAAATTTCTCTTTTTTTGGGATGCATTGCTGCAGAGTGAATGTGATCCTTTTGGGGTATAAAAACTGTTTATTTTTCTTTTCACATTGCCAGAGTTCTTATGTGGTTCCTTGTCATCTGAGGAAGATGTCGCCTCTTGTTTTTGAATTTACTTTTGTTTGGATAGGACTTCTTCTTTTTTAGTCTTTTATTCATTATATTTTTCTCCCTTGAGGGAGTGAGTATACTCTACATTGTGTTTGGCTGTTTGACTGTGATTTTGGGTGACTGTGATTTCAGGGGCCAAGGCTCGGTATGAGTTCCTTGGTTATATACAGCCTTTGTACAGTGGCTTTCCCAGATACTGATTGTGGTACAGATGTACTGGGCATGTGAACAGGCTCGCTACCTTCTGGAGTACTAGAATTGCTGAGGTCTCAGGAAGCTTTTTTTTTTTTTTATTTTTTTTATTTCAGGATATTATGAGGGTACAAACATTATGGTTACACTTTATGTCTTTGCCTCATCCAAGCGCAGGTTAAAGGCATGCCTTTCCCCTCTACAATGCTCCCGTGTCCTTTAGTTGCGAATTTACCCCCTGCAAATCCCCCTAATCCCTGGACAGTATTGCTGCCATGATCACCCTAGTGTTGATCAGTTAGTACCAGTTTATCAGTTAGTTCTGCACTAAGAGCTTCAGAATGCACACTGCCAACCTAGCAACGTTACCGAGCTATGACCCGGAACGGAGTACGTGGAGGGAGGTGTTTGATCTCAATTCCAGTTACCCAAAGTTCACACAGCTTGGCGCATGTTTTATATTAAAAACATCAGCTCAGTTGTCTCGAAGGATATCCTTTAAGATCACCATACTCAAAGAGTGTATTTCACCTTATGGAATAATCTGCTGCCTCTTTTCTTATCTTTGGACCTCTGCAGAGACTGAATGAGAAGACAGCTTTGCAGGTGAGAACAGAGGAGAATTGTTGCTCTGAGATCCCTTATCTCCTTTTACTTCCCCACTAGAGTGGAATGAATCAAAATACTTTGTTGGATGAGGGTAAGAACTTCTGAGCTCATTCATGCTTAGAATGATACTAGGGGAAAAGGAAGCTCTTCCATTTGAAAAACCTCTATCAGGCACCTACTGTATACAGGGAAATATCCTAGATCTGTGAGAAATTCTTGACTGGATAAAGCCATGTTTTGTTTTGAATTGATAAATAATTTTGTTTTGAATCGATAAATAAAAATGGAGAGACTTGGGAGCTTTCCATTTGTTAGTGGGTGGCAGAAAATGTAATAGTTGCTGGAAAGGAGTATGGTGGCTCAGGTGGCATTTATTTAACCCAAGGTGTACACATACTATGAAAACATTACCTCATATAATCCTCTGATAACATTCTAAGCTAGTCAGCTTTTTCCTTGGATAACTGATATCCAGGGAAATTAAGTGCCCTGCATAAAGTCACAAAGGGAGTGGGCATATTTTAGTACAAGGGCTAGAATTCAGACGGGATGAATTATTAGTTTAAAACCATAAAATATAAATGCAATTGAAAAATATCATCTGTAATGCTTCCATAATATTATTTTGTGTTTCCTTCCAAACGTTCTCTTTATATATATAGTATGTAAAAATGTACACACAAAAGACCACTACATATCTAATTAAAATTTATGCACTTTTTCTACCTTTTTGTATTTATTTTAATACTCTCCCATATGTCACCATATATATCCTAACATTCATGTTAATGGGTTTTAGAGTACTAAAATAATGATAAACCACTATTTGTATAAATTATCTTATACAGAGACACTAAGATTGTGTCCAGCATTTACCCATAAGTTAATATTGCTTTACAAAATTTTTCATAGGGCGTTTTTCTTCCTTAAAATTTTTCTCTTTGGATAAATTCCAATTACTGTAATTGCTGTGTCATAGGTTTTGAAGTCCCCTTTACAGGACATTGCTAATTCATTGTCAGTGAAGGAAACCTATCAAAGTACACTAGGCTCCCTTGGGTCTCCTCAGTTTAGAGTTAACTACAATTGTTGAATATCATGTTTGTGCTTTCAAGGTGTTTGTGTACACGCGCAGAAGGTTGTACCTAATGTCCCTGGCAATATGTTATTATTGCGTCCACAATAATCTGGCATTAAACTCTTTGCTTCTTATTTTCATGTAATCTTCTTCTGAGATGCCTTTAGCTAAAATGTCAAATCAGCTTTCAGCAATGTTATACTTCTACTGTTTCGAGATTTTGTGAGACTTGGCACAGGTGCCTCTCTTCTAGTCTGGAGCTTTCTTCAAAACAGTGATTGGTACGAATTCTTATGCCCAGCATATATTTGGCCTTCAATAGGAACTTTGTCTTAGTCCAGTTGGGCTGCTATAAGAAAATACATAAACTGGGTGGATTATGAACAGCATAAATTTATTTCTGGTTTATGGAATCAAGCAAGTCCAAGATCAAGGTGCCAGCAGATTTGATGTGTGGTGAAGGTTTGTTTCCTGATTCGCAGATGGTACCTTCTTGTTGTGTCCTCATGTGGTAGAAGGGGTCCCCTCATGACCAAATCCCCAAAAGCCCCATCTCTTAGTAGCATCATCTTAAGGGTTAGAATTTCCATATATGAAATTCTAGCAGAGAAGCAGCTAGCCAGATTTATTTCCCTAGTATTTATAAACTAAGTACATTGACATCATAAATGGATCGGAGATCATTTAAACAAATGACTAGGAAAGCAGGAAGTAGTAGGGAGGTAAATGAATTTCAAGAACAGAAACTTTATCATGACATAGATAGGATTTTGCAAATTCCAAAGCTGAGTCTAATCAATGTTTGAATCTCTTATAAGAAGAACTTTCTCCATAGTCCCTAACACAAAGAGTTAGTCAGTCCTTCCCTAGACCATAGCAACTAACCTATCCTCTGATACCATCCTCTCATCATTGGCCAGTTAGGCTTCAATCTCCTGTAAGAACCCTCCACTTAGAAGTAATAACTCCCTCTTGTGAAATCTCATAAGAGCTTAGGCAGAACACTCCATGTGGCTATTTGCTACAGCATGTTGTCCACCATTTTTAGTGAGCATGTTATCATTCAATCCTTTTGAAAATTTTGATTGGATACAGTAAGTCTAAATGTAGAAATGCAACTTTATATTACTTAGTAATATACACTATACACATTAGACCCTTAGATTTAGGAATGGGCAAGGTTCAAGAAGAGGTGGCAATTGGGGATAGGGTGACTGAATAAGTTTTAAATATCACTTGATAATAAAAATGAAAAGAATAATGACATAATTTAGACCACATGAAAGTGTTCCACATCAACAAAACTGCTTCAAAAATGTCATGAAATCTACAGCACTGTTTCGCACATATATAAAATAATTAAGTTATTTCTAAGTGGTATTTTTAGTTATGTGCATGCTTTATTTTCCTTACTAGATTATAGGTTCTTAGACAGTAGGAAACATGTCTATGACAGTTTATTCAAAGCCCACAGTTGCTCAAAAAGTTAATCAGAGTAAGTGTATCAGTCAGGGTCCAAACAGAGAAGTAAAAGTAAGAGATTTGTTATGGGGACTCAATCTTATGCAATTATGTGTGCTAGTTAAGCATTTTCTATAAGGATGTTACTTCCAATGTGATACTACTAAAGATTAAAGTACACGGGGAAGGCTGTTAGGAAGGGAAAATAAATTTTAAGTGGAAGAGAGAAAGAATAAGCTGAAATCCACAGCACAAGCTGGAGCTTACAGGGACAGTATGAAACCTTATGAGTTCTTGTTGATTCTGTCCTTGGTAAGATGGGTGTCCTCCCAGGTTCCTCCATTTATGGAGCTGAACACACGTACTTGTCTCAGATGACAAAGAAGCTGAAAGGGGATCCTGGGAACAGTAGAGAACTTTCCAGCCCAGCCAGTGCCTTGCATCAAGGTATGAGTTACAAAAATGGCTGCTGCTTCCATTCTGCCTTCCAAATCTCCTGTAAAAATCTCTCTTCTGGCCCATGCTAACTGGAGATGTGCAGGGAAGGAAATTCCAGGCAATGGTTTTCTGCCTAGGCAAGGTGATACTTTACAAAGTGACTACAATAAGTTCTCAATCAAAATTTCTTAAATGAATGAATGAATGGATGGATAGATGAATGAATAGATTGATACTCAGGTTTTCCAGTCTAGCCACAAAAGTCAATTTAACTTATACTGAAACTGGACCAAAGTATTTATAAATAAAAAACAACCCCAATCTTAGGTAAGGAGAAATTTTATTTAAGAGAGCATTACAAGAGGAGGAACGAGTATTTACCCTCAGATCCTAAGATTCACAAACATCTAAAAGGTCAGGAAGAAAAGTTCTGTTTTCTTCATAGCAAGAATAAACAAGGTTTATGCAATGCCTTTTTTCATAGTAAGGAGAGTTTTCCTGCATACCAGTGTTGGCTCAGGCTGAGGGTGGGTCAAAGGTCAGAGTCCCGTTGGATTGGAGAGAAGCTTAACTAAAGTTTGGTCAAGTTAGCCAACAAGAACTTTGTTCTGATGGAGCAGTGAGGACGAATAGTTTAGTTAACCATTTATGAGGGAGAAATAAATGGGGTGAGGAAGAACCCAGTGTGGGGAAGTGGGATCAATATTTTACCTGAGTTCAGTCTATTCTTGGAGAGTTTGTGTGCTGACTCAGCCTGAGGGATGGAGAGAAGACTGGCCAAAGTTTGGCTAACAAGTATTTTCTTCCCGTTTATCAGTGGAGATAAGCAGTTCAGTTAATCATCTGTGAGGCACAGTATGAGGCTTTGTAGAGTCCGTGTTTGGCTTTGTCATAGGTAAACAAGGAGGACATCTCAGAGTCCTGTGTAAGTCATTTGGGGAAGTATGGGTCCTTGTAGTAAACCTTTTCCAGAACACAAAGGGGGAATGAAGGGATTTTTTTTTTTTTTAACCAACCATTGTTGTTTCTCAGAATCCCAGGCCTTGGGTGAAGTTCAGCATTGTCAATTCCTCGTAGAATTGGATCTATTGAAAAACACTTTGACCTTAACCTTTTGGCCTGCCTTGAGAATTAGCCCCATGAGTCTTCTTTCCACACTGATTTGAAGGGTATTGTTGAGGATTTTGCCTACCATATAGTGACTCCTGAATATGGCTGAACAGGTCTGCTGGAAATAATGTGGAGCACATGGAACTCTCATACACTCCGATGAGTATGTAAAATGGTGCTGCTGTGTTAGAGAACAGGTGGTTTCTTATAAAGTCACACATACACTTACCTTATCACCTTGGAAATGCACTCCAAGAGAAATAAAATCATCTATCCACACAAAGATGTGTACATAAATGTTTATAGTAACTGTATTCATAATCATGAAAAACTAGAAACAACCCCAAATTTCCTTCAACAGGTTAGTGGATAAACAAACTCTGACATATCCACGCAGTAGAATACCACTGAGAAAAAGAGGAATGCACTATTGAAAAGCACTACTGCTTGGATTTGCTGAAAGAAACCTGTCCCCAAAAGATACATAGTAAATAATTCCATTTATTTGACATTCTGTCAAAGGAATATGGAGGAGATCAGAACAAAGGAGTTGAACGCTGAAAGGGGGGCTCTGCCCTGGAAATTGCCAAAGACTCAGCAGGCTCAGTGCAAGACAGAGAGAGTAGCAGCCTCTACTGGGCAGATGTGAGGCAGCGGGACAATGATGCAGTGGGGGCAGCTGGCGGCTGGTTGATTCCGCCCGCTGAACCGCCATCTGCTGACCCCTGAGGAGTCATCCCCAGCGCTGGCTTTCCGTGGGTGGGTGTCCACCATTTACTGGGTTCACAGCCTGCAGGTGCTGCCACATGATGTGGTTTTGGGTAGCATCCCTTCCTCATCCCGGAGACTTTCGCACAGGGCGTGGCAGGCTCCATCCTAGGAGGTGGGGAGAAGTGAGAAGAGCCACTTTCTCTGTGTGACTGGTGTGAATCTGCAGGACTTTGGTGCTAAAAAGTAGTCCGCGATCTGTCAAGTTGGCTAGCCAGGGTAGTGTTGGTGGGTGAGGCTTGAGCGTGTCCCCCACCACTGGTACTCCAGGGGTGGAAGGCTTCCATCTGTGACATCCGCAGACGCTGGGGCCCTCAGTGGTCTCAGACAACACCTCTCCCCCAGCCTGGTGGCTTTATCACCGGGTGTGGCGGGTTCTGCTCTTGAAGGCAGGCAGAAGCGAGAAAAGCCGCTTTCTCTGTGTGACTGGTGTCAATCTGCAGGGCTCTGGTGCTAAGCAATAGGGGGCAGCCTGTTGATTCAGCCCACCAGACTAGTTTAGATCATCTGATAAGAACATAACTCTAGGGCTCACTTTCCACATCTGGGTGGCTGCCGGCTTTGGAGTTTGTGGACTGGGAAGGAAAATCTTGGCCAGAGTCCTCAGCAATTCCACCAATTGACCACTCCCATCAGGAGCAGCCTCTCAAGTGTGGCGAAAGTGTCCAGAAAAACATATTAGTGGCTCCCCCTAGCAGCATATCAAGGAACCATAGAAGCATACATACTCAGGCTTGCAGATACCAGTTATGGTCTATCTTGCCCTTATGCCCACCTAAAGGGGGAACAGGGTTCAAGTAACCCTTTGGAGTGCCAAGACTCTTCCCAAAGATCCGGGCATTGGTATACTCTGGGGGACCAGAGCCCAACACAGAGGCATCAGATTACCTAGAGAACTGGCTCCTCCATGCAAACTACAATCAACAACAGAGAGGGTAATCCCATAGCTTAACACAGTACCTTCCATCTCATGCTATTAGAGGGAAGTGGAGTCGTACACACAAGTGCGATCCACCACCTGGGGTCTTAAGCTGGGGGAACAAAACTCACTAATCTCCATTGGCAAGAGGTGAAGACAATAGGTCAGAGGTAACCAAACTTGCTAAAATACCTTTTATGCAATACAGGACCAGTGTGCCTCTTCCCAGAACTGTCAAGGAATGTCCCTCTGGGGACTTGGAGCTAGGGCCATAAAGCACTCCTAGCACCCCCAGTTCTTGACAAAGTAGCCTGTTGAGAAAGAATCAGCGAAAGAATGCAGGAAACATGAAAGGTCAGAGAGAAAAGTCACTCCCAAAAGAAATCATTAGACCCTCAACAACATATACCAATTTAAATGAAATGATTAAAATGCTGGAGGAAGAATTCCAAATATGGATTATAAGAAAACTCAATGGAATTCAAGAGAAAATAGAAACCCAACACAAAGAAGCCACAAAAACAATTAGGAAATGAATGAAAAATTATCTAAAGAAATTGAAATATTATAAAAGAACCAAACAGAAACACTGGAAATGAAAGAAGCATTTAAGGAACTATAAAACACAGTGCAAAGCCTTAAGAATAGAATGGATCATGCAGAGGAAGGAATCTCAGAGCCTGAAGATAATGTCTATATGCCAAACAAATCAGATGAAGAAAAAGAACACAGAAGGAACAGACAAGAACAAAATATACAAAAAATGTGGGATTATGTAAAGAAACCCAACATAAAAATTATAGGCATCCAAGAGAGAAAAGAAAATGCACAAAGGATGGAAAATCTATTTCTTGGAACACTGGAGGAAAATATACCTGTCCTGGCCAGAAATCTAGATATCTAGATACAAGAAGCACACAGAACTCCCAGGAGACTCAACATGAAAAAGCAATCACCACGTCACATAATTATTAGACTTGCCAAGGTAAACAGGAAAGAAGCAATCCTTCAAGCAGTAAGATGAAAACAGCAGGTAACGTATAAAAAAAACCTATCAGACTAACTGCAGACTTCTCAACTGAAACCTTACAAGCCAGAAGGGACTGGGCACCTATCCTCAATCTTCTAAAATAGAATAATGGCCAACCTAGAATTCTTCACCCAGCAAAACTAAGCTTGTTTAATTTCGACATCTGCGTCGAACAGACATCTACAGAATATTCCACCCAAATAAAGCCGAATATACATTCTTCTCATTAACTCATGGAACCTTCTCAAAAATTGATCACATCTTAGGCCACGAATCAGATCTCAACAAATTTAAAATAATAGAAATTATACATGTATCTTCTCAGACCACAGTGGTATAAAACTAGAATTCAATTCCAACAGAAACCCTCACCACTTTGCAAAGTCATGGAAATTAAACAATCTACTGCTGAAAGACTATTGGGTCAAGGAGTAGATCCAGATGGAAATCAAAAGATTCTTTGAACTAAATGATAATGGGGACACAAGTTATCAAAATCTGTGGGACACAACAAAAGCATTCCAGAGAGGAAAACTAATAGCATTACATTCTCACATCCAAAAGACAGAAAGCTCAAAAATCAACAAACTAATCAGCTGTCTCAAGGAACTGGAAAAGGAAGAGCAAATTAATTCTAAACCTAGCAGAAGAAAAGAAATAACTAATATCAGAGCAGAAATAAATAAAATTGAGAATAAAAGAACTATACAGAAGATCAATAAAACCAAAAGTTGGTTTTTCAAAAAGATAAACAAAATTGACAGCCTTCTTGCTAGATTGACAAGAACTAGAAAGGAAAGGACTCTAATAAACTCAATTAGAAATGAAAAAGGAGAGGTTACCACAGACATCATGGAAATAGAAAACATTATCTTTGAATACTATAAAAATCTATATGCCCCAAAACTATAAAATGTGGAGGAAATGGACAAATTCCTGGAAACACATAACCTCCCTAAGCTCAATCAGGAGGAAATAGAATTCCTGAATAGACCAATATCAAGCACAGAAATTGGAGGAGAATTTAAAAACCTTCCAACAAGAAAAACTCCCAGACCAGATGGGTTCACACTCAAATTTTACCAAACCTACAAAGAAGACCTCATACCTATACTGTAGAAATTATTCCACAACATTGACAAAGATGGTATCCTTCCCAACTCATTCTACGAAGCCAATATTACCTTGATATCAAAGCCAGGAAAGGACACAACAAAAATGAAAACTACAGACCAATATCCCTCATGAATATCGGTGCAAAAAATCCTCAACAAAATCTTAGCAATCGAATCCAAGAGCACTTGAAAAAAATAATTCATCATGACCAGGTGGGCTTTATCCTAGAGATTCAAGGCTGGTTCAACATACACAAATCTATAAATGCAATTCACCACATAAATAAAAGCAAGAACAAAGACCGTATGATTCTCTCAATAGATGCAGGAAAAGCATTTGGCACAACCCAGCACACTTTTATAATAAAAACTCTTAACAGAATAGGCACAGATGGGACATATCTTAAGATTCTTAAGGCCACATAAGATAAACCCATAGCCAAAATCATAATGGGCAAAATTGAAAGCATTCCCGCTTAGAACTGGAACCGGACAAGGTTGCCCAGTATCTCCACTTTTATTTAACATAGTGCTGAAAGTCCTTGCCAGAGCAATCAGACAAGAGAGGGGAATTAAGGGCATCTGAATGGGGACAGAAGAGATCAAACTTTCACTCTTTGCTGACGATATGATAGTATTTCTAGAAAACCCCAAGGATTCAACCAAGAGACTCCTGGTATTAATAAATCAATTCAGTAAAGTCTCAGGATACCAAATTAATGCATACAAATTGGTGGCATTCATATACGCCAGTAAGAGTCAAACCGAAAATCAAATAAAAAATGCAAAACCTTTCACAATAGCATCAAAGAAAATTAAATATCTAGGAATACATTTAATGAAGGAGGCGAGAGACATATATAGGGAGAACTACAAAACACTGAAAAAAGGAATTGTAGAAGAGGTTAAGAGATGGAAAAATCTACCATGCTCATGGATTGGCACAATCAAAATCATTATGTCCATACTACCTAAAGTGATCTACAGAATTAATGCAATCCCTATCAAAGTACATCATTATTCTTTACAGATCTAGAAAAAATAATTCTATGCTTCGTATGGAACCAGAGAAGACCTTATATAGCCAAAGCAATCTTAAGCAAAAAGAACAAGTTGGGAGGTATCCATGTGCCAGACTTCTAGCTTTACTACAAGGCTAGAATAACCAAAACAGCATGGTACTGGCACAAAAACAGAGATATAGATCTTTGCAACAGGATTGAGAACCCAGGCATAAAACCATCCTCATATTGTCATCTAATCTTTGACAAAGCAGACAAAAACATACATTGGGGGAAAAAGATCTCTGTTCAATAAATGATGCTGGGAAAACTAGATAACTACATGCAGAAGATTCAAACTGGATCCCCACCTCTCACCTCTCACAAAAATTAACTCAAAATGGATAACAGACTGAAACCTAAGGAGTGAAACCTTAAGAATTCTAGAAGAAAATGTTGAGAAAACTTCTATAGACATTGGCCGAGGCAAAGAATTTATGAAGAAGAACCCCAAAGCAATGACAGAAGCAAAAAAATAAATAAATGGGACCTGATCAAATTAAAAAGTTTCTGCACAGCCAAGGAAACTATCATGAGAGCAAACACACAACCTACAGAATGAGAGAAATATTCGCATTCTACATATCCAATAAAGGGCTGATAAAAAGAATCTATACAGAACTTAAGAAAATAAACAAGAAAAAAATCAAACAACCCCAAGGACATGAACACAAACTTTTCAAAAGAAGACAGAATAATGGCCAGCAAACATATTAAAAAAGTGTTCAACATCTCTAATCATTAGGGAAATGCAAATCAAACCCACAATGAGGTATCACCTAACTCCAGTGAGAATGGCCTTTATCAAAAAGTCCCAAAACAACAAATACTGGCATGGATATGGAGAGATAGGAACACTCTTACATTGCTGGTGGGACTGCAAATTAGTACAACCCCTGTGGAAAGTAATTTGGAGACACCTCAAAGAGCTAAAAATAGAAACACCATTTGATCCAGCAATCCCACTACTAGGCATCTACCCAAAGGAAAAAAGACATTCTATAATAAAGACATCCGCACTCGAATGTTTATGCAGCACAATTCACAATTGCAAAGATGTGGAAACAACCCACGTGCCCATCAATACATGAGTGGATTAATAAAATGTTGTGTATGTAAACCATGGAATACTACTCAACTACAAAAAACAATGGTGATCTAGCACCTTTCATATTATCCTGGGTAGAGCTTGAGCCCATCCTCTTCAAAGTGAGGTATCACAAGAATGGAAAAATAAGCACCACATATACTCACCATCAAATTAGTACTAAGTGATCAACACTAAGGTGCACACATGATAGTAATGTTCACTGGGTGCCAGTCAGGTGGTGGGGGTGGGGGGAGTAAACTCATAACAAATAGAGACAGAGCGCACAGTATGGGGGAAGGGCATGCTTCTAACCCTGGCTTGGGCGAGACAAAGGCATTGCATGTAACCAAAATGTTTGTACTCCCATAATATTCTGAAATAAAAATAAATAAAAAAGAATAAATAATAAATAATAATGCTAGCAGTAACTAAAATCACTGACATATATTAAGTTCTGCTCAAGATAGGCACTCTACTAAAGACTTGACACTTAGCTCATTTACCATGTGCCAGATTACATGCATTACCCTCACTTAATCCTTTTCACTTTGTTTCAAATCTACACCAAGTTTTTGTGTATAAGAAAAGTCGCCCAATGGATATTTTTGGATGGCAATGTGTATTGACTCTTGCTTGTGCTGATGACAATAATAAAAAGAGTAATAATAGTTATAATCATGCATTGAGTGCTTACCATGTCCCAGACACTCTTCCAAGAACTTTATACATACTCATTGATTTAATTTTCCCAACTGCTCTATGGGACAGGTACTACAGTCATAGCCATTTATAAATTAGGAAACTAAGGAACTGAGGAAGTAAGTATTAATAACTTTCCTGATGTCATACAGCTTCTCAGTGGCACAGTCAGGTTTGTCAAGGATGTTAACCGAATCTCAAAAGATGCTTACACATGCTTAGAGAATAGATTTGTTACTCTCAGTGCGTCTTTCATTCCTGGAATTCTGAGTGGACGTATCAGCGAAAACAAAAATTTCAGAAATGTTTTTAGAAGTTGAAAAAATGGTATTCAAAATAATGTCAGAAAGAGATACCTGTACTTTCCACCAGTCTAATTTGTTCTTGGTGTTAGTGAGAAGTTTAGTAAATGGAGAACCAATGGAACAGCAGGATTGGAGGCCAGACTACTCATTAGAACTGTATATTGTGCCTATGTCCTCCAGCTCTTCTCATTACTTGATGTTTCTTGATCCTCTCTGCAGGCTAAGCTTCTGCCAAGATGTTCCGTTTGCAGAATCCACAGATGCTGCGTATGCTAGAGAGATCCTTGAGGAATAGTCTTCCTGAGTCCTTAAAGGTGAGAATGAAACATTCTTAGAGGAAAAAGGACTAGGAATTGTCTATAAAAGAGCTGAGAAAGAGAACAAGCATTCACTGAGCACTTATTTTGTGCCGACCACTCACTTGTGTAGCATCTCATTTAGTAACGTCACCTTGATGCAAGGCAGGTGTATTATCCATGTAATTGGTGAGGCTCAGTTACATATCTTGACCAAGATGACACCAATAGTGAGTTGCCTTGCTGTGATTTGAATCCAGTATGTTCTTTGCTGTGTGGTGACTCAAAAATATTTCTTTGTAGGGTGGGCGCGGTGGCTCACGCCTGTAATCCTAGCACTCTGGGAGGCCGAGGCGGGCGGATTGTTTGAGCTCAGGAGTTCGAAATCAGCCTGAGCAAGAGCGAGACCCC
>NW_012145190.1:1667581-1670241 GCF_000956105.1 Propithecus coquereli
TTTTTTTGAGACAGAGTCTCACTCTGTTGCCCTGGCTAGAGTGCCGTGGCATCAGCCTATCTCACAGCAACCTCAAACTCCTGGGCTCAAGCGGTCCTTTCCACCTCAGCCTCATGAGTAGCTGGGACTACAGGCATGTGCCACCATGCCTGGCTAATTTTTTCTGTGTATTTTTAGTTGTCCAGCTAATTTCTTTTCTATTTTTAGTAGAGACGGGGTCTCGCTCTTGCTCTTGCTCCTGAGCTCAAACAATCCACCCGCCTCGGCCTCCCAGAGTGTTAGGATTACAGTCGTGAGCCACCATGCCTGGCCGATATTTTTCTTAATAGGTACCAAAAAGTATTTGACAAAATTTAATATTCCTAATAAACAAGCTTCTCAGCAAATGTCTTAGTTTTGTATTGTTATAACAGAATACCACAGACTGGGAAATTTATAATGAACAGAAATGTATTTAGCTCATGGCTCTGGAGGCTGGGAAGTCCAATATCAAGAAGCTGATATTTGGCGAGGGCCTTCGGGCTACATTATCTCATGGCAGAAGGACAGAAGAAGGAAGGGCAAGCGAGCGATAACAATATTAACGCATCCATGAGTGTTCCGCCCTTATGACCCAATCACCTCTTACTAGACCCTGCCTCCCAATATTGTTGCATTGGGGATTAAGCTTCCAACACATTAACTTTTGGGAAACACATTTAAAGTATAGCAGCAAGCTAGAAATAGAGGAGCATTTCTTCAATCTGATAAAAAGCATACAGGAAAAATCTATACCTAATATGAGACTAAATAATGAAAGACTAAGTATTCCCCCTACGATTGGAAACAAGGCAAAGACATTTACTTTCACCATTCTTATTTAATATGGTACTAGATGTCCTAACCAGTACAAGAGACAATAAAAAGAAATAAAAGGAATATATACTTGAAACAAAAATAGAAAATAGCATCTGTTTACAGATGACGTGATAGTCTAATGTAGAAAACCCTAAGGAATCTACAAAAAAAAACCTGCTGGATAAAAGAAGCAAGTGTAACAAGGTCACAGGATTCAAGGTCAATATGCAAATTACGAAAACAATTGTATTTATATATACTAGCAACAAACATTTGGAATTCAAAACTAAAAATCAGTACCATATACAATAGCACCTCCCCCCAGATGACCTTATGTGTAGACACCTGTCAGCTTACATTTTCTTTTGTTAATGTATTATATAACTGGACTCCTCAGGGCAACAATACTAATGCATTTAGTATAGTTATTATACTGATCATGTTGACGGGAAATCTAACAGGAATGGCATATGGACTAAACCACAGGGGCTTAGTGTAACTCCAAGGCACTGATCCCTCTTACTGAGGTAGGGAGAGCAGCAGTCAAGGGGGCAGAGTCTGGAATCAAACTTCTTTGTCCCCAAAAATTCATTGCATAACATAACAACTAGGTGTCAGTGTTCTCACGTGTTAAATGAGTAATATACCAACACTTTTTATAGAGATTTCCATTCAATATGCATTAATGTCTCAGATAGGTTTGTGTACTGTGACCTGAACAACAGCCCATCTATATCTCCAAACAGTGGACACTGAATAGTTTTATCTGATGTGACAACTCAAACTCATTCAATTTGTAGTGGCTGCCTGGAGCAGCATGCTCTGGCTTAGTGATGCTACCATGGCCATAGGAAGGTGGAATGATTCCACTTAATTTTTATTTAGTGCTTATGAATGCCACTGGTTCTAAATTCCAATATTTAAAAAAAAGTAACTTCATTATTTTTCCTAAACTGCATTTAATTTTTATATTGAGCCCCACAGATGGAAGAAAATTTAATAATTTCATATAAACGCAGTAAAGTCAAAGTTTGCCTCTCTTTCTTTCTCCTCAGTCTGACATATACATATTTCAAGGCAAGAATATGGAAGCACAGCGTGAGGTGTGATTTGTAGTCATTAAAATGTTCATTTATTCCATTGGTATTGGTCTTTGGCGTCTTTCCACCCTGTCTGCTGAGGCATTATGTTCCCAACTGCACTTAGTTCCCAAGGACCACCTTGCTATGCACTGCTGTATCTCCTCTCCCCACAACCCCAAGGCCACCTCCACTTTGGAGGCCCTTTCTTTTTCAACTTCTTCAATGCTCTTCTTGGGGACACTGATGTTTGAACAAATGCTTGTAGGAAAAGGTTAAAGAGATAGCTACATATATAATATTCCTGAACTTTGGTCACCAAAGCTTGTGCTCTTTACACTATGCTCTGACTTTACCTATTAAATAGGTAGAAGCTCATTTAACCTTCCCAGAAAGGAATTTGGATATATATGTAAAGGGAAAAATATTTAAATGATAGTTGACATTTCATCCAGAAATTCTCCTTCTAAAATTGTAATAACAAACACATTTGCAAAGATTTATGCAAAGAGTATTCATTGAAAAATTAACTTAATTTAAACAATCAGAGAAAACTGACATGACCAACAATAGGAAGTAGGAATAGTGAATATATTGAATATATGTCCTTCCATATAATGGACATGAAGAAGTCATTAAATATAGTAATGTAGATTTGTGCTTATTAACATGGAAATATGCCCATAGTACAGTGTACGTGTGAAAAATAGATGTTAAACTAATATATATTAAGTAATACTATTG
>NW_012145190.1:1670291-1698953 GCF_000956105.1 Propithecus coquereli
AAAAAAAAAAAAAAAAAAAAAATATTTCTTTGTATCCTTCCAAGCATTGTGTTATATAATACTAGAAGTTTTCCCAAAGTTGCAACATTGACTGAAACTAACATATTAATGTTTAATTTATTTTAAAATAATTATTTGCCTGATAAGTGCTTAACTACATGATTCTGCTCTGAAATTATTAATAAATTATTATTTTATCAAACTCTAAAGGATTATGTATTATTTTGGATGAGACAGAAATTTTGTTTTAGAAATGAATCAATGATCTTGTACCATGGAAGATTTTTTTCCACAATAGTATATGTTGTAAAAGGACTAGAGTGTTACCAGGGATAAAGAGTGCCTTTGTATAATGATAAAGATGTCAAATCACCAAGAAGACTTAAAAAAATGCTGAAATTTATACATCTAACAACAAAGGCTCAAAATACATGAGATAAAAGCTGAAAAAACTGAAAGAAAAAAATAGATAAACCCACAAAATAAAATGAAAGACTTTATCACTTGTTAGGTCCAGAGCTGAAAGAGAGAGACACATGAAGCCTCATGTGTAGCAAAATGCTGTTTATTTTGAGCATTTGGGTGCAGACGGGTGGAGGCCAAAAAGCATCCATGAAAGAAAAGGGAAGAGCCTTGGGTTTTATAGAGGGTTTTTTGGGGGGGAGTAAGTAAGTGGGCCAGAATGGCCATTTGTAATTAATTCTTTTGCAAACAACCAACTCCTGAGACCCCTGCCACAGTCACAACCATCCTGCAGCTCTGGCATCATCCTTATCAGGAGAGCAAGAGAGGGATAAACTTTGTCTCTATCAGGGGGCGAGGGGGAAGGCATGCTGGCTGCAGCTGTCTGTTAGATTTACAAAGTCCGGGGACTCTCCAGACTCCTGCTGCTATTGTTTTACAAGCCTAAGTTTGTATTAACCACATTCTGTCCTATACATAGTTTTTGGGTTCCCACCTGTAAAAAACCTAACATCATTCTTCTCTTAGTACTATACAGAATAGGCAGAAAATACACAACTATATAGAAGAACTGAACAACACTATAAACCAACTTGAACTAGCTGACATTTACAGAATGCTTCCCTCACCAACAGAAGAATACATATTCTTTTTAAGTGTTCACAGAGCATTTATCATACTTTTTAGAAGTTTTAATAAATTAAAATCATACAAAGTATATTCTTAAACAATAATGAAATTAAACATAATATTAAAAAAATAAAGTATCTGTAAATTTCCCAAATTTCTAGAAATTATACAAGCATACTCCCAAATTAACCATGCTTCAAAGTCATCAGGAGAATTAGAAAACATTTAATTGAATGAAAATGAAAGTACAACATTTCCAAATTTGTGGAATGTAACTAACTAAAGCAGTGAGAAATCCATAGCATTAAATTCTTATACTAGAAAAGAAGAATGATCTCAAATCAATGTTTTAAGTTTTCACCTTAAAAACTAGGAAAAGAAGAGCAAATTAACCCCAAAGGAAGCAGAATAAAGGCAGTTATATTTTTTAAAACGTAGAAATCAATGAATGTGAGTGGAGAAAAATAATGAAGAAAATCAGAGTCCATAAACTGGTTCATTGAAAAGATCCATAATGTTGAGAAACTTCTAATCAAATTGACCAAGAAATAAGGAGGGAAGACACAGATTATCCATATCAAGAATGAAATGAGGGACATTGCTATAAACCCAATAGCATTGTAAGCATAATTAGGACATACTATTATCAACACAGCACACATAAATTTCATAATTTATTCTGTGAAAAGCATAATCTACCAAAGGTCACTGAAGAAGAATATACAACCTACGTTGTCGTATATCTACTAGTGAAAATTATTTTTTTCAACAAAACAACTCCATGCACAGATGGTTTCACTGGCCATTTCTACCACACATGTAAGGAAGAAATAATACCCATTCCACAAAAACTCTTTAAAAATATAACAGAGGAGGGAACACTTCCACGCTCCTTTTATGAGGCAAGACTTACCCTTATGCCAAAACCAGAAATAGATATTACAAGAAAACTACAGAATGATATCCATCATGAACACAGATGCAAAAATTTAACAAAATTCTATTAAGTACAATCCAGGAATGTATAAAAAGAATAATACATTACAACCAAGGGTGATTAATCCTAAGAAAGAAAGGTGGGTTCAACATTCAAAATTAATCAATGTAATTCACATTAAACAGACTAAAGGAGAAAAAAGGACATATGATTTTTTTCTTTTTTTTTTTTTGAGACAGAGTCTCACTCTGTTGCCCTGGCTAGAGTGCCGTGGCATCAGCCTATCTCACAGCAACCTCAAACTCCTGGGCTCAAGCGGTCCTTTCCACCTCAGCCTCATGAGTAGCTGGGACTACAGGCATGTGCCACCATGCCTGGCTAATTTTTTCTGTGTATTTTTAGTTGTCCAGCTAATTTCTTTTCTATTTTTAGTAGAGACGGGGTCTCGCTCTTGCTCTTGCTCCTGAGCTCAAACAATCCACCCACCTCGGCCTCCCAGAGTGTTAGGATTACAGTCGTGAGCCACCATGCCTGGCCGATATTTTTCTTAATAGGTACCAAAAAGTATTTGACAAAATTTAATATTCCTAATAAACAAGCTTCTCAGCAAATGTCTTAGTTTTGTATTGTTATAACAGAATACCACAGACTGGGAAATTTATAATGAACAGAAATGTATTTAGCTCATGGCTCTGGAGGCTGGGAAGTCCAATATCAAGAAGCTGATATTTGGCGAGGGCCTTCGGGCTGCATTATCTCATGGCAGAAGGACAGAAGAAGGAAGGGCAAGCGAGCGATAACAATATTAACGCATCCATGAGTGTTCCGCCCTTATGACCCAATCACCTCTTACTAGACCCTGCCTCCCAATATTGTTGCATTGGGGATTAAGCTTCCAACACATTAACTTTTGGGAAACACATTTAAAGTATAGCAGCAAGCTAGAAATAGAGGAGCATTTCTTCAATCTGATAAAAAGCATACAGGAAAAATCTATACCTAATATGAGACTAAATAATGAAAGACTAAGTATTCCCCCTACGATTGGAAACAAGGCAAAGACATTTACTTTCACCATTCTTATTTAATATGGTACTAGATGTCCTAACCAGTACAAGAGACAATAAAAAGAAATAAAAGGAATATATACTTGAAACAAAAATAGAAAATAGCATCTGTTTACAGATGACGTGATAGTCTAATGTAGAAAACCCTAAGGAATCTACAAAAAAAAACCTGCTGGATAAAAGAAGCAAGTGTAACAAGGTCACAGGATTCAAGGTCAATATGCAAATTACGAAAACAATTGTATTTATATATACTAGCAACAAACATTTGGAATTCAAAACTAAAAATCAGTACCATATACAATAGCACCTCCCCCCAGATGACCTTATGTGTAGACACCTGTCAGCTTACATTTTCTTTTGTTAATGTATTATATAACTGGACTCCTCAGGGCAACAATACTAATGCATTTAGTATAGTTATTATACTGATCATGTTGACGGGAAATCTAACAGGAATGGCATATGGACTAAACCACAGGGGCTTAGTGTAACTCCAAGGCACTGATCCCTCTTACTGAGGTAGGGAGAGCAGCAGTCAAGGGGGCAGAGTCTGGAATCAAACTTCTTTGTCCCCAAAAATTCATTGCATAACATAACAACTAGGTGTCAGTGTTCTCACGTGTTAAATGAGTAATATACCAACACTTTTTATAGAGATTTCCATTCAATATGCATTAATGTCTCAGATAGGTTTGTGTACTGTGACCTGAACAACAGCCCATCTATATCTCCAAACAGTGGACACTGAATAGTTTTATCTGATGTGACAACTCAAACTCATTCAATTTGTAGTGGCTGCCTGGAGCAGCATGCTCTGGCTTAGTGATGCTACCATGGCCATAGGAAGGTGGAATGATTCCACTTAATTTTTATTTAGTGCTTATGAATGCCACTGGTTCTAAATTCCAATATTTAAAAAAAAGTAACTTCATTATTTTTCCTAAACTGCATTTAATTTTTATATTGAGCCCCACAGATGGAAGAAAATTTAATAATTTCATATAAACGCAGTAAAGTCAAAGTTTGCCTCTCTTTCTTTCTCCTCAGTCTGACATATACATATTTCAAGGCAAGAATATGGAAGCACAGCGTGAGGTGTGATTTGTAGTCATTAAAATGTTCATTTATTCCATTGGTATTGGTCTTTGGCGTCTTTCCACCCTGTCTGCTGAGGCATTATGTTCCCAACTGCACTTAGTTCCCAAGGACCACCTTGCTATGCACTGCTGTATCTCCTCTCCCCACAACCCCAAGGCCACCTCCACTTTGGAGGCCCTTTCTTTTTCAACTTCTTCAATGCTCTTCTTGGGGACACTGATGTTTGAACAAATGCTTGTAGGAAAAGGTTAAAGAGATAGCTACATATATAATATTCCTGAACTTTGGTCACCAAAGCTTGTGCTCTTTACACTATGCTCTGACTTTACCTATTAAATAGGTAGAAGCTCATTTAACCTTCCCAGAAAGGAATTTGGATATATATGTAAAGGGAAAAATATTTAAATGATAGTTGACATTTCATCCAGAAATTCTCCTTCTAAAATTGTAATAACAAACACATTTGCAAAGATTTATGCAAAGAGTATTCATTGAAAAATTAACTTAATTTAAACAATCAGAGAAAACTGACATGACCAACAATAGGAAGTAGGAATAGTGAATATATTGAATATATGTCCTTCCATATAATGGACATGAAGAAGTCATTAAATATAGTAATGTAGATTTGTGCTTATTAACATGGAAATATGCCCATAGTACAGTGTACGTGTGAAAAATAGATGTTAAACTAATATATATTAAGTAATACTATTGTTTATAAAATAGTGTACATACATAAATAAATGGGAGAAAATGGAAAAATAAAACACTAAATTCTACAATGTGAGCCTGTATGATTTTTTATTTACTCATTTTATTTACCTTATAACTATATTTATAAAATATTCTCATGGTTTGACCCCTGAATTTATTTCCATTTGGGGTAAAGATATAGAACCTGAAGATTGTTTAAACTAGATGTCCTACCAGTTATTTACTACAATTTCATAGAAATAAGACTTGTCCTGGTCAAACACAAGACATTTTACTGTTCCTTTGAAATGTGCTGACCCTCCTGCTTTGTTGAACGCTGTAGGTTTATGGAACCGTCTTCCATATGAACCAGGGAAACCCATTCAATCTAAAGGTCCTGGTAGACAAGTGGCCTGATTTTAATACAGTGGTTGTCCGCCCTCAGGAGCAGGTAAGTTGCCAGATGTGGAATAAATATGCCACTATATTTATATTTTCTGTGTGCTTATCATGTGCCCGGCAATATGGTAGACCCCAGGGAAACAGAAATTAGTCATAGTGATGGTCAATAAGTCCCTTTTCTCAAGAATCTCACAGCCTGAGGAAACCACAGAGAAGTAGATAAATTTCAACATGGTGTGAAAATGTACAAGAACATACAAGAAATTTATATTTTTGTTTTAATAAATTGTTTTTGTTTAAAGAATATTTATGCTCTTTAAGATTATGCTTTAAGATACAGAAATAGCACCAGCAGAGAGACGATTAAAATTAGGGATGTCAGAGGTTGTGAGGAGAGGACCAGAGAAGCTTCCTGATAGACATTTCACCAAAACTGGATTTTGAAGGTAAATAGACATTTATAGCTTACAAGGTCTAGGGGTACAATCTAAGATGAGAAACTAACACCTAACAATATATGAAGGTGTATGTGAAGAATGTTAGGGAAATATAAAGAATAAGTTACAATGTCTGTATTTGGGAATATATTTTCAATACCAGACTTTAAAAAATAACTCAAACAAGGTGGTTAATACATTTCAAATATGACTATGTTTGAAACACATTAAAAAGGTAAAGTAAAATCCAAATCCAAGCATGTAATATCAATGTCATTGATACAGAATCATTTTCATATAAATTATTGAGAAATAAAATGTAAGTGTATATTGATTTTCAAGCAGAAAAGAAGGGACAATAATTACTTTCAAGAATACATAGGAAAGTATAAAACTCACTGGTAGAGGTAAATACAAACCCAGAATACTTCAATATTATATGGTGGTGTGCAAATCATACATATCTCTAGCATGAAGGTTAAAAGGCAAAATAGTCAAAAATAACTAAAGCTACAATAAGTTGTTAAGGAATCCACCATATGAAACGATGTAAATTGTAACATCAAAAACATAAATTGTGGAGGGAAGGGTAAAGTCTAGACTTTTTATATGTAACAGAAGTTAAGTTGTTATCCACTAAAAATAGCCCATTGTGACTATAAGATGTTTTATGTAAGCCTCATGGCAACCACAAAACGAAACACTACAGCATGTATAGAAATGAGAAAGAGAAAGGAATCAGAATCAAAGTTTAGCACTGCAGAAAATTACCAAATTACAAAAGCAGACAAAAATAGAGGATAAAAGAAACAAGGGATCTACAAAATAACCAAAAAACAAATAACAAAATGGCAATAGTAAGTCCTTACCTATCAATAATGACCTTGAATGTCAATGAATTCAATTCCCCAATCAAAAGAAAGACAATGGCTGATGAGTGGATTAAAAAATCAATATGTAACTATATTCTGCCTACAAGAGACCAACTTTAGCTTTTAGATCACACATCAGCTGAAAATGAAAGGATGGAAGAAGATATTTTATGTAAATATTAACTAAAAGAGAGTGGGATGGCTACACTGATAAAATAGGCTTCAAGTTCAAAACTGTCATAACAGAAAAAGAAGGTCATTACTTAATGATGAAAGGGTCAGTTCATCAAGAAGACATAACAATTCTTAATATATGGACATCCAACAATTAGGCACCTAAATACATAAATCAAATATTAATGAAAGTGAAGGGAGAAATAGATAGCAATATAATAATAGTAGGGGACTTCAATATCCCACTTTGAACAATGGCTAGATAAACAAGACAGAAAATTAATGCAGAAAAACTGGACTTGAATTTTACTTTAGACCAAAGGGACTTAACAGACATATTCAGCTATTCAGCAGCAACAGAATGGAAATACACAATTTTCTCTAGCACACATGGAAAATTCTACAGGGTAGGCCATATGTTAGGCCACAAAATAAGTCTTAACAAATATAAAAATATTAAATCATATCTAGTATCATTTAAGACCACAAAAGTGTGAAATTAGAAATCAGTAACAGGACTCTTGTAACATTCACAAATATGTGGAAATTAGACAGTGTGCTCCTGAACAACCTATAAGTCAAAGAAGGAATGAAAAGGAAAATTTAAAACTATCTTAAGAAAAATAACAATGGAAACACAACATACCACCACCTATGGGATACAGCAAAAGCAATTCTAAGAGGGAATTTTTCAGCAATAAATGTCTATATTAAAAGAGAAGAAAGATCCCAAATAAATAGTCTAACATCATGCCTCAAAGAAATAGAAAAGGAACAAACTAAACCTAAAGTTAGCAGAAAAAAGGAAATAATAAAGGTTAGAACAGAAATAAAATAAATAGGAAGTATAAAAACCATAGAAATTATCATTCGAACTGAGTTGGTTTTTTGAAAAAAATAAAATCAAATCCTTACCTAGAGAAGAAAATAGAGAAAACTCAAATAAATTAAATAAAACATGAAATTGAAGACATTACAACTGACATCTCAGAAATAAAAATGGTCATGAGGGACTATTACAAATAATTATATGCCAACAAATTCAAAGACCTAGAGAAAATGTATAAATTACTAGGAAAATACAACCTACCAAAACTGAATCAGGAAGAATTAGAAAGCCTGAACAGACCAATAATAAATTAAAAGATTAAAGAAGTGATCAAAAACCTCCCAACAAAGAAAGGCCCAGGACCAGATGATATCATGATTGAATTCTACCAAACATTCAAGAAGAATTAACTCTTCCAAAAAACAGAGCTAGAGGGAATACTCACAAACATGTTTTCTGGGGCTGGCATAACTTTAATACCTAAGGCACACAAAGGCATTACAAAACAACAACATTACAGGCCAGGTTCTGTAGTGATGAACACTGATGCCAAAATCTTCAATAAAACATTAACAAACTGAATTTAGCAATGAAACAAAAAAGATTATTCACCATGACCAAATGGGATTTATCCTTGGCATGCAAGACTGTTTTAACACATGCAAACCACTCAGTGTGAGACATCACATTGACAGAATGAAAGATAAAAACCACGTGATCGTCTCAATTGATGCAGAAAAACATTTGTCAAAGTCCAATATCCTTCCCTCCCTTCCTTCCTTCCTTCATCTCTCTTTTCTTTTCTTTCTTTTTCTCTCTTTCTCTTTCTTTCTTTTCTTTTCTTTCCTTGTTTTTCTCTCTCTCGCCTTCCTTCCTTCCTTCCTCCTTTCATTTCCTTCCTTCTTTCCTTTCTTCTTTCTTTTCCTTTTTTTAAGACAGAGTCTCACAAGTTGCCTGGGCCAGCCAATATCCTTTTTTGATAAAAAAAAAAAACAAAACAAAACCTCTTAATAGTTTAAGTACAGAATGAAAGTTTCTCAACACCATGAAGGCCATTCATGTAAAACACACAGATAACATTATGATCAATGGAGAAATACCGAAAGCTTTTCCACTAAGATGTGGTACAAGGCAAGGATACCCATTCTCACCACTTACATTCAACATAGTGCTGAAAGTACTAGCAAGAGCAATCAAACAAGAAAAAGAAATAAAAGGCATAGAAATCATAATGGAAGACCTAAAAATTATCTCTACTTGTAGATGACTGAGGAAAAAATACAAACTCCCCACCACATAACAGAATCAGTGTGCTGACCTGGAGTGCTCAGCAAAATTGTTACAAACTAGACAGAAAGGTACCAAGATATACACTGGGCCTGGGAAAAGTACCCAGCACTGTCCTGGGTGCCTCAGCACTTTCTTGCCCTGAAATAGCTGGATCAGAAGGAGCCCTGACTACTTTAGAACTGCTTTGGCTGTCTTATAGTGAGCTTTAGCTAATTGTAATACTAAAATCCCTACCTAGTGGAAAATCGTAATATCACTAACAACATGGGTTGCATGACAACATAAGATGGTTGGTACCATGGCTGTGTGGTATGTTTTCCTGTGAACAAGCACAGATAAAATGTAAAAACTTTGTACTACTCATTGGGAAGGCATCTAAAGCAACACAGCAGGATGGGCAGATGTGGATTTTTCATGCAAGAAAGCTCCTGAGGAAGAAATTCCTGTGCTGGCCAGGGACAAGTGCCCTAGTAAGTAACCTCTAATAAACTGGTCTAACTCATCAAGCTGGTCTTGTTTGAGTCATTCTTTGGTCTCTCCACAAAGACATTTTTGGATATCACACTAAAAGCTTAGGTTAAAAAGCAGAAATAAATAAATGGGGCTATAACAAATTTAAAAGCTTCTGCACAGCAAGGGAAATAATCATTAAAATAAAACACCAGCCCATGGACTGGGAAAATATGTGCGAACTATATATCTGATAAGGGGTTAACATTCAAAATTTATAAACAACACATACAACAGAATAATACAAAAACAATTTAAATATGGTCAAAACCTGAACAGACATTTCTCCATCCAAAGAAAACATAAAAATGACCAACGGTTACATGAAAAGTTGTGCAATATCATTAATCATCAGGGAAATGAAAATCAAAACTCCTATGAGATACCACTTCATACCTGTTAAGGTAGTTATTGTCAAAAGGCCAAAAGATAAACATTAGCAAGAGTATGTAGACAAGAGAACCCTTGTATACTGTTGGAGGGAATGTAAATTAGTATAGCCATTATGGAAAACAGTATGGAGGCTTCTAAAGAAATTAAAAATAGAACTACCACATAACCCAGCAAATCCTCTTCTGGGTACAGCAATCCCTCTTCTGGGTGTATATGCAAAGGAGATGAAATCATCATCTTGTAAAGATATCTGTATTCCCATATTCATTACACAATTATTTATAATAGTGGCAGTATAGAGACAACTTAAGTGTTCAACAGATGAATGGATAAAGAAACTGTGATATATGTGTTCGCTGGAATATTTTTGTTCTGCCTTGGAACAGGAGACTGTCATTTGCTACAACATGGATGAATGTGGAGGACATTATTCAAAGTGAAATACGCCAGACACAGTAAGAAAAATAGTACATGATCTCACTTATATGTGAAATCTTTTTTTTTTTATTTCAGCATATTATGGGGGTACAGATGATTAGGTTACACATGATGCCCTTGCCCTCCCTCCCCCTCAAGTCCGAGCTTCAAGTGTGTCCATTACCCCGGAGGTGCGTATCGCACTCATTGTTTGTGTATATGCCCGTCCCCTCTTTCCCCCCTCCCCCTGCCCAACATCTAATACATGTTATTCTTATATGTGCACTTAAATGTTGATCAGCTAATACCAATTTTTTTTTTATTTCAACATATTATGGGGGTACAGATGTTTAGGTTACATATGTTGCCCTTGCCCCCCCTCCCCCCCTAATGTCCATATGTCAAATATGTCCATTCTTTGGGTGGTGCGCATTGCACTCTTTGTGTATGCATATACCCGTCCCCTCTCCCCCTCCCTCCTCCTCCCCCCTGTCCAACATCCAATAGATGTTATTCTTATATGTGCACTTATGTGTTGATCAGTTAATACCAATTTGATGGTGAGTACATGTGGTGCTTGTCTTTCCATTCTTGGGATACCTCACGTAGTAGAATGCGTTCCAGCGCTATCCAGGAGAATACAAGAGGTGCTATATCACCATTGTTTCTTAAAGCTGAATAGTACTCCATGGTATACATATGCCACATTTTATTAATCCACTCATGTATTGATGGACATTTTGGTTGTTTCCACATCTTTGCAATTGTGAATTGTGTTGCTATGGTCATTCGAGTGCAGGTGTCTTTTTCATAGAGCAACTTTTGTTCTTTTGGATAGATGCCCAGTAATGGGATTGCTGGATCAAATGGTAGTTCTACTTGTATCTCTTTAAGGTATCTCCATATTGCTTTCCACAGAGGTTGCACTAATTAATATACAGAGATAGAGAATAAAATATTGGTTACAAAGGTTGGGGGAAAGGGAGGAAATTGGGAGATGTAGGTCAGAAGTACAAAGTAGCAGACGTGTAGGATAAATAAATCTAGATAGAGCTCTAATACACAACATGAGGACTATACATAATAAAATTGTGCTATATTTGGGATTCCTGCTAAATGAGTAGATTTTAGCTGCTCTTGTCACAAAAACAAAAGAATAATTATGCAAGATGATGGATATGTTAATTTCCTTCACTATGGTAAACATTTTACTATCTATATGTATCCCATATCATGTTGTATACCTTAAACGTACACAATAAAATTTATTTTAGAAAAACTAAACAAAACATAAAAATGAATAAATTTAAATTATGAAAATCTAAAAATGGAATATTTGATTTTGTAATGTGATTGTAAAAATACTGATTGGTACTTATATTATTGCTGAGTTATGAGTGCATATCTATGCAAAATTTTTCAGCTATTCTACACTAGCTGGATAGTTGTCTTTTGATCCTTCCTTCATCTTCAAATAATCCGACTTTATATTTGTTAACTTTGAGAAGATTTTTTGACCAAGTATCTTTCGATTTTGCTGGGAAGGCAAATGATTATTTTTTAAAAAATAGCACATTATGGTTCACATTTTAAAGACATTCCATGTCTACATTTTTGTATAGCTTCATCATGTGTAGATGGAAGTTTTAATATTGTCATGTTCATAGTACATTTGTTATGAAACTCTTTGAAATAGAGTAAGTTTTATTTTCGTAACAGAAGCTTGTCTTTGACCATAATACTTTTCTTTCTCCTAAAGATTACAGAATTATGGAAGAATCCTTTTAAAACTAATGCATGTTTGGTTAACTCAAAATTGTAATGCAACATATAAATATCTGGTTCAGCAGTGTTTTTTTTTAATCATAAGTTGACTGAGTCTCTGACTTGGTTTCGTGATGTACATGATTCAAGAATAATTATAATACATCAAAAATTGATATTTAATTTTGTAAAATAGCATAGTATAATGAAACACTAAACACAAATATTGCTATCTCGTGGTATAAACCATTTGATTTATTCCATGTTGTCCAACCAAACAGGAGATGACAGATGACTTTGATCACTACACCAACACCTACCTAATCTATTCGAAAGATCTCAAGAACTGTCAAGAATGTCTTGGCACATCAGATGTCATCAATTGGAAACAACATTTGCAGATCCAAAGTAAGGAGACTGGAATATAGGCTGGCTGTTGGGACCACCTGTGTCTACACTGTAGGGTCACTTTTCATCTGGAGCACATTCCTCTACAACCTTTATGTCTTTCTACCAAATTCTAGACTCTCAGCTTGATGTTCATTTATTGCACTAGCTGTCACCACCTCTTCAGGGGAGCAGAATTCAAATATTACAATATATGGGGTTGATATAAGGAACTGTGAGTAATGTAATTTCTTGTTAGCTGAGGATTCATGATACATTTTTCAGACATATTCAGGATCTTTTAGGATGGTTGCATGTGAGAGTAGAGCTTCTTCTCTGGCCTTTTATTCCTGGAATAACAAAGGCAGCTCATTGTGCCACAGAGCACCTCCCAGGTCACCGAGGACAACAGTAGCTGCAGTTATGAGCACAGCTGGTCTCTTGAGTCAGACTCCCCAGGGTGGCATCCTTTCTCTGCCCATTACTTGCTTTGTGTTCTTGTACAAGCGTCTTAACTATTACTCAGTGTCCTCATACATAAAAATAATGATAGTAAAAGACCCGAAAGCATAGGTTCAATATAAGGATTAACTGAAATATCAAATCAATACCTGGGAGTGTAGTATGTGCACAATCAAGATTGGCTACTATTTTAAAATACCACTTCTCCTTTGATTTCACAGTAATATACTAAGGATTTCTAGTATTATCTCTATTTTACCTAAGAAAACATTCTCAGGGAGTGACTTTCCCATGGTCACAGACTTAGTGCCAACATGTCAGACAAGACTGTCTGACTCTAAACCCTACATATTTTCACTGGGCAACTTCTTGTAGCATCTAAATGGGGGATTACTTCTCTCCTTTCTTTACTCCCATCCAGGTTCACAGCCCAGCCTGGATGAGGTGATACAAAGTCTTGTAGCTGCCAAATTTGTCAGGGTCAAGAAAACACAGTGCCTTCTCTATATGATGCCTAAGACAGCAAAGAAACTGGTTCCTTTCCTGCTGGAGACCAAGAACTTATGTCCTGAATCCGGCAGACCCAAGGCTATGTGAGTTTGGTGAAAGATACTCTTACTACTCACATCTTTTCCTGCTGAAATAGCCTCCCCCATTCTCTCCCTACATTCAATCTTGCCTCCCTAAAATCCATTTCCAGGGTGATACTGTTAGTACATAATGCAGATTATGTCATTGTCCTGCTTATAAGCCATTAATGTTTCTCAGCTGAATTTGAATAAAATCCAAAATCTTTCCTGGGTCTCAAAGGCTGTGCACAACCTGCACCCATCACCTCTTAAACTTCACCTTATCCCTCCTGCTCACTTCCACCACCAGCTCTGGCCTTCGTCTGCTACGTGATTCTCATACACTCACACATACCTCTGGGTCATTGCATTTGCTTTCCATCTCCTAAAAGTTTCTTCCCTCTGATCTTCATATATTTTTCCCTATTTTCCATTCATACTCTCCAATATCATTTTCTTTGACAGTTCTTTCCAAAGCACCCTACCTAAAACCACTTTCTCCTATAATTTTTCATTATAAAACCCAAGTTTTATTTGCTTTATTACACTTAACATTATCCAAAATAAGCTTATTTGTGTATTTATCTACTTGCCTGCTGTTTGAATCCTTCCCCGTGATATTTCACATCCCATGGGAGCAGAGGTCGTCTTTGTATTGTCCACTCATAGATCCTCAATAGCTAGAACAGTACCTGTCATCTAATAGGTGCTTAATAAATAGCATTTAATGAATCCACTTCACAGAGCAGAGGTTTTCCAATAAACAGAACTTAAACAAATTATATATTCCCCCCATTCATTTTTAGTCCAATATTAAGTAGAATTGAAAATCAATGATGAGGCTTTGATGTAGAGATACTCAATCTCTTGGTCCTCTGTGCTCTAACATGCCCAGAAGAGCTTTATTCACGTTGTAAAACACTTTCAACCTAAAAAGCGCCTCCATATCTAGAATTTCATGGATCCTCTTGTCCACCACCTGTGATAGGGCAGAAGACATTCTCCCCATTTCCTGGCAGAAAGCAGGCTCTGATGATGAAGTGGTTTGATCACCGTGTGCCTGGTCAAGGGTTTGAGTCTAGATCTTCCAGTTCCACATCCTGGGCTCTTTGCAGGAGGCCTGTTGCAACCCCTTTACACCATTGAAGGAGCCTTCAGACCTCAGTCCTCTGTAATGGTGGTCATCTGCACTCCATATTGCTATTCGTTCAACATTGTGGCCAAGGACCCTTTGACATCAGCATTCTAAGATTCCATGATTTGAAGCTCTGGCTATACATACAGCCTGCTAGAATGTGCTTTGGGGCACTCATTTATTTTCTGTTTACTCATTTTTCTCATCTATAAAATGGGGGTGATTATCACCTGACTCATCTTACATGAAGAATCACAGAAATATTAAGAACAATACTTAATTTTTTTTTTCTCGAGATAAAGTCTCACTCTGTTTCCCTGGGTATAGTACAGTGGCATCATTGTAGCTCACTGCAACCTGAAACTCCCAGGCTCAAGTGATCTTCCTGCCTCAGCCTCCCAAGTGGTGGGACTCCAGGCATGCACCACCACGCCTGGCTAATTTTTCTATTTTTAGTGGAGATAGAGTCTCGCTCTTACTCAGGCTGGTCTCAAACTCCTGAGCTCAAGCAGTCCTCCTGTCTCTGCCTCCCAGAGTCTAGGATTACAGGCATGAGCCACTGCCCCAGCTGAACAATACTTAGTTTTTATGAATTTTTTATTGTTTGTATGGTGCTGTCCTAGGTACCTTTCATACAAGAGTTATTATAATATTCACATCTGTCCTTTAATAGAGGTGCTATTAATAATATCCTCCTTTTATATGAGAAGAAATGGAGGCAGAAAGATATTAAGTTACTTGCCTGAGATGGCACAGCTAGTCACTTTATGAACCCAGGCAGTCTACCTGCTGAGACCATACCCTTAACCGTGCTCCTATTTGCCTCTCAAGACAATTTGGGCAAAAACAAATATAATACTTGAGAGTATGTGTGATATTATGAGCTGTTTCTTTTCCCTTTTTATCAACAGTAACCAAGAGATGTTTAAACTCTCATCTCTGGAAATCACCCATGCTGCCTTGGTGAATAAATTCTGGCATTTTGGTGGTAACGAGAGGAGCCAGAGATTCATCAAGCGCTGTATCCAGACCTTCCCCACTGTCTGTCTGCTAGGGCCTGAAGGGACCCCTGTATCCTGGGCCCTAATGGACTACACTGGAGAGATGCGGATGGCAGCCACCCTGCCTGAGTACCGGGGCCAAGGCCTTATCTCCTATATCAACTGTTTCCTGGCCCAGGTTCTGGAAAACCTTGGCTTCCCTGTGTACATACATACAGACAAAGCCAATAAAATTGTACAGAAAATGAGTCACACTCTGCATCATGTCCTCATGCCCTGTGACTGGAACCAGTGGAACTGTACACCTCTGTGAAACCAGCCCTGAATGTAAGTCAATGTTGGGTGGGCTGTGCATGTGGCTGGAGGAGTGGGTGGTGGACAGAGAGAAAGAACAAATTGTAATCAGTAGGAAGGGAGGGGGTGCTGTTCGGACTCTGGAAAAAAGTGTGAATGGCCAACAGGTTTGCACTCAAACTGTCCTTCCAGTCTAGCAGACCTGGTATGGTCAGATCTTCCTGTAGTATGACCCTTGGCTTTGCTCAATTTCCTACACACCTGGATCTCAGTGACACTTTTTATTCAGCTGCATGCTGCCCTAGTGCTCCTCCCGGAAACCCTGAATCTCACATATGGATTGCTGCCCGTGGACGAGTCTTGCCAGTTTTGCCAGGAGGTGACACTTATATCTCCTGGGTAGTATAACTTTTCCCTCTCTTTTTCTATGTCCTCTTTATTTTAGTGGCCAAAGTGTGTCCTATCTCTTCTGTAGGTATTTTTAAGTGATTCTTTCATGGATAGCCCTTTGATCTCTATTTAATAACCATACTAACATATTACCCACAATTATGTGACATTGGGTGTAGATGACACCTGGGAGTGTTAATAAAGGAGAGACGAACTGATGGTAGCATTTTTCCTCACTGCCACTCAAAGAAAGTGAGAACAGCATTATCTTCCTAAGGTTGGGTTAATTTCCACTGTCATAAGCACCCTACCATAAAGAAATTTTATGTTTGATTGCAGAAGTTAAGATAGAAGGGCCATCAGTCATAGGACATGGAGAGGAGATAGTTAGAAAAGATAAAAAGATAGATCAATAGTGACAAATATTCAATTATACCAATAAAGCACACTTACATAACCTTGACTTAATGTTACTGAATTTTTTATTGGTGTATCATTGTCACATATATTTTGGGGTACATGTGATGTTGTGATACATGCATATGGTGTGTAATGATCAAATCAGGGTAATTAGAGTATCCAGCACCTCAAGCATTTATCTTTTCTTTGTTTTGTGAATGCTATAATTTTTCTCCTATAGATATTTTGAAATATGTGGTAAATTATTGTTAACTATAATACTAATATTTATTTCTTTCTTTTTTATTCCTTTCTTCTTTTCTTTTTAAAAATGTATTTTCTTCAATGCGCACCACCCGAAGAATGGACATATTTGAAACTCGGACTTGGGGGGGGAGGGGGGGCAAGGGCAACATACGTAACCTACACATCTGTACCCCCATAATATGCTGAAATAATAAAAAAAAAACAAAAAGAAATGTATTTTCTTGAGGAAAATTCTAGGGACTGGAGTTAGTGACATCGAAATGAGACAAGATTGTCCTGCTTATTAACATGAAATTTTCATGCCCTTTGTCTAAACAGATCTATCTTATTCTCAATCATTTCCTCATTTCCCCAGCAACAATAGATAGTAACTGATTGCTTACTGTGTGTCAGCCACTGTTCTAGACATGTTGGACAAATACTGAGCAAAACATAAATCCCTTGTGGGGCTTACATTCTAATAGGTGATCACCTACTCATATAAAATAAAACGTATCAATAATATTATATAAACACTGAAGATGGGGCAGTAGAGGGTAGGGACTAGTGTGGAGCTGGACTCCTCAGATGAAAATCCCAGATCTGCCTTTAATCAACTAGAAAGTTGGGCAAATTATTTAACCTCTCTGTTTCCATTACTTCCTCATCTGTGCAATGAAGTATTATTTATTGAGAGGATCAAATGAGTAAGAAAATATAGGTGTAAAAAAGAACAATGTTTGGCACATTTTAAATACTCCAAAAATGTTAGTTATACTTTTTGTTATTAAACACTAGCACAGGTTCAATATGATTGTTATTCCATAGTGTATCTGTGAGGGGGGCAAGAAATGGTTAGCAAGTTCAGACTAACCTGTAAGATTTCCAGATTATAATTTTCTAATTAGATCCAAATCTGATACCAAGTTGGCATCTACTACCTGTATATGTTGTGTGACCCTTGAGTCAGAAATGCCAGTGGCAGAAAAAGGAAGTACACATTTCTATTGGCTGGAGTCCCAGTAGGGACACCCGGTGAAATTCCTCCGTTGAATTACCCAGGAAGCAAATACTAACTACACCTTTCCATGTTTTTTATGAAATATGCTGAATATAAAATGTTGAAGTGGTTTTTTTTTATTTTGAGACAGAGTCTCGCTTTGTTGCCTGGGCTAGAGTGAATGCCGTGGCGTCATCCTAGCTCACAGCAACCTCAAACTCCTGGACTCAAGCGATCCTCCTGCCTCAGCCTCCCGAGTAGCTGGGACTACAGGCATGCACCACCATGCTCGGCTAATTTTTTCTATATATTTTTAGTTGTCTGATTAATTTCTTTCTATTTTTAGTAGAGACGGGGTCTCGCTCTTGCTCAGGCTGGTCTTGAACTCCTGAGCTCAAACAATCTGCCCGCCTCGGCCTCTCATGAGTGCTAGGATTACAGGCGTGAGCCACCACGCCCGGCCTGAAGTGGTTTTTAACAAGGCATAGAATACTTTCAGGTATTATATATAATAACAAAAAACCCCACAGACTCCTGAATTCTAAGAAATGTCTGGCATGGACATTCATCATGGTTATTTAAAATTCTATATGAAATATCATTTTATCCAGGGTGATACTTACCTCACTGTCTTCTGTGGCTCCACATTCAGGGGTATATCCTCCATCTCTACCAGTCACCACTAGCACTACTGCTCAATGTCTTCTTTTTTTATTAAAATTATTTATTTCAGAGTATTACGGGATGCAAACGCTTTGGTTACCTAAATTGCCTTTGCACTGCCCGACAAGTGTGCCCATCCCCCAGATAGCATGCACCGCATCTGTTAGGTGTGGATTTAACCATCCCTTCCTCCCCCGCCTCACCTGCCCAACACCCTGACTTCCCATATGTGCACATTAGTGTTGATCAGTTAGTACCGATTTAATTGTGAGTACATGTGGTGTTTGTTTTTCCATTCTTGTGATTCTTCACTTAGAAGAATGGGCTCCAGCTCCATCCAAATAATGCAATAGGTGCTAGATCACCATTGTTTTTTGTGGCTGAGTAGAACTCCATGGTATACATATACCACATTTTGTTAATCCACTCATGTATTGATGGGCACTTGGATTGTTTCCACATCTTTGTAATTGTGAATTGTGCTGCTATAAACATTCTAAACTAGGTGGCACTTTTAACCTAGGTTTGCCCCAACTCTAGTAAATGATCAAGACACTGCCCAACTGAGGGAGGTTCCAAAGGGATTACCCTGCTGTGTGGGAAGGCTCACTAGGGTTTTGTGCCCAGGGTACCTGTGGAACAGACCTCCTGCAGCTACTCTGATTTGGCATCTCCTTTGGCTGGGTTCCATCGCAGAATTTCTGGGGATGAGGATGGTTTCTGATTGTCTCTGCCTATCCTCAAGAATATTTCTCTCTTCAGGCACAGTCCTACTCATGGTTAATGAAAGGCCATGTCTCCTGCTAGAGAACCCAAGAAGGTGGGGAAGCTGGTTGACCACCTTGTTTTCACTTTTTTCAGTATAGAAACTGTGAATTGCAAAGAGATTCTCTGTGCACTTGGTGTGTGGCAGAATCGGTGGGAGGAGCATTGTAACTGTGGAAGTCCCATTCTCTTACTGTCTGCTCAGAGCTTTTCCTCTTCTCTGTGGCCCCAGGAACTCTTATCCTCAAACTCAAGCTCTGGATTGTGGCTGGTGTAGCTCTTAGTGCTATGTATTTGTTTATGTTTTTGTTTTATTTTTAATGTGCACAGAGAAGCCAGCTTGCCTCTATGCCACCATTCTGGGACCAAGAGTCCTCATACGTTTCCTTTTTTCTTATTAATCTTTGGTTGGGTGTTTTATCAATTATGAAAAGTGGAGTATTTAATTCTCTATTATTGTATTGCTGTTCATTTTTTCCTTCAGTTCCATCAATGTTTACTTCATTTATTTGGATGTTCTGATGTTGGGTTCATATATATATATATATATATACATATATATATATATATATATATATACACACACACACACACATATATATATATAAATTTTATATCTTCTGGGAATATTGACCATTTTATCATTGTATAATTTTCTTTTAGCCTCCTTGGACAATTTTTTAATTTAAAGTCTAATTTTTCTGATATAAATATGATCATACTTGCTCTATTTTGGTTACCATATACCTGTAATATCTTTTTCCATTTCTTTGCTTTCAGCTTATGTGTGCTTTTAAATAAAAAGTGAGTCTCTTGTAAATAACACAGAGTTGGATCTTTTAAAACATTTTTAAGGGCTTTATCCTCTGTATTAAATTGGAGTATTGCCAGTGAGTATGCACCAGTCCAAATTGTCACCTTTGTTCTCAGTGACTCCCAGCCCAGGTCCCTTTCCTATTAGCACTCAGATTCTAGCAGGACAAAAACCAATCCTCGGACAAGGCATCCCCAAAAAGTTAGACTTTTGGGCTTATAGGCCGGTGCTCTCCTTTCCTCTCCAAAGAGAAGCCCGGGAGTTGGGGCCTTCCTCCAGATCATGTGGTGCTATGACAAGAGGACAGATTATGGTGGGAGGGTGCCAGATATATTCCTACTGGCTCCAGAACTGTGAGAAACAAATATTTGTTACCTAAACCACCCAGCTTATAGTGTTTTCATTATAGCAGCCTGAACAGAGTAAGACAATGGCATATCACACTAATCTTATCAACAATATTTCTTTTGTAAGCAAATTATAAGTGAAACAAATGTCCTTGTGCTGGAAGATGACATACAAATATTCTTGGGATGTAACTGAGACTGCTTGTCATGTCAAAACCCAGAGAAAATAAACTTGCAGCTCCACTCAAGATGAAGCGTGTGGGTTCTTTATACTTATGGGAAGTGTGTGGGTTCTTTATGCTCATGGGAATCTGGCTCTTCCATGCCAATCAAGGATAAAGACTACTTGTCTTCTGGGCCTCTCAGACCTTTCCAAATGTTCAGTTCTTTAGAATCCTCACTGGAATTTTCCTCCTTACAAAGAAGCTGAAGCAAAAAACCTTCAGGAATGCATTATAACACAGGTGGAGTAGACTTCAGGTGGAGTAGACTTATGACGGTGGGTAATCCTACTCGTAAGAAATGGTCATGTAAAACAGTCATTTCACATTTATTCTTTAATTTAGTTGACAAAATAAATAAACTCAGACCATAACCTGCCCCTTCCACACAAAAACAATCAGTTTAAATTATATAGTCCAAGTAGTTACGGGTAATGGAACAGACTTAATTTCTTTTGGAAGATGAATATCTCAGTTAAGAAAACAGAACCTTAATTCTGTTCGGCCTAGAATTTAAAAAGCTGGAAAAATCATTGCTCCCACCCCACCCTAACAATGAAACAAGGCTATATAAACTGTAAAATCATACATGTTCTAGAACTCATTCAGGATCTGAGGGCACAGGACAACCAAATAGGCTGAATTCCAAAAAAGGGCAGACTCTTCAGAGGTTAGAAACGATATAGTGACTTTCTCACCTGTGGCAGAGTGCAGGAAGAATGGTGGCTTCAATACAAGCAGATAAATAGAAATCAGTTAAAATTTTACTGAATTGTTGAAGGCTGAATGTGAGCTAGCATGACAATAGAAAATCTCGGGAAGCTCCAGACTCAAGAGTAGCTTCAAGTACTCAGACTCTCTCCAGGGGGTTCTCCAGGTGCTAACAGTAAAGACTGGGAGCAAACAGAAAACCAGACAGTGCCTGCCTTTGCAGGGAATGTCACTGTGGGAAAAATACGAAGCCCAACCCCTGCCTGGATTCTCTTCTATTAATTAAAACCCTTAAGCTGCTGGTGGAGTAACAAGAAAACCTGCCAATCTCGAGACACAAGTAAAGACTCACAGTTGCTAGGGAAGGGTCAAATAAATTAAGGTCCTCTACTCCTGGATAAGGACAGGATATTCTTCTGAGCTCAGGATTCTAGTCACACATTAGGAAGTATGTGCTACCACAGACGGTGGTAGTATTTTAGTCCATTTGTCTTTCTATAAAGGAATCCCTGAGGCTGAGTAATTTACAAAGAAGAGAGGTTTATTTGGCTCATGGTTCTGCAGCCTGTGTAAGAAGCATGGTGCCACAGCTGCTTCTGATGAGGGCCTCAGGCTGCTTCCACTCATGGCACAAGGCAAAGAGGCGCTGGCATGTAGAGATCATGTGGTGAAAGAGAGGATGAGAGCGAGGGGAGGGAGGTGCCAGGCTCTTTTCAACAATCAGTTCTCCAGGGAACTAAAAGAGGGAGAACCATTACTGCAAGGACTGCCTTCACGATCCAAACACCTCCTACCAGGCCCCTCCTCTAACACCTGGGACCACATTTCAACATGAGATTTGGAGGAGACAAACAAATTGTATGTAATATATAGCATTTCACCCCTGCACCGCCCCCCAAATCTCATGTCCATCTCACATTGCAAAATACAATCTTTCCATCCCAACAGTCCCCAAAAGTCCTAACTTGTTTTAGCACCAACTCAAAAGTCAAAAGTCCAAAGTTTCACCTGAAATTCAAGGCAAATGCTTTCCAGCTATCCTCCTATGAAAGCAAAAACAAGTTATTTATGTCCAAGATACAATGATCGCACAGACATTGGGTAAAAAGGTAAAGAACACTTTGGGATGTAATGCCAGCCACAGAGACAAGGCTGAGGTTGGCTGTCACGGAGGTGACAAAGAGGAATGCTGACAAAGCTCTACCTCTTAGGCATATGGGGCCTGCCTGACCAGGACAAGAGAGAATGTGCCCTGCTTTCACACCAGCAGCCTGAAAAGCATTGAGTAATAAGCTTCTTTCTCAGATATGAAGTTGTGTCCTTTCCTTCTACAAGTCTTCAAGACATAACAGATTTAGGGACATCTTTCCAGACTTTTCACAATTTACAACTCTCTCGCCAGCATAGGAAGGAAACATTTTTGAACATTTTGAAGTATGCCTGGTGTGGATTTGTCATCTCTTTTAACTTCCACCTAGATTACTTTCCTATACAATAGGAATATTTTTCTTACACTTCAAAATCAGCTCCAGGTAAGATGCAGATTATTTTTTTTAATTCTTTTTATGTGTTATCAAAGCATGGGTTAGCATTTGGCTATATATATATGTGTGTGTGTGTGTGTGTGTGTGTGTGTGTGTGTGTGTGTGTGTATAATTTTTAGAAACAAGGTCTCACTATGTTGCTCAGGCTGGTCTCAAACTCCCAGCTCATGTGATCCTTCTGCCTCAGCTTCCTGAGTAGCCTCCTACAGGCCTGTGTCACTATGCCCAGCTTGTCTGGCTGTATTTTCATAATGTTTTACCATGTGTAATTTTTGGGGTAGTAGAAACTCTATATGGAGGCAAGCTTCATCTAACACTGTAACGTAGATATGTATGCACTGGTATACTACAGGCATGTGCCACTATGCCCAGCTCGTCTGTCTATATATTGGTAATTTTTACCATGTATAATCTTTGGGTAGCAGAAACTCCAGATGGAGCCAAGCTTCATCTAACGCTGTAATGTAGGTATGTATGCACTGGTATATAGGACAAACTAGTCTGAAAAGTCCAAAATGAGTCTGTGAGATTTGATGAATTAAGGGATTTAATATGAGTCTTTTTTGTGGGTAAGGAAGTACACACATTTCTGCAGTAGAACAACATGGAAACTTTTAAAGAAATTTTTCTCTCCATTGTCTCACGAGTATGAGCCTTATGGAAAGGACTAGACATAGAACCTTAGGAAAAAATTTATTCTACTAAATATTTTACACACACATTTGTACATGCATAATGCACTATAGTAGATCATTATTTATTTAATACAACATTTCTATGTGCTTACCATGTACCGGGAACTTGTCTAAGTAATTATTTTCCAAGCAGTTATAACTATGCATATCTAAATTACAGAAAGGCAAACTCAGTTCTGCTTATATTTAGGATTTAGGATTTTTAGGATTTTTAAAGCTGGAAAAGCTATAGCTCCCACCCTGATGGTGAGACAAGGCTGGATAAACTACAAAACCGCGTATGTTCTGAAATTCAGTAGGGTGGTGAGGGCAAAGGGCAACTAAGTGGACTGAATTCTGATCAAGGACAGGCCCTTCTTAGGTAAGAAAGGACACACAGATTGTCTCAGCCATGGCAGAGCACAGGAAGGGCCCTTAATTTTCCCTCAAAACCCTACAAAGTAAGTACTATTATTTACTTAATTATTGATACATTAGTGGAGGCAAGGAAAGATGAAATAATTTAATCAAGGTTACACAGTAGGTAAGTGGTACAGTTAAGATCCACACCCTGTTAGTTTGGGACCATCACCCTCGCCACAACCCACTATGCTGTGCTCCCCCGTCATCATGGCCCGCCCTTCAGCCAGAACCCCAGAGAAAACCACTTAGAATGCTAAGTCATGCTGGTGCTCTGAACCTTTCCCCTTGCACCTGATCCTGAAGTGTGTGAGAAGGCTTACGTCTGTTATCACATACAACATTGCAAAATAATAACCACAGCGTTAAGAGCAGGAAAAATCTCTGGTTACCTCATACAACACATACTTTTTACAGCTGGGGCAACAAGACAGAGAGGTTAAGAAACTAGTCCAAGATATGAGGGCAGCAGACACCCTTGAATCCTGGTCTTTTGCCTGGCTGAGTGAGTGTGAGAGCTGAAGTAGAAGGATTAGGGGGCTGGAGGGGTCAGGTTTCCGTTATTGGGGTAAAGGAAGGACCCCAATCTTCGGCTGCAGTCAATTTTTGTGAGATACGAATTCCACACGAGGCTCCACTATGTTAACACTGACAGAACCATCTCAGTGGACTTTGGCCTTGGATGGGGAATTACTGATGAAAATGACTTCGATCCAAACAGAAAAGATTCAGAATTAATGTTCTAAGAGGGGCAGGACTCCTAGAAAGGACAAGGAAAGTAAATGCAAAATAAGCCCTGTAAATTTGCACTGCGCTGGTGCAGTGAGCGAAGGGACACACCAGCTTTTTATCCCGCTATCTCCACACTAGCCTTTTCTGTCCCTCTACCTTTGATTAAAGTGTCTCTTCTTCCCTCCAAAATGAAGCTTTTGACTCACTTAGGAACAAGGTGATGAGGACAAGGACCTGGAGAATGTCAAATTTCCCTTCTTAGTTGTTTCACACGGTGGAGTTGAGACCCAAAATATCTTTGCAATGAACCCTCCTTTCTTTTCTGAGGATGGCAGACCAAGGGTAATGTGGAGTAGTGGAGACTTGGGTCTGAAAAGGCTCTGGGCTTAATGCCTATCTAATTCAAACATGCCGAGCCTCAGTTTCCTTCCTTCTGTATAAAATGAGACTAAGAAGTGCCCACATTGAATCATTGTTGGGATGTTTCACTAAAGCCTCAAAACGAGCAGGAGAGAGGGCACAGATTATCCTAAAAAGGGAGGATCCTAACAGCTTCCTTCCCTCCATTCTAGTAATTTGCTCTTCTGCATACGCAGAAAAAAAAAAAGATTGGATTCTGCAAATCAGACCTCATCCACATCTTTCTCACCGCCTTGCTTCTGTTGAGGGTAATGGGAAGGGCAAGAAGAGGGGGATTTCCTCCTTAACCTGACCCTCCTTCCAGTATCTGGTCTGTTGGTTTCACACAGCTTTGGTTTGCACAGTAATTGCCAGAACATGTAGGGCAAAGAGCAATGTGGAAAGAGCAGGGTGGAAGAGAAGCTATGGGTGCACACTGCCAGCCTCCCCACTTTACAAAGCCAACTCTTTCAAAATGTAACTGTGAGGGGAAGGGTTGAAGTCCACTGGAGCTGACAACCAGAATTTTTTGCCAACATAGGGCAAAGACCGTATTATAAGCCTCGGCTCAGCAGTATCTGGAGGAAACACACCAAAACTCACTCGGCAAGACCCTGCTGTAGTGACTGCATTAGGAGGACATTTCATCTCCTGGAGGCTGCTATACATCCTTTGTTCCTAGGGACATCAACAAAGATTGGCGTGAAGAAAATTTTTCAGGTGAGGACACATCTCAAAGTAGCATATATGTAGGATGGACAAGTCTAGAGGTCTAACGCACAACATGAGAACTATAGGTGATAAAATTGTATTTTGACATTCATAGTAAATCAGTAGATTTTAGCTGCTCTCACCATACAAAAAATGGGTAACTATGTAAGATGATGGAGATGTTAATTTGCTTCACTGTAGTGGCCTTTTCCTATCTATATGTACCCTATAACATAATTTTTATACCTTAAATATACACAATAAAAATTTATTTTTTTTAAAAAAATAATTGCTTTGTGAAAACCCCTCCACTTATGTGAGTCGAATTGAAATGCACACATTGTGTTACATTCAGAACATTTAGGCAAATATGCTCAAGGAAAAGGAATGACTTCAACTACATATATCTGGCACTTGCTGTATAAAGGGCAGTTGGTCAAGGACCATAAGGAATTCTTAGAGGTTTCTGCTCTGAACTAATATCATACATGAATGAGGGGAGGTTTGGGTGCTTTCTGAAAACAAGTGAGTGAATGGAATACTTGTGCTAAAGTCAGAGAGGAAATAATTAGATTAATAAGAACAAGAATATAGACCGCACTTATTTTTATTTAAATCATGTAAAAATTTTTACTTTAAATATTTCAACTATAGTGCTGACTTCAACAGCACGTATACTAAAATTGGAACAATACATATAAGATTAGCATACCTCCTGCACAAGAATGACACACAAATTTGCAAAATGTTCCATAGTTTTTAAAAAGAAAATAAAGATTTCTACTATAATACCACTACCATAGTTTTTTTAATTTACCTGTGTTTTCTTTTAAATTTATACTTTACATGCTGTATATGAAATGTTTTATGTCCTATATTTTCTCATTTTAACACTCTTCCACACGTCTACATGTATTACATATTATGTTTGTATGTGTTATGTTAATGCCTTAGAGTTCCATCACCCTGCTAGATCATATGTTACATTACCTTCTTTTACTGTTAGACATTGGGATTTTGTTTAGTACTTGCTTATGTTTATGTGGCTTTAAAAAATCTGTTTAGACTTTTTTCTTCTTTTGAATCATTTTCTTTAGATTAATTTCCACTTCTGGAATAACTGGGTCAAAGATTCTGAAGTTCATGCACAAGGATGCTGCCCACTGCTCAATAACACTGACTACAGCAATTGTGTCATATTTTCAGGAAAATTTCAGTCTTCATAGTGTTCAGTCTACTCTATTTATTGGGTGCCATGCTTGGTTGTTACTTCATGCATAAATCCTTGGAGAGTGGTTCCAAATTGTACCCTTCAGAAAATATAGTAATATGACACCCCATACATTTGACATCAAACTCTACATTGAATCTTACACTCACGTAACTACCTTGTGAATTGCCTCTAAGTAAAAGATAAGATTAACCTTCAGGAATGTTATATTTTTACCATCCTAAGACCCTCAGATACAAGATACAAGTTTTCTTCCCTAGTCTAAAGTTTTCTTCAAAATATAACTTAACACAAAATAGCTGGAAATCATTTTATATCCTGTATATATTATGCACTCAACACATATATGTTGATTGAATGACTGTATTAATATCTCTGTACTTTTATAAAGAGAAGTGACTAGACAAAGTACTGCAAGCATTTCATGCACTCAGTCATTCATGAACCATTTATTAAGGCCCGACTATGTGCCAAATACCATGATAAACATTAATGATGGGAGAATAAATGGGCTTCCTGCCTCAGAGGAATTCACAATCTGGAAAATTGTAACTCAATTTTATTTTATTTTTTATAATTTTTATTTTAATTTCAGAATTCTATGTGGGTACAAACATTTGGGTTACACATAATGCCTATGCCTCACCCAAGCCAGAGCTTCCCCTATAAAGTGTGCTCTGCACCTATTGGTTGTGAGATTACCCACCCCCATGATCCTCCCCCCAACGTGACTGGAACCTTACGGATGTTACTACCATGTGAGCACCTTCGTGTTGATCAGTTAGTACCAATTTGATGGTGAGTACATGTGGTGCTTGTTTTTCCATTCTTGTGATACCTCACTTTGAAGGATGGGCTCCCACTTTATCCAGGATAATATAAGAGGTGCTAGGTCACCATTATTTTTTGTAGTTTGAGTAGTATTCCACGATATACATAGACCACATTTTATTAATCCATTCACATGTTGATGGGCATTTGGGTTGTTTCCACATCTTCGCACTTGTGAATTGTGCTGCCATAAACATTTGAGTGCAGATGTCTTTATTACAGAACATCTTTTTTTCCTTTGGGTAGATGCCTAGTAGTGGGATTGCTGGATCAAATCGTATTTCTGTTTTTAGCTCTTTGAGGTATCTCCAAATTATTTTCCACAGGGGTTGTACTAATCTGCAGTCCCACCAGCAGTGTAAGAATGTTCCTATTTCTCCACATCCTCGCCAGCATTTGTTATTTTGGTACTTTTTGATAGAGGCCATTCTCACTGGAGTTAGGTGGTATCTCATTGTGGTTTTGATTTGCATTTCCCTAATGATTAGAGATTTGAGCATTTTTTTAATATGTTTGCTGGCCATTATTCTGTCTTCTTTTGAAAAGTTTGTGTTCATGTCCTTTGCCCGTTTATTGATGGGGTTGTTTGATTTTTTTCTTCTTTTTTTTTTCTGTTATATAAGCTTGAATAGTATTATTATTTTTTTTTATTTCAGGGTATTGTGAGGGTACAAACATTATGGTTACGCTTTATGTCTTTGCCTCACCCAAGTGCGGGTTAAAGGCATGCCCTTC
>NW_012145190.1:1699488-1725300 GCF_000956105.1 Propithecus coquereli
ATTAGAGATGTTGAGCATTTTTTATATGTTTGCTGGCCATTATTCTGTCTTCTTTTGTTTTTTTTTTCTTCTTCTTGATTTAATGATAATTTCCTTGACTGTGCAGAAGCTTTTTAATTTGATCAGATCCCATTTATTTATTTTTGTTGCTGCTGTCATTGCTTTGGGGGTCTTCTTCATAAATTCTTTGCCTAAGATGATATCTAAAATAGTCTTCCCAACATTTTCTTTTCCCCAGTGTATATTTTTGTCTGGTTTGTCAAAGATTAGATGACAATATGCAGATGGTTTCGTATCTGAGTTCTCAGTCCCGTTACAAAGCTCTATATCTCTCTTTTTGTGCTGTACCATGCTGTTTTGGTTACCATAGCCTTGTAGTAAAACTTGGAGTCTGGTAGACTGATACCTCCCAATTTGTTCTTTTTGCTTAATATTGCTTTGGCTATACGGTCTATGAACTTTCTGTCTTTTGGATGTGAAAATTTAATACTATTAGTTTTACTCTCAGTAATGCTTTTGCTGTATCCCACAGATTTTGATAACTTGCATCCCCATTATCATTTAATTCAAAGAATCTTTTGATTTCCATCTGGATCTACTCCTTGACCCAATAGTCATTCAGCAATAGATTGTTTAATTTCCATGACTTTGTGAAGTGGTGAGTGTTTCTGTTGGAATTGATCTCTATTTTTATTCCACTGTGGTCTGAGAAAATACATGGCATAATTGCTATTTTTTTAAATCTGATTTGTGGCCTAGGATGTGATTGATTTTAGAGAAAGTTCCATGAGGTGATTAGAAGAATGTATATTCAGTTTTATTTTGGTGGAATGTTCTGTAGATATCTGTTAGACCTATTTGTTCTAGAGCTCTGTTTAAGTCCATTGTTTCTTTGCTTCTTTTCTGCTTGGAGGATTTGTCTGGTTCAGTCAGTGGGGTGTTGAAATCCCCAGCTACTATGGCATTACTGTTTATCATGTTATGTAGATCAAACAGGGTTTGCTTTATGTATCTGGGTGCTCCTGTGTTGGGTACATAAATATTAAGAATTGGTAAGTCTTCTTGTTGGATTTTTCCCTCCACCACTATATAGTGACCATCTTTTTCCTTACGTTTGCTGTTTTAAATTTTATGTTATCTGATATAAGAATAGCTACCCCCATTTTCTTTTGGTTTCCATTAGCCTGGAAGTTTGTCTTTCAACCCTTCACCTTGAGTCTGAAAGCATCTTTGTGGGTAAGACATATTTCATGGAGACAGCAGATAGTTGGCTTGTGTTTTTTTTCTCTATTCAGCCAGCCTATGTCTCGTCAGTGGATAATTCAAGCCATTAACATTTATTGAGAGAATTTATAGTTGGGGTAGATTTCTGTTCATACTATTGGATAAATTCTTATACTTTTGTTTTACCTCTCGAGCCATTGTGGAATCAGGGTTCTGGACTTTAACTCTTGAGTGAGTTTACATTGGTGGGTGTCTATTGTCCTGTTCAGTGTATAAAGCAGTGGTGAGTACTTCCTGTAGGGCAAGTCTGGTCTTCGCAAATTCCATCGGTGATTGCTTGTCTGGCAAAGTCTTTATTTCTCCCTTGTACAAAAATCTTAATTTTTCCAGATAAAGAATTCTAGGTTGGCCATTATTCTCTTTCAGAAGATTGAGGATGGGTCCCCAGTTCCTTCTGGCTTGTAAGGTTTCAGTTGAGAGGTCTGCAGTTAGTCTGATAGGTTTTCCTTTGTAGGTTATCTGCTGTTTTTGTCTTAGTTCTCAAAGGATTGCCTCTTTCCTGTTTACTTTGGGAAGTCTAATAATCATGTGACATGGTGATTGCCTTTTCACACTGAGTTTTCCAGGAGTTCTGTGTGCTTCTTGTGCTTCTTGTGCTTCTCTCTCTCTCTCTCTCTCTCTCTCTCTCTCTCTCTCTCTCCCCTTTATATCTCTCTGAAGCTCCACCTTGGCCTCTCCAAACTCCAACCTCTATATGCTCAATTCAGTGAGAGGCCCTGGGTGCTGGTTGAGTTCCACGTCCCTGAGCTGCAACCTGAAAGCTGCTTCAAACAATAAGCCGATACAATTCTGGGGCTCACATCTTTTACTTTCCTTTTCTCAGGGATCATAGTTCTGCATGGCCTAATGTCCAACATATGAAAATTATCATTGTTTCAGGTGGGAAAGTAAACCCGAGTTATATGATCCTATCTTGGCTGAAAGCAACAGTCTTTTCCCTACTCTTCCAAAATCACAAGGTTACCTAGTTCTGACCTGGAGGGTGACATCTCACACAGGACCCCTTTTAATGCAACACCCTCTCAGAGCACTTCCTCAGTGCCTCACTTAGAAGTCATTTTGCTGTCCTCCTGATATTAGTTAAAAAAAAAAAAGAACACAGAGACACAGCCTCTTTTCACCCTCTTTCCATGTAGTTGGGAGGTTATGGAATGTTTAGATAATCCCAGTTTGATGCAGTGAGTCAAATATGTAAAACTGCTATTTTAAATTACCCAGTAATTTCTACAATATGTATCACAGATCCAAGAGTGAGTCTTAGAGATGGAATTAGACTCAAAAAGAATGTGACTCTGTGACAGGGTAAGAGTACCAGCTTTGAATATGACTTGGTAGTAATAATTCTTAAAAGGTTAATTGATTATATATAGCCCACGTGAAAATGCTCTACATTAAAATTGCCACATCAAAACATCATGCAATATACGGCACTTTAGCTCAAGTGGGGAGAAGGAAGAGGAAGAAAAGAGGAGTGGTAGTCGTAATAAAATAAATAACAAATGTTCAGTGTTTACTATATGACTGACACTAGCAAGCACATTGCATGTATTCACTCATTCAATCCCCGCAAAAATTCCAGGTGTTAGATAGTGCTATAATCCCATCTACCTTTGAGGAAACCAAGGCACAAAGAGACTAAGTAATTTTCCCAATGTCAGTTTGTGACTGGAGAAGTCAGGAGAATCACTGGTAGCAACTAAAATTCTAGAGATAATACATATATTTTAAAATGTGCTTGTCAATCTAAAGTGGAACTAGTGGCTGAAATTCATAGAAAGGTGAGAGAGGGAACTAAAAACTTCAGAAAAAAATCTCTGTGTATTTTTCCACTCTCACTTTTCCTTGGAGTTGGTGAGGACTTCACTGAAGAGACATTGAGGAAAAACCTGGCCATTAATGCAGAACTTGCTACTCTTGTTTCTGAATCTCCTCCAGCTCTGCTCACTCCTGATGTTGCTTGGTTAGCTCTCTAGGCTAAGGTATCCTCCACGATGTTCCTATTGCAAGGTGCCAAGATGCAGATGCTGGAGGAAGCCTTGAGGAAGAGCCTCCCTGCATCCATAAAGGTGACAATGGAAAATTCTATGGGGAGTAAAGAAAAGAAACTTGCTGTGATAGAGGAGGGAGAGAGACCAACATTTATGGAGCACCTATGTTCAGCCAGGCACTATGTCATGTTTTCTCTCATTTAATTTGCATTACCACACTACAAGATATTTGCTGTCGCGTCCATGTCACTGATGAGAAAACGGAGACTCAGTCAAGTGGTTTGCTCACCGTCTCACCAAGAGTGAGCTGCAATGCTATGGTATGACCATGGGTATGCCAGAGCCCAAACACTGCCTTTTGCTCTGTGCTGCCTCAAAAATTATTTCCTTGCTTCTTTCCAAGGAGCATTCTATAAAAACTTTTAACATTTGCCCAGAGTTCACCTCCAATGTTCTCTGTGACTATATATTAATGTTTAATTTGTTCACCGTAAAAGAATGTTTGCCAGGTGAGAGGTTAACCATCATGAGTCTTCTTTGACGTCAGTAGCAGTTCGATTTCTATTTTGATTTAAATTTCTCAATTGCTCTGAACTTTGTGCACATCAGGCTATTTGAGGGCTGGCTGCCAATATCTCCCTTAATATAGTACAATTAATTAGAAATTTCACAATGAAATGAAACATACACATATGAATGCCTACTTTCAAAACTATGTAAAAGCAGGTCTAATGATATGTTCAGATCCTTGCTTGCATTTTTCTTTAGCATCCAAAGGGATATGGTCCATTCCAGAGGAATATAAGTACAATCTAGTGTGTATGTGGGTGTGGGCGTATCTCTATTTAGAGGACAATCATTTGTAGATTTGTAATTTTATGCACACATTTTAGATAAATACATTCCACTTCCTCATTCCCTAGCAGATTTTCTTATTTCCTTCCTTCAGCATGAAGGAGAAAATATTAGCACCCTTTTCTTTGTAGCTCAAATGGTTTTATTTACAGTCATTAGAAATAAATTAATGACACAACTGACCCTGTTCTTTACTAACAAAATCAATGGCTTCTAATCACCTAATATAAAACTAAAGTCACCCATCCCAGTAGAACCTACGAATATTAATCAATACTACTTAATATTTAGCTGTCCTCACATGACAACCCTTAAGGTACAGACAACCTCCCAGGGAGACAGAGAAGCTTTCTTGGAGGTTACATCAGTTGGGACACTCTGTGGACGCTTGCCTGAGATAGTTTTATGAGTGACTACTTTTAAAAATTCTCCAATCTAAAAGGTTTTTTTCAATCTACAGAAGTGATATAGAATTTTGTGACTTAAATTTCTCTTTATTCTTTAAATGAATTTTAAATATATACATTCCCTAGTCAAATAAACATATACATTTCCCTAGTCAAATCTAGGATATTTGTGTGTCAGGTACTTCTAATGGAGTTATAACCTAGAATTCACCATTACTTCTTACTGGAGGCCTAGTTGAGAAAATGTCCATTCATTCTTCTAAGTATTAGATATTAAATACATTTTATTTCAAGTATCCATTCTGGTTGATTCAACCGATAGTGGCTGCCTCACTATGTTCTGAGTTCAGCAGAAAATAAAAAGAATTTTAACCCATTAGGCCATGGTAATAAGAAAGAATAACATTTTGACATATTTTCAGATTTTGTAATGGATAATATTGTAGTATAAATACACTTTAACAGGCCCTAGACACAAATGTGTTAAAAGGCAACCTCTATATTTCGCCCAAACTGTACTGAATTTCTATATCAAACCTCTACTCATGGCCGAAACAGAATAAATTCAGTTAAACTCAGTCAATTTAGAGAGATTTTGTTTTCCTTCCCTTTCTCCCTGGTCTAACATCAATAGTTCATGTGGAGTGGGCAGATGAAAGGAAAGATACTGGTATAGTCCTTGGTCATCATCTACTCATGATGGAAAACATTAAAGTGAACACCATCTTTTTGACCTCTATTCATTGGCATATTTTTATGCTGGTATCTGCTGATGCTTCATGTTCACAACTGAGGTCTATGCTCACATCCATTACTGCATTCCCCAACCCCTGAACCATAAGGTCACTGCATTCATAGGTTCACTCTTACCCATTCTCACCCTTTTCCCCTCTCTTTCACTGCTCTCTCTCAATAGCTTGTCCAACATGGCAAGGGTGGAGATCCAAGACTGGACCCAGGATAGGGGACCCCAAGCTCATTCTCTTGAGCAATAGGCTATAGCTTCTGCTGGCTGGTGGGAATATGTTTAACCTCCCTCCAGAGACTAATGTGGAAACATATATGTGTGTGTGTGTGTGTAAAATTTGACTTCTACTATTCTAATTTGGATGCCTTTTATTACTTCCTCTTAGCTGACTTCTCTGGCTAGGGTTTACAGTACTATGTTGAATAGAAGTGGTAAGAGTGGGCATGCTTGTCTTATTCCAGTTCTTAGGGAAAATGCTTTCAATTTTTCCTCATTCAGTATGATGTTAGCTGTGGGTTTGTCATATACAGCTTTTATTATTCTAATGCATATTTTTTCTATGCCTAGTTTGTTGAGGGTTTTTATTATGAAGGAATGCTGAATTTTATCAAATGCTTTTTCTGCATCTATTGAGATGACCATATGGTTTTTTGCTTTTAATTCTGTTAATGGGGTGGATCATGTTTATCCATTTGTGTATGTTGAGCTATCCTTACATCCTGGAATAAAGCCACTTGATTGTGGTGTATTACTTTTTTGATGTGCTATTAGATTTGGTTTGCTAGTATTAATACTTTGCTGAGGATGTTTACAGCTATGTTCATCAGGGATACTGGTCTGTAGTATTCTTTTTCTGTTGTGCTCTTGGCTGACTTCTGTATCAGAGTGATATTGGCTTATAGAGTGAGTTACTAAGGATTTTTTCCTCCTCAAATTTTTGGATCAGTTTTGGTAGGATCAGAACCAGTTCTTCCTTGCATGTCTACTAGAATTTGGCAGTAAATCCATTTGGTCCTTGGTTTGTTTTTGTTTGGAGATTTTTCATTACTTATTCAATCTCATTACTTGTTATTGGTCTGTTTAGGATTTCTATTTCTTCCTGGTTCAATCTTAGAAGGTTGTATGTTTCCAGGAATTTTTACATTTCCATGTTCAGGCTTCCCAGTGGCAGCCACATAAGTGGCAGCCCTGACTGTAGTCTCTGAACAGTTCTCTGGCTGCTGGAATAATGTTCCAGAGAGGAGCAGAGCCACCTATGCTGTGCCACAGAGCCTGCACTGGGATCAGAGGCAGCCTGGGCACCACAGCTTAGCGGGCAATGGTGGCACTCACTTGGCTCCCACTCCCTTAACTCAGTGGGTCTCCCACACACGGCCCACCACTGGCAGCAAGCCAGAACAGCCAGCGGAGTCACAAGCAGTATGTACTCAGGCTGTGAAATTGCCCCAGGCCATAAGACTCCCTGCCTGGGACAGAAACTGTGTCTCCCAGGACACATCCCTCTTGGTCTGAGGGGGCAGCGCCCAAATCCTATGCCCACAGCACGAGCCCACTGCATACTGCCTTCTCAATTCTGGCCATGGGGGCTCATTCCCTCTGAAGATTAAATCACAAATCTCAAGTCAAAGCCTCTCCTAATCTGTGACCACTGCCCAAGTTGGCTGACAGATTTCCACGAGGTCTTCTGTGAGTTAGGATCATTAATGTCCTCCTCCTGTCAGCGTCAGGGTCTGGGAGTGAACGCAAAGCACTTCCTGATGCTGTTCCTTCTCACATACTCCCTACCCCTCACAAAGTCAGATCCAGCAGTTGGTAGGGTCAAGCAGCTCCGTTGGGGCCTGGATTGTCTGGCTTCCCAGTGGGAATGTGTATTGCAGAGACAACCTCTCCCCTTCTCATGCTCTGACGACTTGCAATTTTCTGCCAGACCCACAGCATAGGCTACTGCCTACCGCTTCTTTCAAAGTATCTGCGATTTCTTTCACTTTCTTGTTGAGTTCTCATGTTTCTTCTTGGATACACATCCACAGTATGCATTTCTACATGCTATTTTGCTGTTTCCAAGTGGGTGGGGCATGCTAACAAAGCCTCTCTAATCCACCATCTTAGGGAATAAAAAACTACATTCTTGAAAGATGCCTCTAGATAAAAGGTTAGATTTGCCTCTAGATACATTAGTTTTCCACTATTTTGAGACTCTCAATGACACAGTACAAATGTCTGGAGACATTTTTATTTTTCACAACTGAGATCACATACATAGAAAATTTTAAGTAATCTGGAAAACAACTTCTACTAGAGCTAATAAGTGAATGTGGTAAACTCACAACACATAAGGCCAATATATAAAAACGGATAGTATTTCTTACAGGCCAGAGAGCTGGGAAGCCAAAGTGAGCAAAGAACATCAGAAGCTGGTATCTCAGCATTAAAAGGCTAAGTACATAAAACCAAAATTTGACCAGGGAGGAGTTTTAGGCAAATGATTAGGAAAGTAAGCAATGGCAAGGAAGTAATAAGCTCATACTGCAATGACTTTCTCCAGACACCTACAGCTTTGTCAGCTCCCAAGTCTGATGCCACCTGAGTTTAACAAGATCTCTCTCCTGCGGTTGACAAGACAAAGGGTTGCCCAGTAGTGGCTGGAAAGTAGCACCTGACACTACCCGCATGTCAACGGTCCGTTCTAGTGATGTCTCCACTAGATTCCTTTCTTGCTGCCTCCACTGAGGAGTGAATTCTCCCTCCTCTGATTCTCACAGAGTTAAAACAGAACACTTGATGGCATCAGTCTGTGACAACTTTGGTCTTAAATTTTCATATAGTTAAGACACTATGACCAAGAAGTGTTGATGATGAACTGAATTTGATGCAGTGAATCAAAATGTAAATATCTCCTTTTTTTTTTTTTGAGGCGAGGGAAAGCAAGGTTTATTAATTTGTCAGCAAAAATGAGAAAAATAGCAGACTCCTATCTTAAAGTACCAATTTTCCTAACTATAAGCAGAAATACAGAGCTTTTAAAGGGAGAGTTACCAGTTCAGGCTATTGCTGTTTCACTATAGTTGATGGCTCTAGAAGGCACTGTCTATGAACCAGAAAGCCCTCACCAGACACTGAATCTGCCAGGGCCTTGATCATGGGCTTTCCAGGCTTTAGAACTGTGAGAAATTAATTTCTACTCTTTATAAGCTACACAGTTTATGGTATTTTGTTATAGCGATCCAAACAGACTAAGACAAGCATCTTTTCAGTCCTGGCTGTTTCTTGTTTCTCTCTTTAGGCTAAGGTACCTGCCAAGATGTTCCACTTGCAGGGTCCACAGATGCTGAAGATGCTAGAGAAATCCTTGCAGAAAAGCCTCCCTGAGTCCTTAAAGGTGAGAATGGAATGCTGTCAGCAAAACAAAGGACTACACCTTCCTGTGATGGGGATTGGAAAGAGATGAGCTGCTATCGTGCATCTACTCTGTGGCAGAACTCACTCATGTTGTATCTCATTTAGTTCACGTCACCTCTGTGTAAGCTAGGAGACCCGATATACCAACCATCACAAAGAGCCTCCAAGAAAAATCTACCTTCTTTAGCCAATGGACCAGGAACAGAGAAGCCTAGTAAAACTGAAAACTTCAAACAGTATCGGTCTACTAAAGAAAAACCACAGAAAAACTGCAGTTCTATCCCCACCAGCAAAGGCCAAGTGGGGGACCTGGATCTGTACCCCCACTGGAAGGAAGGAGGCCCCCTTTCCCGTCTCTGCCAAGACAGTGTCAACCAAGGCCTGGGGAGGACTCAGGGTTTCCTTGCTTGCCAGCAACCAGTAGAGAAGCCACACGCACTCACGATGGCATCAGTGGAGGCTATGCTGGAAGCAGTAACTAGGCACCCAGCCTCTCCAACCCAGGGTTCCACTGGAGGCCTAATAGGACCCGAACTCCCACCCCCACCGTTTTGAAGAGCCCCAGTCCCCCTCAGGTGTCAGTGGTGGCTAAGTGGGGAATGGACTTCTACACTCGGCTTGCAGCACTGAGGCAGCCTCTCTCCCTTCTTCCCCTGCCGGAGCAGCATCAGAGAAAGCCAGCTAAAACAAAATTTAAATAAGATCCAAAGTCTCCTAACACATAATGTCCAATATGTCCAGGATTCAATTTAAAAAATAACTTGTCATTTAAGAACCAGGAAAATCTTAACTTAAATGAGAGCCCACAATCAGCAGATATCAAAAGAGACATAATACAAATCTTCAAATTATCTGACAAGGATTTTAAAGCAATCATCATAAAAATGCTACTACAATGGGCAATTACAGAAACACCTGCAACGAATGAAAAAATATGTATCTGAAATCTTTCACTTTTCTAAAATTTGTTCAGGAATAGAAGGAAATCTATTTAAAGATATTATTAAATCCCATAATGGGAGAGTTCATGATTTTTAATCAATTATATTAAAAGTCTGAATATTTTACTATATGAATTTTTTAAGAGATAATTTTAGTGGGGTGAAAAACATAGAACCTAAAAATTGGTTGACAGTAATGTTTATTAGGTATCTTCCAATCATAAAAATTCCATGATTTCATAGAAATATGCCTTGTCTTGTCAAATGCAAGGCATTTTGCCACCCCTTTGTAATGTGCTGGTCCTCCCACTTTGTTGAAATGCTGTAGGTTTATGGAACCGTCTTCCACATGAACCAAGGAAATCCGTTCAATCTGAAGGCTGTGGTGGACAAGTGGCCTGATTTTGAAACAGTGGTTATCCGTCCTCAGGAGCAGGTAAGGTGCCAGAGGTGGACTGAATATGTCCCTATGTTCATGTTTGTTGTGTGCTTACCTTGTGCCTGGCAATATGGCCAACCCTAGGGATAAACAAATGAATTGTAGTGATGGTCAACAAATCCCTTTCCTCAAGAAGCTCACACCCTAAAGGAGAATATGGATTGGTCCACAGATAAATTAGAGCATGGCATAAAATGTGCAGAAGCAGAAGTACAAAAAAGATGCAAGAATAGCAGAGGCAGGAAGCTGATTGAAAGCATATGTGGTACACTTCCATACTCATTCATTGTTTTATTTTGCTTTTGAGATATTCCCCCAACCAGCATTCTGCTGATACTGAAGACCAAACACACTTTCTTATTTCTCGCATTCAGTTCATGGGAATGGGAGGCAACCAGTGGACAGTCATGCTAATTTAAGATCATGTTGGCATAATCAAGAGGCTAATCTTTTGTTACGGACATTAAAAAAGCATTTCTAAACTTCTATGTTGTGATAAATCAGGTCCTATTTCTATTCTCAACTATTAGCCTAGGGAAAAAAACATTTCCTATCTCTAAAAATACACCAGTCTTGAAACCGTGCCAACTTATTCATACTAGATCACAACTTCTCACTGTGATACTGTCTTCCCACTGAGATGCTACACTGGATTGTAACCAATTGTCATCAATAAACTCAAATAAAACAGGGTAGAGGTTACAGGGAGAGGATTAAAGTTGCTTCCTGGTGGAAATTTTACTAAAACGGGATGTTAAAGATAAGTAAGATTTTTTTTTTTTTTTTGAGACCGAGTTTCACTTTTGCTGCCTGGGCTAGAGTGAGTGCCATGGCGTCAGCCTAGCTCACGGCAACCTCAAACTCCTGGGCTCAAGCGATCCTTCTGCCTCAGCCTCCCAAGGAGCTGGGACTACAGGCATGTGCCACCATGCCCGGCTAATTTTTTCTAAATATTTTTAGTTGTCCGATTAATTTCTTTCTATTTTTAGTAGAGATGGGGTCTCGCTCTTGCTCAGGCTGGTTTCGAACTCCTGAGCTCAAATGATCCGCCCACCTCGGCCTCCCAGAGTGCTAGGATTACAGGCGTGAGCCACTGCGCCCAGCCAATAAGATTTTTTTATAGGGTAGGGCAACAAAATTGTTATTTTCCAAGCACAGAAAATAGCAATTGCAAGACATAAGGTCTGAAACAGCAAAGCCAATTAGGGAAAATTAAAGAGCAAAATTTGGAATTGTTGTTTACATTTTGTATAGTCATTTTTTAAGTAGTGAAATTAAATAGTGAACACATTTCAAAAATAAAAAAATGTATAATTATATTTTAAAATAGCATATATTTAAAATAAAATTTATAAATATAGAAACATTAAACACATCATTTTTGTATAACTTGTTTAGACATTAAATTAGTAAAAATGTAATTCAAAAATTACCAAATTAAATAATAAATTTAAAATGAAGACATTTTAATTATTAATAGAATCCTGAATAAGAAATAATATTATCTGAGCTAGTTTTTAGTATCTGATCTCAAAAATAAAGCTTGATAGGCAGCAACATGGTTGAAGTGTCTTTTTGTTTAATATTTTCCAGGTATTAGAGAGAAAGAAGTTTTCTGATTCTATACTGGATGAAGGAATTTTTCCTCTTATCTGTTCCTTCATATCCAAATAATCCTATCTTGGGTTTGATAAATTTCCTAGGTATATTTGAATGAATGAATTTGTTTATTTGTTTGATGAAACTGCAGTTTGTCTAACAATGGTAAAAACTTTTTTTTTTAAAAAAAAAAGACAGTATATCTGGTTTATCATCCTTTTCCTTGGTTTCAGTATCTCTAATCCTATTAACTGTATTGATTTTATAATAATACCGACACGTTTATGGCTCACATGTTCTAAAAATCTTTTCACTAGAGCAATGCTTATTCATGCTTATTCATTTGGCTAAAGATTTTGATTGTCAATTGTTATTTTTACTCTTCTACTTGAGTTTTATGTAGGAATAGAAATATGATTTTAAGTGAGCTTTCTTTGTTAGATTTGAAATTTTAAAGCAATAGCTGAGTTAGGAATAGTTATGTTCAGAAAATTTCTCATTATTAATTAAATAAGAGAATCCTTGACTTTGCCTCACAATGTAAATAATTTCTATGTTAAGACAATACACCAACAGAAAATACTAATGTTAGTCTTTTAAAATATAATACTATAATGGAATACTAAAAACCAGTATGGCAATCACTAAATACAAACATTTAGGTGATTCTTCTTTTCCTAACCCAAACAGGAGATGACAGATGACCTTGATCATTACACCAATACTTACCACATTTATTCTAAGAACCCCAAGAAATGTCAGAAATTCCTTGGCTTACCAGAAGTCATCAACTGGAAACAACGTTTGCAGATTCAAAGTAAGAGGACCGAGATGTGGGCTAGCTGCCAGGATCTCCCATGTCTACACCCACAGTGTCACTTTTCATTTTGAACAAGTACCCCTACATCCCGCATGCCTTTCCTCCAAGCCCTGGGCACTCAGCCTGCTGCCCCTTCCTTGTCCCAGCTGCTGTCACCTCCATAGTGAATTAGAACTCGAAGACTGCAGTATATGGGGTTTTACATAGGAAATTATGAGTAATATAATTTTTTTAGCAGCTGAGGACTCATGATTTATTTTCTGATGTGCTCAGGATCTATTATAGTGCATGGATGTGGAGTGGACCTTTCCCTTTGTCTTATTTCTGCTTTATCATATTGTCAAATATATGAAGGAGTATTTTAGTGGTTACGAATATACTCTCTGGACTACCTAAGATTGAGAACTTGCCGGGCCTGTTATTAGCTGTGTGATCTAGGGCAAGTAACAACCTCTCTGTGGATCAGTTTCCTTATGTATAAAATGATTATAACAGTACACAAAACATAGAACCTTTAATGATTAAATGAGATCTTACCTGCTTTCACCAGTTACATTTTCAAACTGTCCCAAAGTTGCAACTTAAAAACAACAGTCATTTATTAGCTCACAATTGCGTGGGTCAGCAATTTGGACCAGGGTCAGCTAGGTAGTTATTGTGCTAGTCTCACCTAGATCCACCCATTGTGGCCACAGTCAGCTGGAGGGCTGTCTGTGAGCTGGTAGAACTAGGTTAGTCATGACACCAAGTCTGGCTGTTGATGCCAGCTTTGTGCTAGCCATTGACTGTGGTGATGGAAGCAGATTGTGCAACATGTAGAAGCCACAGGGTTCTCAGGAGCAGAAAGAAAAGGCCAGCCCTGGTGCACACCATTCAAACTTCTTATTGAATTACATTTGCTATTGTTCCATTGGCGAAAGCAAGTTACAAGGCTAAGGCCACAGTCAATTCAGGAGGGAAAATCAGGAAAGTGAAGTAGAAACTACTGGGACCATTATAGCAACAATCTACTGCACGGAGTACAGAGAACATGTTCGATGCATTTTAGTTACTATGTTTATATCTCATCTACTTTGACAGTCATAACTGTACTGTGATGTACTCAGGACTTGTGGTATTACCCAAATTTTAAATTTAGAAAAACCATGAGAGTGATGTAGCCCTTATCATATAAAGCCTATATAATGACTGAGCACAAGGTTTGATGACTCTAAACCCACAAACCTTCCAACCCCATTCGGCAGCTTTTCCAGAACTTTAAAATGAAGAATCCTATCTCTTATGATTCGTCATTTTCTGCATCTAGGTTCACAGTCCAGTCTGGATACGGCGATAGAAAATCTTGGAGCCATTAATTCTGGCAAGGTCAAGCACACACAAAATTTTCTCTATATGTCACTCAAGACAGCAAAGGAATTGATCCCTTCAATACTGGATGCAAAGAACTTACCTAACTCTGACAAAATGATGAAGTCCATGTAAGTTTGATAGAAGCCACTCTGCACTAGTCATACCTCTCACTACAGAAGTAGCCTTCTGTACTAGTTTTCAAGGGCTGCCACATAAAAAAAAAAAAAAAAAATGCCCACAAACTGGGTAGCTGAAAACAACAGAGATTTATTCTCTCACAGTTTTGGAGTATGGAAGTCCAAAATCAAGGTGTGGGCAGGGCGATAGTCCCTCCGAAACCTGTAGGGGATAAGTCTTCCTTGCCTGTTCCATCTTTGATGCCTCCAGACATTCCTTGCCTTGTGGCTGCATTACCCCAGTCTCTAACCTTCACGTGGTCTTCTCCTCTGTGTCTGCTCCTCTTTCATCTAATTGGATTTCGTCTTTCCACTGGATTGAAGACTCACCAGATAATCCAGAATTATTTCATGTTGAGATCCTTAACTTAAGGATCTTTACATCTACAAGACCCTTTTTCTAAAAAGGTCATATACACAAGTTCCTAGTAGACATATCTTGGGGGGCCACCAGTTAACCCACTAAACCTCTCAACTCTCTCCCTGCTTTTGCTCTGGCCTCCCTACAATCTATTTTCTGTCAAGTAGCCACAGTAATCTTTTTAAAATTTAATGTAAACCATGCCCCTCTTCTACTTAAAAGATTCCAGTGCTTCCCTTCTCACCTTGAAATGATTCTGAACTGCTTCACAGTCTATAATAGCCAGAATCCATCTACCTTTTTAGGACTCACATCATCTCTTGCTTTCCCCCTCCAACAACCCTGGCCTCTGGCTGCTCAGTCATCACAAGCCCAGGCCCTTTGAATTTGCTCTTTCCCCTGACTATAATATCTTCCCCAAAGCCCCATCCAATTTTTTTTTTTATTTCAGCATATTATGGGGTACATATGTTTAGGTTACGTGTGTTGCCCTTGGTTCCCCTCCCCCCAAGTCCGTGTTTCAAATATGTCCATCCTTCGGGTAGTGCGCATTGCACTCCTTGTGTATACAAATACCCGTCCCCTCCTCCCTCCTCCCCCGTCCTCCCACCGCCCTCTCCCTTCCCCAGCATCCAATAGATGTTGTCCTGATATGTGCTTTTATGTGTTGATTAGTTAATACCAATTTGATGGTGAGTACAAATGGAACCCGTTCTTCTGCTCTTGTGGTGCCCCACTTTGGATAATGGGCTCAAGTTTAATCCAGGAAAATGTAAGTGGTGCTAGATCACTGTCATTTCTTATAATTGAGTAATATTCCATTGTAAACAAATACCAAATTTTGATAATCCACTCATGGATTGACGGGCACTTGGGTTGTTTCCACATTTTTGCAATAGTGAATTGTGCTGCCATAAACATTCGGGTGCAGATGTCCTTATCGTAGAATGTTTTGTGCTCTTTTGGGTAGATGCCTAATAGTGCTATTGCTGGATCGAATGGTATTTCTATTTTTAGCTCTCTGAGGTATCTCCAAATTCTTTTCCACAGAGGTTGCACTAATTTGCAGTCCCACCAGCAGTGTAGAAGAGTTCCTGTCTCTCCACATCCTCGCCAACATTTGTTGTTTTGTGTTTTTTTGATAGAGGCCAATCTCGCCATCCAATTTTTACACACATGACTTCTTTTATTACTCAGAACTGCCCAAAGGTTACCTTGCCAGAGAGTCCTGGGTAAACCACCCCATCTGAAGTCCCTTCCCAGTTATTCTCCATGCATGACCCAGTTTTATTTTCTTCATAGCACTTATGACTATTTGAAAATAGCTCATTTATTTATCTTACTTATTTGATGTTTGAATCCTCCCCAACAATATCACACACCTCACAAGAGCAGGTACCTTCTCTATGTTGTTCACTGATAGATCATCAACAGCTAGAACAATGCCTGGCACATAGTGGGTGCTGAATAAATGCATCTAACGTATCCACTTCACAAAACAAGAGGTTTCCAAGAAAGAGAATTTAAACAAATATTTATTTCCCCCCAATGATGTTTAGTCTAATATTGAATAGAAGTGAAAGCTGATGGCAGGGATTGGATTCTCTGTGTGTTGATATGCCTGGAAGAGCTTTACTCACATTGTAAAGGACATTCAACCTAAAAAGCGCCTCCACATCCAGAATCTCATTGGATCCTCTTGTCCACCCTATGTGATAACAAGGCAGAAGACATTCTCCCCATTTCCGGACAGAAAGCAGGCTCTGATGATTAAGGGGCTTCACCACCATGGGCTTGGTTAAGGGCATAACTGCGGGGCTTGAGCCTAGATCTTCTAGTTCCACATCTTGGGCTCTTTCCAGGATGCCTCCTGAAACTCCTTTACACCACTCCAGGAGCCTTCGGACCTCAGTCCTCCGTAACGGTGGTCATCTGCACTCCACATTGCTGCCCTTCACTGAACTACGGCTTTCCTGTTTGTTCACTGTGGTGGCCAAGGACCCCTCTGACACCAGCATTCTAAGATTCCATGATTTTCAGCTCTGGTTTTACTGCCCGCTAGCATGGGCTTTGGGGCACTCGTTTATTTTCTCTGAAACTTTATCCTTCTATGTAAAATGAAGATAACACCTGAGCTGTTGAATTTGGAGAATGATGGCCAAAGCTAAATGAAACGGTTGTAGCTAACTTTTATGGAGTGCTTACTGTCTGCCAGTTACTGGTGCTAAATGCCTACATCCATTGGCTCATTGGAGCCTCACAATGATTCTATAAGGGAGGTGCGATCATCATGTCATCATTAGATGAGAAAAGGGAGGAAGTGAGAGGTTAAATAACCAGCCAAGGGTCACACAGCGGTGCTGCCATGAGCCCAGGTGGTCTGGATACAGAGTACTCTCTATTAGATCAGCTCCTATTCGCCTCTTAGGACAAGTTAAGGGAAAACAAATATAATCCTTCCCAGAATGTGTGTTATTAAGGATTGTTCTTTTCTCTTGTTTCTAATAGCAACCAAGAGATGTTCAAATACTCATCCCTGGATGTTACCCATGCTGCCTTGGTGAATAAATTCTGGCTTTTTGGTGGCAATGAGAAAAGCCAGAGATTCATCGAGCGCTGTCTCCGGGCCTTCCCCAGCTTCTGTCTGCTGGGGGCTGAGGGGACCCCTGTGTGCTGGTCTCTGATGGACCAGACTGGAGAGACGCGGATGGCAGCCACCGTGCCAGAGTACCGAAACCAGGGTCTCGTCGCCCATGTCGTCTATACCCAGGCGCAGACTCTGGAAAAACTTGGCTTCCCCGTGTATTCTCATGTGGATAAGACCAACCACTTCATGCAAAGAGCTAACATAAATGTCAGTATCCCCATGCCCTGTGATTGGAACCAGTGGAACTATGTGCCTCTGTAAAGCCGGCCCAGAAAATAAGACAGTGTTGGGCGGGTTGTGCAGGTGGCTGGAGGAGTGGATGGTGGATAGACAGAAAGAATAAAGTGTAATGGAGTGGACTCTGAGCTCTGTGAAGCACTGATGACAGGTAAACAGGACAGCCTTGGTCCCTGTCCTCAAATAGCTCCTGGACTTCCCTTAGTCTCCTCAGTACGAAGCAGGCCAGGCCCTCCAGCTCCCACATTTCAAGGATCCTTGTGATGCTTTCTAATCAGTTGTATGCTTTTCTCTGTTGCTTTTCTTGGAACTGCTAGCTCATTGGCCCTTGCCCATTCACCAGGAGGTGGGCTCTATGAGCTTTCCCTCTGGCTTTCTATGGCTTTTCTTTTATTGGCTAGAGAGTGGCCAGTGTTCTAAATAGGCCTTTGCAAAATCATCCTTTCCCAGGTCATTTCCTAAGCCTCGTATTATAATCCCATGAAATATATTACACATACACACGTGTACACACACACTATATATATAAATATATATACACACACATATACATATACACATATATGTGATACAACAGGGAGAATTATTAAGAAAAAGACTAACTGGTATTAATATCTTCTTTTGTAGCTCATACCCCATGAAAGAGATAGCAGCATTGCTTCTAAAGGCTGAGCTTTCTTAATCCTCCTCCCCAAGTCCCCTTATAATAAAGAGACTGTTTGGTTGTGAAAGCTTATTCTATGTGGCCCATGAAGGGAGGTGAGTGTAGGGAGAGGAGAAAGTGAGAGGACCCAAACCTAGGGAGGTGGATTTTTATTATTAGGGTAGGGAATGCTTTGTACAGGGTAGTGACTGAGGTTCCACCTGGCAGCAGCATGCTGCTTTGGGCTACCTGAACCCTCTGCAGTGCAAGCGAAGATCATGTGGGGGTCTGGTTGATGGAGGGGCCCCCCAGAAAAGTTAACTCTGAGTGTCCCCAGGAAGACCATCCCAGCAGTGCTGGAGGAGTAACACCTACTCCGAGGAAAGAAAGAAAGAGAATGTTACCAGGTTGAGGCTTGGGACCATCACAGATCAATTCCTTAACACATCAAAATAATAGCTGTACTTTTTATACAACTATTGAGTACCAGCTAAAACACCACCCCCAGAACTGCCTGGAAGTCACAAGGGAGGTCAACGAGGGCTTCGTGATACTACACACTGAAGCGAAGAGAAGAAACCTCATGATGCTCGAAGAGGAAGAGACCTCATGATACCACATGATAGCAGGACGAGAGAGAGAGAGGTTGCGGGGAGGCTAGGTCTCATGATCATCAGGTTAAGAGAGATTGCTTTTTCATATGCAGCAGGGAAGAGGAATATTGATTTTGCATTTATCAGTTAGCTAACTTCAAATAAAGTTACCTGTAAGCAGTGTTGACAATAAGCATTTAAAGGCTCCTGTGATAGAGATTAGCCTATCAGTTCTTCCAGTCCACACTACCAACTCTGAGGTTTTTCCCCTGTGACTCCAAGCATTTAAGGATTCCTTCAATCTTCACTCAGTCTGCTGTGAATGACAGAATATTTACTTCCCCCTCTAGGCTAAAGATGACAAAAACAGAGGGATTCTCCTTTATTCTTTTAAATTCACTTTTAAAATTTCACTTTGGTAAATTTTCTTATTCTATTTCCAGGTATGTGGTAAGTCTGCAATTTTTAGCAATTCCTTTTTGGGATCTTATAAATTGTGTATACATCCATTCATAAATTTAGCTTATTAAATACTTTAAAATGTTCCAAACTATATTTATAGATTTTATGTTCCTTTTAAAGACTTCAATTCTGGCCGGGCGCGGTGGCTCACGCCTGTAATCCTAGCTCTCTGGAAGGCCGAGGCGGGCGGATTGTTTGAGCTCAGGAGTTCGAAACCAGCCTGAGCAAGAGCGAGACCCCGTCTCCACTAAAATTAGAAAGAAATTAATCGTACAACTAAAAATATATAGAAAAAATTAGCCGGGCATGGTGGCGCATGCCTGTAGTCCCAGCTACTCGGGAGGCTGAGGCAGGAGGATCGCTTGAGCCCAGGAGTGTGAGGTTGCTGTGAGCTAGGCTGACGCCATGGCACTCACTCTAGCCCGGGCAACATAGTGAGACTTTGTCTCAAAAAAATAAAATAAAATAAAGACTTCAATTCTCCGGCAACAAATAGAATGATCCTAAATAGTAAACAATTCTTATAAATCTAATAATGAAAACTTATTAATACAATAAATTCAGTGGGTCTAAAGTTACAAATCTAAACTTTTAAATAAATTTAGTAATAATCTAACTTAAAATTATAACTCTAAATCAATCACCTAATTATGTATTTCTAGTTACACTTAAAAGATTCTCACTCTAATAGGTCAAATTCTATCACAAGCTTACAAGTATGTAAAATATGAAATATGCTGAACTTCCTTTTTAAGCTAAAATACTAGTAGTATGCATCTGATTCTCCTAAATATTTGTATATTTAATTCTAATTTTTACAAGAGTAGAAAGATGCATGCTCACTAAAGAAGGTCTTATCACCTTGGAATATTGAAGCTATTGACTACTAGATAGCCAGGAGACTGACAAGATCTGTCTGTCACCATGATGGGACACAATGAACCTGATATATACAGGTTACATCAGTAGTTTCACGACTTCAAAAGGGAAGTAGTCACTAAACCCACATCCCAGGATTAGAGTTACAGACATTATCCTGTTCTTTTATTCATACAATTCTTCACCTCCAACTAGGCTGATCAATTGATTGGGTTTTAGATTGTTCTGACATATAAATATATTTCTCAATATAAACGTAGAGCTCCTTGAACTTGACAGGTTCCTAAGAAGTGTAAATATAAAAACATTTGTAGTTAACAAAATCTTTCATTCTTTTGTATTCGCAGGATCATACAACCACTAAAAATATTTAAAAGGAAATCTGATAGAATGTTAGATATTTCACATGATTTTATCAACCTGAAGCACCGCCCTTTGGTGTCATTCTACTGTCATTCCTCCTCGAGTTAGAAAACATCTAATAAGGTGGACACCTCCAACCAGGCAGTTAAAATTACTGCCAACATCATGTGCCTTGATGACTGAAGCATTTAGACAAACACAATCTCATTCATATAGCATATCTGGCATAACCTTCATCAATTAATGAGGAAACAATCACTCAAACCCAAATTGGGGATAGTCTAAAACACATTGGCCTGTACTTTTCAGAAAACGTCAATGTCATGAATGAAAAAGAAAATCTACAGAACTATTTTAGATTTAAAAAGACCAAAGAGACATGAAAATTAAATGCACTTTTCCATGAAGGTACGTAAACTCTCTTCTCTTCAAAAGAACTGCTGTTTCACAAAAGCTTTGTGAAAGCTACCACAACCATAATCCTTCCACAAAATCATCAGTCACCCCATGTGAGAAGTTTAAAAATATATTAGCAGCATGGGGTCCTTGCTCTTCACATAGAGAAAACTGTTAATTGCCTCCTGATCATAGTTAATTATAATAGACACCTTTACTAAAATTTCTGTCCGTATGTTGTTTTACTACAGCATCAGGAGCTCCCTGAGGCAGCAAGCCATCTTATTTGAGTCGATCTTCCTTCCTTTCCTGCAGCTCATCCCATAAACAATTTAGCAGACTAGCAGGAACATGAAAACAGAAGGTGCTAAATGTTCAGTGAATGAACAGTGGAGGGGGCAGTGGCGAGGAAATGTTCCCCTCCAAAGCTCATCCTCCAAGGCTCTCAGACATGTCTGTCAAAAGAGGTACATATGGGGTTGTGAAGATAATTGGTTTAGATGCCAACATAAAAAAAAAAAAAACAGATCATATCAATACATAATTACATTCAGAGTTCTTTGAAAACTCAAATCTGGTCAAACAAGACCCTCATGTCCACCAGGCAACAACCAGCCAGAGCTGAGTAGTTGCTGCCTCCGGGGGTGGGTCACGCACCCTTCCCTGTGCCTTGGAGTGGAAGCAAACCCACCATAGCGACCTTACCTATTTACGTCAGCTGCTTGCTACCAGTAGGAATGAGAGTTTTCCATGACTGCCATAGAGGAAAAGCTTACATGAGTCCAGTCGCAGCCTTCTAAATGCACCTGCCTTTTTTTTCTCCTGCCCCGTCGGGTTTTCTCCTGGTCATGACATTTTTGCTATACATTATGCATTGCTGTTTTACTGTTGCTCACTAGGCAAGGTCAATTCACCCTTTTGAGTTGCTGCTCTTTTTACCAATGACATGCCAGGTCAACTATGGTGGCAGTGTAGTGAGTGACCGCATTCCCCACCCGGAGCGATCAGCCCAACCCAGACCTGCTGAGTTCCGACCGGCTGCTTATGTTTGTGGTTTAAGGCTCAGTGCGCATTTCCAAGAAAGCAGGTTACAAAAATCAGGTCTTACAGTAAAGACTTGTTTATTTATTCTGAATCGGTGTCAGACAAGGCCAGCTTACCAGACTCCGCAGAGTAAACGTTCACCAACAAAATGTCTCTTACTTGGGAAAATCACTTCACAAAGCCGGTTTACCCAAACCATACTTGGCCAAAATGAAGGGAATTTCTTCATGTGTGATAACTCGAGATTTCCAAGAAAAGTTTAAGGGGGGAGGTGGGAACAGGATCTCTATCTAGGCTATGATGCCATGAATCCTGGCATAGGCTAGACTCACTGGGTTGCAAATATAATTTAGAAAAGCGCAAAATATATACTTAGCCCTCTCCTTCTTCAAGCAATGTCTCTTTCCTCCTCTCTCGTTATGTTCCTCTAGTCAATGCTTGTGCTATTGACTCCTGTCCAAGCTGCTGAGTGTGTGCAAAGCTACAGGTTCCTCCCCAGAAAACCCACATTTCCTCAGAAAAGCTTATCTGGAAAGTCAGAGAGCAACTTCCATCCTTCCAAATGCATGTCGAGTTCATGGAAATAAGGGCAGTGGATTCACCCACAGGAGTGGAAAGCTTCAGGAGGAAAACCCTGTCGCTGGCCAGTGGAATCCCCCTTAGGGAATTGGAGACTTGCTTCATGATCCTGTGAATTCAGTGATGATGCTGGAGGCCTGGACCATTACTCATTTTCATGGTTTTGAATCTCCCTTCTCCCAGCCCTCCTCATTTCCTTGATGTTACATTCTCTCTAGACTAATGTTCCAGACAAGATGCTGTCTTACATGATATCCAGATACTGAAGACACTGGAGAAATCCCTAATTAAAAAAAAAAAAAAAAGCCCTGAGTCCTCAAAGGTGAAGACAGAAGCTACATATGCCTCACAGACATATGGTTGTTCAGTGAAGAATGTATTAGGGAGGAGTAAAAGCAGAGCAAGGGATTCACAGGAGGAGCCTGAGGCAGCATCTAGGCAAGAGATAATGGCAGCCTGGACCATGGTGGTGGTAGTAGGATTGGAGAGAAGTGAACGGACTCAAGAGGTAATTAGAAGCTCAACTCCAGAGGCCTTGATGAACGATTAGATGTAGAGGTGAGAGACCAGAAGTAGCAAAAATTAAAGATCAGGCAAGTTTCAGTTAAGAGCCAAAAAAAGTGAAGGCAAAATTTAAAGAGAAAGTTGAGGGTATAGACTATTTACAATGGAATATATGTTCCAGAAGTCTTCATGAAACAGTCTGGAAGGAAGGAGAGCAGTGGGAAGTCAGCTTATAGAAAGGAATAATGGAGCACCACGGGGAACATGTGCAGGGGGATACCACCCATGTTGCTTTGGTGAGTGAATATTGGCATTCTGGTGGGAATGAGAGAAACCTAAGATTTGCTGAGCTCTGCATCCAAACCTTTCCTAGCTTCTGTCTGCTGTGACCTCATGGGAATCCTGTGACCTGGATCCTGATGGACCAGACTGGAGAGTTGCAGATGGCAGGCACTGTGCCTGAGTTTGGGGGAAAATGACCCTGTCTCCCATATCTTCTACTTTTGGATCCAAGCTCTGAGCAAACTGAGCGTTCTCATGTACCCCCACATAGACCAAGACAGCCCAGTTGTGTATAAAGTGTTCCAAAGGTTGAAACAGGTTGCCATGTCTTGTGGATGGCACCAGTGAAACTGTGAGTCCTTTACCAGTTGCTCCAGGGAAAGATATGATACCAAACAAGAACCTGAGAGTGTGATGTAGTGGATGAGTATGTAGATAGACCACTCTAATTAATACACTTATATCATTAGCAGTAAAGCAAATTTATTTTATAGTTCAGGGATATCTCTAGGTTTATCTTAATCTTTTTTTTTTTAACCTGGTACTTTCATGTGAATCCATTTCTTAACTCTGCCTGTGGACTCATTGAGTGGGCAAAGTCATACCTACATCCGATCAATCAGATAACCCAAGACATTAAAAAATATGAGTTAAATCCATGATTCATATATTCAATGCATATTTATTGAGCACCAACTATGTGCCAGGCACTGTTCTAGGCTCTGTGGAATCAATAGTGAAAAAGAAGAAAAAAACTCTTCTACAGCTTATATTCTAATGAGGGAATGAGACGATAAAAAAGTAAATAAGTTATATAGTCTAGCTGATGCTCATAAGTGCTATGAATACAAATAAGACAAAGAGGGATAAAAGATGTGCCAAGGAGAGGCTTGGCCATTTAAAATAAGATTATGGGGAGTCCTCACTGAAAAAATGACATTAGAGGAGAGTCCTTAAGGAGACCATCATGTGGCCATTTGAGGGAAGAGTGTGCCAGGCAAAGGGAGCAACTGCAAAGACCCCAAGGTGGGAGCCTGTCCGGGGTGCTCAAAGCAGAGCAAGCCGCAAGGAGGCCAATGTGGGAAAGAGAAGAGTCGCAGAAGCTAAGGTCAGAGAGATACCAGGGGCCAGCACCTGTAGGGTCTTGTGGGCCATGGCAAAGACTGTGGCTTCTATTCTGGGTAGGGTTTTGAGCAAGGGATGGACATCCATGACTAATGAGATGAGACTGTAGGAAGGCAAGGGTATACAAAATGCGGTATATACATTCAATAAAATTTTATTCAATTGTAAAAGGGAATAAAATTCTGACACATGCTACAACATGGATGAACCTTGAGGACATTACACTAACTGAAGTAAGCCAATCACAAAAAGACAAATATTGTATGATTCCACTTACATGTGGTGCCTACAGTAGTCAAATTCATAGAGATAGAAAGTACTAATAGAATGGTGGTTGCCAGGGGCTGGAGGGAGGGGGAAATGGAGAGTTGTTTAATAAGTACAGAAATATAGTTTTACGAGATATAATGTGTTCAGGAAATTGCACAAAATGTCAGTGTACTTAACACTATAGAACTGGAGCAGGGAGGCAATGGAGGGTTGGACAGGGGTGGGAAAGGTGGAGATGTTGAGAAACAGTAGGACACTTCAAAGGAAGAGCCAAAAGGATTTGCTGACTGATTGAATGTGGGGCGTGGGGGCCATGAAATGTACCTCTCAGAGCTCCCACGGCAGGTAGTGTAAAAATCCACCCCTCCTTTGCTCTGAGTCCATGCTCACAAGGGATGCTCCTGCCCATAGCACAGCAGGAAGACATGGGACTCTAATGGAGCAATTTTTACCTAAGAACCTCTGTGGGCCTAAGACCTTCTCTGCCTTTCTCTCTCTCTTTGTCTCTCTCTCTTTGTCTCTCTCTCTGTCTCTCTCTCTCTCTCTCTCTCTCTCTGTCAGACTTGCATTGCAGACTGACAGCTCTCCCAGTCTTCCCCAGCTCCCTCCCTTTTTGTCTCATAGTCATTCTCCTAATAAATCTCGTGCATGTCTAAACCAGTCTAGGAGTCTCAGAGGACCTGGGCTAAACGAAAGAAAGTAGTTCAAGAATGACAACAAGGTCTTTGGTCTGGGGAACTGGAATAACAGAGATATCATTTCCTGAACGTATGCATGTGTGAATGACACCCCCATAACCCCATCTATCTCCTCGTACTGGGTATGCTACATAATTTGAAGCTCTATTCCCTAGATGGCTTTGGGAAAAGCCCTTTACAACATTCTGGTCATGTGTGCCTGCAGATAACCAAGGCAGTCCCTTGCTCTTCACTCCACTCAGCCAGCAGAGGGTAGCAGAGGTAACCAAGGCCTGTAGAATATGCCTCCCTCACCTCCACCTCCGAATGTTGAAGACGGTGGACGCCTCTCAGTTTAAGTCATTGAGATTTCAGGTGACTTTAACCTGAGGCCAATTCTTTAATAATCCTAAAGACTAACTCTGCCCAATACTTTCCCCTTGAGCATTTTTAAGTAACTCACTCAAGTTCTTTGCATCTTTATTTCATCATCCATGAGCTATTACTTGCAAATTTAAATAATCCAATGTGGCTGAAAGCATTTTGCAACCTGTCAAGGGCTTCTTAAAGAGAAAGTTGAGGGTATAGACTGTTTACAATGGAATATATGTTCCAGAAGTCTTCATGAAACAGTCTGGAAGGAAGGAGAACATCCCAGGATTAGAGTTACAGACATTATCCTGTTCTTTTATTCATACAATTCTTCACCTCCAACTAGGCTGATCAATTGATTGGGTTTTAGAT
>NW_012145190.1:1725350-1726297 GCF_000956105.1 Propithecus coquereli
CTTTGCATCTTTATTTCATCATCCATGAGCTATTACTTGCAAATTTAAATAATCCAATGTGGCTGAAAGCATTTTGCAACCTGTCAAGGGCTTCTGAAGGGTAAGTTGTTTCTACTGTCCAACCAAACCTATCTCCATGCTTGATGATAAAAGCATTGGACACGGTTCATGACATTGGATTTGGTAATGATTTCTTGGAAATGACAGCAAAAGCACAAATAACAAAAAAAACACATCAATTATCACATCAAAATGTTAAAGTTCTATGCATAAATAAACATAATCAACAGAGTGAAAAGACAACCCAGGGAATGGGAGAAAATATTTGCAAATCATGTATTTGATAACAGATTAATATTCAGAATATGTAAATAAGCCCTACTAATGAACAACAACAAAAAAAAACTAGCAAACTGTTTAAAAAATGGACAAAGGACTTGAATAGGAATTCCTCCAAAGATATACAAAAGACCGATAAGCACATAAAAGATGCTCAACTTCACTCATCATTAGAGACATGCAAATCAAAACTATAATAAGAAATCATCTCCTATCCATTAGGATGGCTACTATAAAAAAAAAACCCAGAAAGTAACAAGTATGGAGGAGGATGTAGACAAATTGAAACCCTTGTGCAATGTAAAATGATGCAGCCACTAAGAAAAACAGTATGGAGGTTCCTCAAAAAATTAAAAAGAGAACTAACTTATGATCTAGCAATTTCACTTCTGAGTAGATACCACAAAGGATTAAAAGCAGAATCGCAAAGAGGTATTTGTACACCCATGTTCATGGCAGCTTTATTCATAATAGACAAAAGGTGGAAGAAACCCAAGTGTCCGTGGATGGATGAATGGCTAAACAAAATGCGGTATATACATTGAATAAAATTTTATTCAATTGTAAAAGGGAATAAAATTCTGACACATGCTACAACATGGATGAAC
>NW_012145190.1:1727107-1780839 GCF_000956105.1 Propithecus coquereli
CATATCCCCTTCAACAAATAATACATGTGTTGTTTCCTTTCATCAATCTTTCCCCTCCACACTGCTTTTCCCCATCTTGAATCATCCTAGACACATGGAGCATGAGAGAGTAGAAAGAGTACCAGGTCTGAAGTTGCACAAATCTGACGGAATTCCATGACTTACTAGCAAGTCACTTGTTGTCTCTAAGCCTCAGTTTTATCAACTCTGAAATAAGGATAGTAGGACCTGCCGCGACAGGTAGTTTTATAAATTAAATTGGATACTATTCTAAATGTCTAGCATAGTAGCTGACATATAATAGGGGTTGTTAAATGATAATATAATTATTATAGTAGCAATAATTATTACTACTTAAGTGGTTGAATATTCCTCAACCTCTTGAAGCTTTGTCAGATGAAAATAAAAGGTAGAATTTTTCACTATGGTTCCAAAACTGAGAATGGAACATGAGATCATCAGGGAGACCAATTTCTGCTAAGCAGAAAGCAAACCTTTCTACTAGTCAGAGCAGATCAAGGGCAGACTGGGTTGCCTTTGAAGGCAGCAAGTTCCCTGTAACTCAAGCTACTCAAGCAGACACCACTTGGTGACACCACATGCTGTACACAGACTCCAACCCTGGCAGCCCTTAGAGTCTGTGAATTTATTTCAAGATTTATTCAGAACCATACAATGATCTGATGCCCTCTCCCAGCGTTCTGACCCTCCCTATTCTTTGGGCTGCTACAGGTTTTTGTACAATCTTCCATGTAAACTGGAAGATGAAGCCCCAGGTGCTGGGGGACAGGTGGCTTAATTTTAACAAAGCCATCATCCAGCCACAAGAACAGGTAGGAGTGACTGTTCTCTTTTACGACCGGAGCTCATTCCCCTGTGATATTTATGTCAAAGCTGAGAGCAACAAGTTTTCTGTTTGCATAGACCTCCCAGTGTTTGAAATCCAACCTTTTTCCTTTTCTTTTCCCAACCCATCCAGGAGACGACAGATGACTTTGATCACTACACCAGCACTTACCTGGATAAGAACTCAGAGGATTTACAAAAGATTTTTGGCTTGTCAAGGGCCATCAACTGGAAACAACATTTGCAGATTCAAGGCGAGGGCATGTTTGGGGTCGTTTGTGGGAAACTGATGGGTCTGATGGGAGCACAACCCTTGGTAACCAAGGTGGAGTGAAATTCTGCTTCTAGTCTGGCTTGTGAATAACTCCTCTGCTGGAACACTGTGCAAATCACTCCAAGTCCTATCTATCCCTCAAGCTTTAGCTGAAGGTCTCACTTTCTAAGAGACCCCTTCCAGTCCCCCAGAAGCAGCCTAAGGAGAGTACAGACTCTGCCCAAACCCTGTGGCAGATCCTGAATGGGCAGCCGCCAGAGGCTGCCAGCCATCTACACTCCTCGCGACATTTCTCTGCTGCAGAAAGACATGCACACTCTGCCACAACTTGTGCCACTCTAAATGCTTTGAACGTGAATTTTTTTTTCCTTCCTTAGAATCATTTCTTTTGAATGGATTCCCAGACATGGAGACACTGAGTTAAAAAGGGAGCATGCACAAAATCATGGTTCCTGTGCACAGACAGCCAGACTGCCCTTCGCAGGGACTTTGCCCAATGAATGAGTGTATCAGTTTTCCTGCTCCTTTTCCAACTTTCAATTAACCCCACCTACTGAGCACCAGGCTGTACAGTAAACATGCACGGTATATGCAGCTGGCGCAGGCAGGAGTTGAAAAGTAGACACTGACGCCCCCACTTATAAATACTTCTGGCATGCCATACAGGGAAGAGGAGACTTATGCCCTCTGCACATTGTGCCAGAGGCAGAAATAGTCATCCGGGCTCACAAAACAGCTGGTAAAGTGATGATGGCCCTGTGATCCACTTAAAACTCTGAAGGAGTTTCTGCCGCAGGCAATGCTTTCGTCTGCACTGCCCTCTGCTGGCCAGTGATGTGAGCAGCTCCCGGCCTCCAAAACAAAATCCACTGCTCACCCCTAAAGCAGCCTTTTATTTTATCGGCACTATTGGCTTTTAAAACAGGCAGAAAGTATGGTCATGGGTCACAATTTAGCCAAAAGGCTGCAACATAAACCGAAAGGTTGAATGCCCCCCTCCACTTTTTCCCCTTATTCTTGCTCCTGTGTTTATACCCCCGTATTTCCTTAATATAGCAGTTAACCCCATCTCCATTGGATAAACCCTAACCTGGGCAACTTTAAAGATATCACCCCTTCCCCTGATAGTAGTTTGATCTTTGTAGGCAGCACATTGGATCTACGGGGAGTAACTATATATCACAAATTTTTCTGACCCTTGGCAAAAGAATAGTTTTTCCTATATTGCTGGTCTCACCCAAAAATGCCCATTGGCCATAAAGTATACTTCAAGGGGAGGCAGGACGAGATGGAAAGTTCCATTCAGGGATTGAATATCTTCTGTTTGACTTCAGTAGGGAACTTCCAGCTGTGGAATGGGATGGTAGTGGGATAGTGTAACAAGCTTCCTAAAGGAGTAGCTTCTGAAATAGGCCTTGAAATTGGATGCCTGGTTATCTATTGCTGCATAATAAACCACCACAAAACGTGGTGGTCTGAAACAACCATTCTTTCACCCTCACTGTTCTGTGGTTTGATGGGGCTCAGCAGGACACCCCTTGTGGTGCATGGTGTGTTGGCTGGGAGCTCAGTGCAGCTTGAATGTCCAAAAGGGCTCATTTTCATACCTAGTATCTATGCAAGGACAGCATGTAAGCTACGCTAAGCCAGGACGGTGGCAGAACTGGGCTCCTCTTTCTCGTCAATAGTCTATGATCTCTCCGTCTCCGTGTGGCCTCTCCAGCAGAGTAGCCAATTGGCTCAAAGCGCAAGCTCCTAGGCCGTCTAGGTGTAGAAACAGCTCCACGTCTGCCATATTGAACTGGTTAAAGTGATTCACAGGCTCAGTGCAAATTTACTGTGGGACAGGACTTCCCAGGAGCATGAATCCTGGGAGGGGTGGTTAATTGGGGACTATCTTCAGAGACTAGCTACAATACAGGTAATAAAAAGATGCTGAGCTGTAGGAGAAGGATGAGAAGGGTGTAAAGCACGGATAAAAGCACAAAACCAATAAAATATAAGAAAATGGACTAGTTTAAAATGTAGGGTTTGTGACTTCTAATTCCAAAATGGCAGCATTCAAGCAGGCTGGCTTCACTCTCCTCCACAGAAAACCAAAAACAAATATACAGCACTGAGAGTCTCACCAACAATATCCCAGAACTCAAATACGAGGAGGGGCAGTTTTCAAGGCCACAAGGAAGTGAAAAAAGTCCAGGCAGACAGTAAGAGAATTGGACTCCCATATCCATGATGCCCCTGCTTCCAATCTGCCCAGCACCAAGTGTGTGGAAAATTTCCCCCAGAACAACCATTCCTACACCGAAAAAGTGAGACCGAGCTGGACAACCAGTTACCTCACAATCTTGGGTTCCCTGGCAGGAGACCTGTCCCTGCTCAACTCCTGGGAAGTATCAGGAGTGCCTGAAGGGAGAAATATCCCTGAGGACAGCCGGCGACAAAGGGAGACAGGAAGCCCACGCCCAGCCCTGAAAACTCTGCTCTATAACTCAGCCAAAGGGGACACCAAATCAGAGTGGCTGCTCAGCAGTACTACACTATAGTAGGTTTGCTCCTTAGGTCCCCCTGAGCACAAACCGCTACAGACTTCCCATACTACCTAGATATCCCCTTTGCAACCACCTGCATTCCAGACACGAGGCACTCTAGTTAATGGAACTGAGGCAAACCTGGCCTTCAGGCCCCATGTAGTGCCAAAAAGGAGGCAACAATCTAGAGGGGACAAAAAGAAAGAAAGAAAATAATAGGTAAATTACAAAGAATCTCTAAGCAAACATGTTCAATAAAAGCCAAAACAAGTCAGATAGAAAAGACCAAAATAAATAACTAATCCTTCAATGCAAAGACATAGATGTACATCCATAGTAAACAACAACAAAAAGGGAACCACAACCTCCCCAAATGAACAAAGCATGGAACCAGTGGCTGACCCTAACAAGACGGTGAAATGTGAACACTCTGACCAAGAATTCAAAATAGCAGTTTTAAGGAAACTCAGTAATTTCCAAGATAACATAGAAAATCAATTCAGAAATTTATCAGAGAAATTTAACAAATAAATTGAAGTAAAAAAAAACTAACAAAAATCTTGGAACTGAGAAATACACTTGCTGAGCTGAAAAAATCATTAGCAGCTCTCAACAGCAAAATAGATCAAGCAGAGGAAAGAATCAATGAGCTCAAAGACAGACGATTTGAAAATACACAATCGGAGGAGAAAAAAGAAAAAAAAGGAATGAAAAGGAATGAAGATCATCTACAAGATATAGAAAATTACTCAAAAGACCAAATCTAAGAATTATTGTTGTTGAAGAGGAAGTTGAGTAAGAGCAAGGGGTAGAAAGCTTATTCAAAGAAATAATAACAGAAAATTTTCCAAAACTGGACAAAAAGATAAATATCAAGATACAGGAAGGTCAGAGAACTCCAAATAGAGTTAACTCAAATAATATTAACCCATGGCATACAATAATAAAACAAAGAGAGGATCTTAAAAGAAGCAAGAGAAAAGAAGCAAATAACATGGACAGGAAGCTCCAATTAATCTGGCAATAGACTTCTCAATGGAAACCATTCCAGGAGTGAAGGGAACAACATTTTCAAAGTGCTAAAAGAAAACAACTGTCATCCAAGAATATGGTGTCCAGCAGAGCTATCCTTCAAATATGAAAAAGAGATAAAGTCTCTCCCAGATGAACAAAATCTGAGCGCATTCACCACCACTGGACCCATCTTACAAGAAATGCTAACTGGAGTTGTTCAATTGGAAAGAAAAAAAAAACACTAACATGCAAAAATAAAACATTTGGAGGTATAAAACTCACTGGTAAAATTAAATATTACTACACAGATAAACCCAGATACTCTAACACTGTAATCGTGGTTTACAAGCCACTCATAACTCTGATATGAAGTCCAAAAGGCAAATCTGACAAAAATAATAATACTTACATCAATCTCTTAAGAGAAAATATAAAAATAAGTAAACTGAGACAACATAAAGTCAAAATGGGGGGGATGGAGTTAAAGTGTAGAGTTTTTTGTTTGTTTGTTTTTTCTTTGTTTATTTTTTTCTATTATTTTCTTGGTGATCTAAGATAAGTTTTCACCTCTTTAAAACTTGCTGGGGACACTAAATGTCAGGCACAGCATTTTTGGACTTAATTTTGTCCAGTAGTTCTCAAATCTAACCATGCTACAGAATCTCTTCAGGACTGTCAAATTCTGTTTCCCTAAATACCACCAATACAAACTCAACATCATCTCACAGAGATTTACCAGTGCCTCAGAAGGCAAGGTCAGAATTTATGGAGAACTGGACAGCTGGTTTAAGGCAGTTCCCTCACTAGAGAGAGGGAAGGTCTTGAATTCAGTAAATATCACAACACAATAGTCTAAGGTTGGTGGGAAAAGCAAGGTAAGGCAAGGGATCCACATAATCTGAGGGCACAAACTGTTGATGCATATTTTGGAAAGTTGATGCATATTTTGGAAAATTCCTATGATGAACAGTCAAGCCATCTGTTTGGGCAAGAGTGTCCTGGAATAGTGAAGTTATGCTAATGAAGACAATGGAATAGTAATAGCATGTTAATGTGGACAGTAAGCTCTATGGGGTGTAGGTAGTATGGTTCTTAGAACTTATCTTCTAACGTTCTGATTCAATGAAATCCAAGAAACCTCTATTTTTAAGAGGCTTAACTGGGAATCAATGCTATAGCAATGAGCCACTGCAGGTTTTTGTCTAAGTGGTTGCCATGATCCCAGCTGTCCCTCAGGATGTGGGGACACTTGTGGGGAGGTTACAATATCATCCAGAGAAAGACATAATGATGCTATGAATCATGAGTTCTAAGGACACAGGTTAACTCTGTGATGCTGGTCAGGGCTTTTTTCTGTATTGGTCTCTCCCTTACAGCTTTCTTCACCTCTTTGATGATTCTGGCTCTTCTCACAGCTAACATACTGAGAATATGTATTCCCATTATCAGGTGGGGCACAGCCCTGAGAAATCCTTCAAAAAAAAGTATCATAAGAAAGGTGGGAGACTGCAGGAAGCAGGGACTGCCAGGTCCCTTGGGAAGAGGGAGGGAGGGACCTGGTAGTTTCTTTCAGCCTACAGGTTCCTTGGTCAGGTGATCCTTTCATGTGTATGGGGGTGGGGGTGGGGGTGCACACAGAGGAAATAAGGGTTATCTAGAGTTTTAACTCAGAATCCCCTTGTAGTTGAACCGAGGATGAGAAAGGCCTCCAGACCCCATGAGGCATTCAGGATCCCTGGGCTAACCTTGACATTGAATTCTAAGCCCACCAGACTAAAAGTCCCTCAGACCCCTCAGCCTATCTGATTCTTAACTGGTATAATCTTAGTTAAATTACTCTTTGTTCCTCTTCTCCTCACAGATGTTTACAGAATAAAAGGCCAAGGAGATGAAGTCACTTGTCCAAGGTCACAGAGGCACTAAGTACATAACTATATCCCAAATCCAGTTCTGCTGAACTGCAACAAATTCCCTTGTTCTGCTTCTTTCCTTTTCCATTATCGCCTCTTTCCCTTTTATCGGGTCCTGATTTTACAAATGCATAGACAGATAACGCTCCAGTTAATAGCACTGTGTTTCTATTGAAGGAAGTTTCTTTCTTCCTTTGTGGTATTATTTAAGGTCACTTTGCATCCTCATTCATTCATTGATGGATTCCTTCCTAACCATGCACTGAAACACATGGAGGGTATGAAATGACATTCCTACATGCAGGAATTTAGCCAGTAACCTCAGGAAGGTCATTTGCAGCCAGTGTTAGTTCCGATTGGCTGGGTCTGCAACTTGCAGGTGATTACATATTTTGACCTTGCCTATCTGCCAGAATAACTGTCTGTATTTGTGTCCCCGGGGATGTTCAATTAGAATGCACACAGCCTAAGAGAGGGAGGTAGGGTGGGAGGTGGACTAAACCTCGGACTCCCTTCCAGAGATTCAGGTCCAAGTCCATCTTTATTCCAATCTATCTTTGTGTGACTGTGCACACATAACTTCCTTTCAGGGAATCAGCTTCTTCATGGGTAAAAGTGTGTGGCGTGGTAACCATTTTTGTAAAAGAAAACAGTATGTGTCTGGGTAGATGCATTCATGCATGGAAACATGTCTGGAAGGATAAACACCTACCTGTTTACAGTGGTCATCTCTGGGAAGCACAACTGGCTGAGAGGTCTTTTTGATTTTATATAACCTCTTTACTCTTTAATTTTCCATAACAAACATGTATTATAATTTTTTTAAAAGTTAATAACTAAAAAGTCCTGTTTGTTCCTGTTTTATAGGAAGTCACACTTCTTATCCGAGGTCACATGGGGCCTTGACGTCTTGACTCTAAAGTCTGTCCTCCCTGCATGGTCCTTACGCTGCCTCTGAACAATTGGGGGATGTGCGTGCTGGGCACCAAATGACCCCTCCTGATCACCTGGCTCAGCAAGTGCCGCCCAGTCTGGTAACAAAACATCCTCATAGCATTTTCCTTGCCCTCCTCCCACTGATATCTCATCCGCATCAGCAAACGTTTCACCACCATTCAGCCAAAGCATGTTTATTTTGTCTCGTATTCATAGCTGTGAAATGCCCACAAACATGCCCCAGGTCCTGAGAAAGAGCCATAACCAAACATGATGAATCCCTTGACTCCTTTGGATTTAAATGCCATGAGGTAAAAAAAAAAAAAAAAAATTTTAAATAAAAAGGGGAAAATACATTAGCTGTGGAAGGTGGGAAAAAAATGTGTGTGTGTGTGTATGTGAATATATATATATTATATCATGCCATGAAGTGCTTGTCCCTAGGTTACGAGGTTAGGAAACTCAGTGGGATGTGAGTAGTAGCATCATCACTTGTCCCTGTCCTAGGAAGGAACAAGAGGGAAAAAAATTGTGTTGTTTTCTCAGAGAAAAGCCTTCTCTCCAGGAAATAATCCACCCCAGATTACCTTTTGATAAACTGTCACATTTTAAATAAGAGAATAAACATAGAGACTGGAAGGAAGCATTGGATTGAAAAAGCACTAATTAGGCTTTGTTTTCAGACAAACCTGGGTACAAATCCAGACCTTGAACAAGTCACCTAACCCACTTCTCTGAAAGAATACCTTATTTTGTGCCAGGCACTCGGCTGGACATTTTACATCTAACTGCTCAAGCCTGAAGAGGTTTGTATTGTTCTTATCATGTAACAGATGAGGGGAGTGAGACTCAGGGAAGAAAGCCATGAGAGCGGGAGGGCTCAACTGAGGAAATGACAGAGCCCAGATTCCAATTCAGATCTTGAGAAGTCAAGCGCAGCACCCATTCCTCTGGATGGTGCTCACTCTCCCAGTACACGGTGGGAGAAAAGACTTCTGTTCCGAGCACACTCTTGCAATCAGCTCTAACCAGGAGTCACCTAAATGCCCTTTTCATGAACCTTCTTTAACTGCAAACGCCCCAGAAGGGATAAAAACCAACAGTGAACAGGAAGGGGAAACATGGAGCACAGATCAGTGAATGGAAACTGTCCTTTGGCATCAAATGAAACGGGATTCAGACACTGGCTGTTTGTTGTACTAACTGTGACCTTGGGCACTTTACCTGCCTTCTGTGGGTCTGTTTCCTAATGTGTAAAAGGAGAATGCTAAGGGGTTGAAGTGGGATTATAAAGCACCTAGCCCAGAGGCTCATTTAGAGCAGTTGCTAGTCTCAGGGAAAGGGGGAGCCCCTAGAGGACTGCAAGTAAAAGGAACAGGACAAAGAAAATCCTTGGGCCCCAGAGTGTTTGTGGCGTTTACTCAGACTCCCTTGAGACACTCTGCCTTGCCCATGCAGCAGGGCTCTGGAGCGTTGGTATAGCCACCCCTCACTTCTTACAGCTGCCCTGACCCTGCGCCAGCACAGAAGGGGGGTCCTTTCTGGCATATCTGCTGAAGGCCCACAAGGAAATCAGCCCGGAGAGAGTGTGACTTCCCAGCCACCATGCCCCACAGGCTGGCCGATCAGAGGAGGAGAAGGTCCCAGCTCTCCAGGGCTGGAAGGTAAGTACATTCCTGGCTGTGCCCTGGGCCAGTTCCTTGGCCAGTCTGAGCCTTACATTTGCAAATTGCAATAGCGGGACCCTAACTGCAGCCTGTGACATGAATCAAGTGAGAAACTAAAATATCAGGTGCTCAATATATGTGAACATTTGGTTTTCTTCGTAGAGCTGAGGTCGGAGGGCCCTGGGACAGTATGCATTTGACCAGCCAAGTTCTTCTCTCCCTGGTCCAGCCCAAAGCCTGGAATCTGTCCCAGTTTCACTTCCCTGGATGCTTCTGACAAAGGATGTCCTTGTTATTCTTTTTCTGAAGACTTCAAGGAGAGCAGCCTGGGAGGGAACTGATCATTGAGAGGGGGCCTTCGTTGGGGCCAAGTCACTACCCCGTTGCTGGACATACTTAAGCTCCCAGGCCCCGGGCTTCCCCTCCGCAACCCCAGCCATGGAGAAGACGAGGGACAACAGGCTGCCAAAGTGAAGCTCTCCTCCAGCGACGGCCCTGTGCCTTGAGCACCTGCTGGTTCTGCTCTAGGCTGGGCGCGGCGGGATAGGGGACCTCGGGTTGCCCAGGTTCCAAGGCTGCAGGCAGGCACCAAATGAACGTGCTGATGCTGGGGGCGCTGCTGCCGGCAGCTGGGACAACCTGCGCAAGGTGGAGCTGCGGCTGGGGCTGCAGCGCGACTACTCTCCAATACCTCACCATGGAGGACACCGACTACCTCATCCCAGACCACGTGCACGTGGTGCTTTGGAGGGAGAGCTTCATAGAGACCCCTGCAGAGCTCGCTGACCACTGGCTCAACTACCCCGACGCCTGGGTGGCCTCTGTCAGCACGGAGCTCTCCTCCCTCCTCCTCCTCAATGGCTCTCTCGGCCGACTGCCAGAACATCCAGGCATACAACCTGGAGTACTAGACTGTCGCGGCGAGGGAGCAGGTCCGCCACAGCATCTACTCTGCGAAGACCCCCGACTTCCAGCCCGACTTCCAGAAACGCACGCCGACCCACAGTAACCACCTGGAGAACAACCAGACCGACGAGGCCGAGTACCTGGCAGAGATGCTTGTGCAGAGGTATGGCACGCGCGTCCTCACCCACGTGGAGGCTGGGGCCACCTTGGTGCAAGAGGACCAGGCGAGGCGGGAGCTGGTGGACAATCAGGCCTGAGAGAAGAGCGACGTCACAGCAGCTGACTCGGCCGTGTTCTTCCGCACGGTCAACGCCGGGGAGCCGCCGCCTGGCGGGTACGGAGCCAGCTCCTCCAGGACTACCTGCGGAACACGGCGGGCTCCTAGACGCACAGCCACGGCTGCAGGCCCGACTACACGGGCAACGGCCGCCACTGTGCGCCGTGCCATCCACCGTTATTACGCGGTCAACGCACATCCAGGTTGTGCACCCACCTTCAACCCCCAGGCCAACTAGACGCCGGCTCCTGAGAAGGCGGCAGCCACGCCAACTTCGGCTTGGGGGGCGTCTTCCGGGAGCGCGACGCTGAGTTCCGCCCGGACGCTGAGGCCCTCCGCCAGGCCTGCGGCATCCCGAGCCTGCCAACTACGGGCCGCGCGCTGCACCGCACCTTGAAGACGTCGAAGAGCCCCGCCTTGAGTCCAGCGGCAGCGTCGTAAGCGCAGGAGCGCTGGCTCTTCTTCCAATGCCGCGAGACCGTGTCCGCGCCGCCCGCGAGCGGCGCAGCGTAGTGCGCCTGGCTGCCTTCTGGTGCGTGCCCTCGCAGGCCTCCTCGCCTGCCACTCAGGCTTCCTTTTTGGAGGCCTTCATAGCCCCAGCAGCTTCAACCTGCTCACCAGGGCCCAATCCCGGCGCCCCTGCTTCTACCCGCTGGCACTCTTTGGCGACCATAAGATGTGCCTCAGCAGCGACACAGAGCTGGGTGCAGCCCAGGCAGTCCCCTTTGGAGGCTTCTTCAGCCGCCAGGTGGACAATCCTTGGCTGGCCTCCTGAAAGGCCAAGCAGGCATTTCACCAGTACAGCGCCAGGACTATACCATGAAGTGCCCAACCGGCTACAGCCAGCACCAGGCTCACCTCAGTAATGGCTGCCAGATTCTCTGCTGCCTCGGGGCTGGGGCACTCCGCCTAGCAGCAGACAGCTGTCTGGACGCCCCTCATTTCTTCCGCGGCCACCCTTGCTCAACAGCAGCAGCTCCCACAGGCTTTAGGCTTTCTGTCCTGGTGGACTCCAGTAGTCAGAGGCCCTGGATGTGGCTGCAAGGATCTGACCACTGGCAGCAGGCCAACATCAGTGACCCCTCCTTGTTGGCTAAGCTCTTGAGCCAAGCTGGCTGAGGGGCCAACAGTGGGGTGGGCACCACAGTGGCTGTGGTGGCTGTTGCTCCGGGAGTAAGGTATGGCTTCAGGTGCTACAAGAAGGGGAGCTGTAGGAGGCTGCAGGGGGGCACCTTGGCAGAGAATCAGGTGGACTATGGGCCACTGAAACGACCACAGAGCATGGCTCTGTCTGAGTGTACACACAGTTACAAGAATTCTGTCCAAACCTCAAAAATAACCAAACATGGCTGCTGCATCATTACCAATTTAAGCTTCAGCCCATTCTCTTCCTTCTACCACCTAGATAAAAAGTAAGATAACGAACCGTAGAATTGGCTCCACGTGCTGTACTTCCTCAAACCTCCTCCAAATCACCTAATACAAGCTCAAGTCCTTGACAACACCCTTGCCTAACACCCTCTTGCTGAGAAGCCCCACAGCTCTCTGCAGAGTGTGTTCCTGGGTTGTTCTATCACCCTTGTTGCAAAAGAGCCAATGAACCCCGCTTTGTTCAAGTACATGTGGTCTTTGGTGGGAGGATCAACAAGGAGATAGAATAGAACTGACCACAGGACATATGACACAGCTTTAAAGTTGGAAATATTTTTGATAATTCTGAGAGGAATTATCCTGAGAGGAAGATGTGATTGAAATCCAAATAACACTGGGATGGATGTTTAGGATTGTTTCTCCTGCTGGTCTGATGTGAGCACATTAGAACTGACTGTCAGCTAAGGACTGAGTGTCTGGTGGCCTTCCTGAGTCTTCTCCTAAATTGCTGCTCCGGAAGCAGGTCACTACCATTTATAGACACGTTCTCTACATGAAAAATACGTTTATATTAGCTTTTCACTTAATCTTCATAAACCCTAAGGTAGGTAATTCCCATTTTATGAATGAGTAAACTGAGGCTCAGAGTAGTTACTTGACTTGCCCAAAGTCACATGATAAACTAAAATTTATCTGGCTCCAATATTAAGAAGAATAATGCCTGGTACTTACTAAGTATTTAGAATTTGCCTTTGCAAAGATTAGTTCATTTAATTCTTTGAAATAATGATTTTAATTACGTACTGAGAATAGCCCTATTTTGCCAAAAAGGAAACTGAGCCTCAGAGAAGTTAAGTAGCTTTTACAGGATATCGTAGCTGAGCATAGCAGTAAAACTGTGGGTCTGGACTGGGTTAAATACTGGTCTCTGGTGATTCCTTGTGCCTCTGTTTGGTCCTCTTTAAAGTGAAGTTAGCATGTCAAATTCCTAGGTTACTTGAGATGAAATGAGCTAATGGATGCAAAGCACTTTGGAACTAAATATGAACTTTCTAAATGTGAAAGTTCAAATCTGTGATTTGCCACTGCTTTAAACGTGGGATCTCAGAGTCAAATCAGACAGACCTGGGTTCAAGTCCCACCACAGCTGCTTACTAGCTCTGTGACATGGACAAGTTGTCTCACCTCTCTGAGAATTAAAGTCAGCTATAAAGTGGGGATAATAGTAAGACAGATGTCATAAAATTATTCTGATGATTGAATGAGATATGCAAGGAAATCCCTTACCACAGTGCCTGGCCTGTCACCTTGAGCTTTCATGATGTGAGGGTGACCATGGTGTTCCGATGGTGACAGATCTCCAGGTACCATAAAGAACACAAAGATGTCTAATCAGGGCTGACCGTTGAGTGAGGCAGATGCACACAAAATATAAGTTACTCACCATGACAATGTGATACAGTTTCACACGTGACACTATGGGAGAAAGAAGGAGGGATATAAATTCTGGAAGAGACCTGGTAAGGCTTCTGGGAGGGGATGGGATTTCAGCTGGGCCTGGAAGAAAGATTAGATGTAGGGGAGAAAAGGGGATTTTCCAGAAATAAACAGTTTGGTCCAGGGCTGGGAAGGGAGCACCAGCCTCCTGGCCTCAGCCAGGCACACGTTCAGATCTGTTCAATTCTGCTGGCCTGGGAAGATCCTCTCAACAGCAACTAAATCCTCCTGTCTGATGGTCTCGATTCATTTCCTGGAAGAGCCCTCTTGGCTTCAGAAACTGAGCTCCCCCACTGAAGAGAAGCAGTGGGAGCCAGGACAGAATAGAAGGGTTTGACCTGAGATAAAAAAGAAGTGGGAGAGGGAACAGAATGGATTACTCTCTAAGTAGGGTGGCCATATAATTTGTCATCCAAATCTGGACTCTGGTCGGGACGAAAAGGAGGTGCTATAATAATTACATGGGACAATCTTCCTAAACTGGACTGCAGGTCAGTCCACCTTTATATGTGACTGTCTGCCATCAGGTCCTGACCTCCCTCATCACCTGATCTCCGGCTAGCCCTCCAGGGCCCCTCTCCCCATGAAAGATGCCCCCTGCACTCTGCACACTGACCCCCCAACACAACATGGCAATTCCTGGTTGTGCCTTTGCCTGATGAAATCTAACTCATCAGATCCTTTTGTAGTTCATAAGCATGATGATGGGTTTTCACACTCACGTGTGACATGTGCCCCCCTCAAACCTTGTCACAACATCAGTACTTCATTTGTCTGATGTGAACTTAGAGAAAAGTATAAAATTAAAAGAGAAAAAGAAATCTAACTCATCAATCAAGACTGAGTTCAAATGTCACCTCCCTCAAGAATATATTATTATCTGCCTCCTCCCCCTCCACACACACACATACTCCTTCAGTCTCGCAGGAAGAATTCATTTCTTACTCCTCTTAACCTCCTTAGCAGCATGTTAATATGAATATGTCCCTTTGCATGAGTTCTTTACCTAACTTGACTATGAGCTCTTTTAGTGTTGGGAGGCTCAGTGTTAGCTTATTGTGGTTACTGCCAGAGCTCAACATCAAGCAAATGCTCTAAAAGTTTACTGAATGAATGAAAACCAGAAGAGATCTTGTAAGGCCCCAGGGAATAGAACCCAGCTATCAAATCCTTTTAAATGACCTTCCCTTCTTGGAGTCTTACATGTATTATTATTTCATTAATAAACTAGTTTTAACACATTAACTGCCATGTGAGTGGCATTTAACTCACGCTAGTTTTGAGCCCGAGGCCTCGTGAAGCATATGTAACTCACACGTCTCTTCACCTTAGGAGTTGCAAGAACTAAATTCAAGTTGCATATAACTCATGCACAGAAAATAACAAAAAGGAAAAAAATTTTCATTAAATTAGAAAAGATCATTTTGTTTTTGAAGTTTTTATTCTGTTTTCCTAACCGTGGCCCCAAGGAAAAACATTTTTTTGCTAGTGTGGCAGTCAATGTGTTAACCTCCATGTTGCCCACTGTACATACTAGAGTAAATACAAAGATGAATAAAACGTAGTTTTTACTGTCTCAAAATATTCTAGGCAAGTAGACAAAAAAATAGATAAATAAAAGTGACAGAAAAGGGGGAGGTGGTAGCACATTGTAACTGTCCTTTAGGAACTCCGAGCATCAGGGTGAAGAGGCCGCGGTAAACTCCACCCATCACCTCAGGCGATGGAAGGGGACGGCTGGGCTGCTGTCGGGGACTTGTTCCTTGAACATTACACAGTGTCTTCTCTGGAACATGCTCCTCTTGGTCACTTGGGTTTTTGCTATCTATTTACACTCCGTAACTTATGTAAAACAAAGAGGTCTTCCTTCCTCCTTATTTTGACTTCTAGAAATCTTGGTCCTTTCCACAACATTTTGCTGCTAAACTCAATCTTAGTTCCAACTTTTCTTTTTTGTCCTTATTTTCTCCCTTGATTAACTAATTTTTCAGATTTTTACAGGATATGTGTTTACATAAAACACTAGATATTCTTTAAAAAAAGAAAGAGCGATTAATGCAGAGCTGAGCAGCTGTGGAGGGAGACGTGGAAAATCTCTGAGCCCCACCAGCAAGCCCACTCCTATCTCAGCCAGTCTCCCTCTAGCCTTAGGCTTAGTCCAAATCTACTCCTGTCTAGTGATCGTTCTTTTTACCTCATAGAGAGGGGCTGTCATAAACCAGATATTCTCTTGTTCCTGAAAATTTGACCATTAAAAATCAATTTAAACAGTATGTTGGGGGTAATTTTTTTAAAAGCAAGGATGTGTGTGGGGGGTGCAAATAAAAGTGAGGTGTATATGTTGTAAAAAGAATATGTTGCAGCACTGAGGGTTGGGAATCACTAAGTTATAGGTAAATAAATCAGCAAGGTTGGGAGCTAAAAAATAAGACTGGGGGTTCAAGGAATCTCTGCTGAGCTTCAAGCTTTGGGGAGTCTAGGGTTGGGAGAGTAGAAAGTAAGAAAGAAAGATCTTCCTTTCTTACATCTAAATCATTCATTCATTCATTCCTAAGAAGGATTCATTCATCTTGCTAAGAAAGATGGCACTTTACTAAGTGCTAAAGATAAAAAGCACCAAAGGAGAAAATATAGGAAAAAAGTCTTTGTGACCTTGGGTTAGGCAAAGATGTTTAGATATGATAGCAAAAGCACAATCCATCAAAGAATAAATTAGTAAATCTCACTTCATCAAAATTAAAAAATTGGGCAGAGAGGAAAAGGACTCAAAGGCTCTGATGCACAAAGTCCATATAAAACTGGAGTCAGCAAACGTGGCCCACAGGCCAGGCACCTGTTTTTATAAATGAAGTTTTATTGGAATACAGCCACACTTATTCATTTATGTATAATCTACAACTGTTTCCATGCTACAATGGCAGAGTTGACTAGCTGCATCAAAGACTTTATTGCTCATAAGCCTAAAATATTTACTAGCCCTTTAAGAAATAGTTTGCTAAACCCTGATATAAAGCACAGATTGCCCAATAGATGTCCAAGACATACTTATCCCTTCAACACTACAGTAACCCAAGTGGGTACTGAGGCTGCCAGACATACTGTACCTACCGTGGTCCAGTTCTGTCCAGCCTAGAGCAGCTCCCTGCCAGAATCCAGATCCCCCCAATTTACCCTAGTGTGCCATACAAACATCACTATTTCTGTGACAAAGGTTGATAAGCATTGGTATAAAGCACTAATTCTTCCATTCCACAGCACCTTGCATTCTCTCCATCACTATCTGTACCTGCCTTTCGTCCTCTTAGTCGGGTAACATTTGAGCACCTATCATATGCCAGGGAAGACACAGCCTCTGCCTTCAAAGAGTCCACAGTCCAGCAGGAGAAGTGTATACACAAATGATTAACATGCAATGTGCTATGTAATATAATAGTTACGGAAAGAAAAAGCGTAGCTTGTATATCCACTTACCTCCCAGCTTTGCCAATTACCAAGCTCTGCAACTTTGAGCAAGCCATTTAACCTTTTTGAGCTTCAGTTCTCTCCTCTATAAAGGTGAGAATGATAACACCAAGTGCAATGGTTTGTTGTGAAGATTAAGAGTTGCTACATGCAAAGCACCTCATTGGGTGTCAGAGCTCAGTATTATTATTGTCTGTAGCAGTGGTAGTGAATATTGGCATTTTTTTCCAGTGGCCTCTCAAGTTATTTGTACAACCCTCAACCCTCCGTCGACCCCAAGCTTTGGGAACAGGAGTCAGGGATTAAGAGAAGAGAAACTAGTTCTAACCCTTTACCTAGTATGGCATAAGGTCTGATCTGACCTGAAGACATCTGCCTTGGAATACTATTTTTAAAAAGCTTCCCTGGGTGCCTTGTTCAAATGACACTTATCCTGAAAAGAATACCATATTTAGTCATTACTTCAGAATTGTTGCTCAAAAAGAGACACATCGTTTCCTATCATATCAGGAGAGGGATGAGGTATAGCGCCACCAACTCATAGTAGAGGTGGGCGTTGGGGTGGCAAAAGAAGTCTGGAATATGAGTTGCTGTTCCCAGAGCTTCCAGAGGATTATTAGAGGTCCGGGAGCTAGAGGGCGCTGTATGCAGGAGAGGGAGAAGGACGTAAACAGAGACACCTGATGTTTCCTAAAATGAGGTTGGTCTAATGGAGAAGCAGGGAGATGCAGTAGGAAATCCATGGACTGCAGGTCCCGTTCTTCCACTTTCTAGCCGGGATACTGGGGCAGACTGCTGAACCTCTTTGGGTCCTCTGTGCTGTGTGTTTAATGAAGGGATTGAACTAAAAGAAGTCTGAGTTCCTTCCTGTATTAAGAGGAGCGTGTGGGTATATGGAGGGCTGATCCTAAGTCTAAATACATGCTTTAACATATCCTGGGCGGCTCTAGTTTCCATGTTTCCTTGGCTCCTTCTAAAGCCTGCTGGGCTTCTCCAGGACTCGTCTGATGCCGCCCACTGTGAAAGCTATCTTCTGGGTTCAGTCAACAGACTGGGTCTCAAATCTCCTGAGGTGGACAATTCTTGGAGGCTGTGAGTGAGACCGGGTTGGCCTGTAGGGGCCAAAGGCCAACAGGCACAACAGGGTGAAGTCCAGGCTGTGATCAGATCAGTCCTGGGAAGCAAATGGTATATCCTCTGAGATATTTACAGAGCTTGCTCTTCAATCCGGTCTAACGTGAATCAGAGCTACCTGAGACATTTGAGTAAATACACTTGGTGATGTTTGTAGGTCATTTATAAGTACTTTCAGATACTCAATTTTTCTGAATCATATAGCAAGCTGTGAAGTTAGTTATTTTTCATCATTTCCATTTCATAAATTAGGAAGCTCGGAAAAAGTGACTTGTCTCAAAGTTTGGAACCTTATATAGACTTTGTTACAGTCTTATACAGACTTTGTACAAGTCTGTACTGGCTTTATCCAAGGGAAGTGAATTACAGAGATGGAGAATGAGATTTCAGCATAAGATTATCTCATTTATTAGGTGTGCCATGGCTTGGTGTGTAGCAGAATTAAAACTCCAGCTCGGCCGGGCGCGGTGGCTCACGCCTGTAATCCTAGCACTCTGGGAGGCTGCGGTGGGCAGATTGTTTGAGCTCAGGAGTTCGAGACCAGCCTGGGCAAGAGCAAGACCCCGTCTCTACCAAAAATAGAAAGAAATTAATTGGACAGCTAAAAAATATATAGAAAAAATTAGCCGGACATGGTGGCGCATGCCTGTAGTCCCAGCTACTTGGGAGGCCGAGGCAGAAGGATTGCTTGAGCCCAGGAGTTTGAGGTTGCTGTGAGCTAGGCTGACGCCACGGCACTCACTCTAGCCAGGGCAACAAAAAAAAAAAAAAAAAAAAAACTCCAGCTCTGTCATATACTAGAGGGAACCTGGACAAGTTAACACTCATTTTCTTTTCTCTCATCTATGAAAGAGAGATAACATGTCAGAGGATTAATGACATAAAATAGTGTAGAGCTACCCGACATAGTAAATAACTAAATGCATTATTCCCTCTCATACTACCTTGAACATATGGATAGAAATATTCAATGTCTCAGCAATTTTTCATATTTTCCCCTATGGGATTTTCCACAATTTAGTTTCTACCTCCAACCTGACTAGAAATGAGCTAGTCAGGCTTCTTCTCTGCAATCAAAGGCTTTATTGGAGGTCACACACTTGAAATTAAACCACATAAAAGGAAAATCTTTGTCATCTGCAGGCTAGCCAATAGGACTACATATCCAGAGAGCAAAGCAGCATTGGCCTGGTGATGTAGAGGCAATCTACCTTTTCCAGGCTGACTGGCCCTGGGACTTTTGCCCAGTGGCCTGGCATCATGGAGATTTACCCGGCACGCTTGACTGAGTCTGGCTGTGGCTGGAAGGATTACATTTCATCCAATGTTGAGATCACTTGAAATTCCCCTTGTTCATCCAAAGATACAGAAATAAAAGAAGTAACTCATGGTCTTACTGAGAACTTTATTGTTAGCTATCTTGCATCTTTTATTTTCTATGTGCCAAAAACATCCGAGTAATATATTTTATGTTAAGAATCATAAGCACATAGATTTTTATCTCACACTCCACATACATTAAATCCAAAGATCAAATTATCTTTTTGTATTTATCTGTCTGTAGTCCTCAAAGTTCTACAGAAGTTTTTGAGTCAAGAGATAAAAGTTTTTATCATTTTTCACTTTTTGAATGCACCAACATTTATTCAGAGAGCTTATTCTTGGGATTGATGCTTTAAGTGGAGGTGGGATGAGGCAGGAGTACGAACCACTCTTAATGCCCTGACCTAAACACTACATGTGCGCGTGCACACACACACACACACACACAGGATAAATCAATAGAAGTGAAATCCAAATTGTACTCTCTCCTCCCCTTTCCTCTTCACCAGTCCTTTTCCCATACTGGTGGAGGTCTTGTCTTGCTGCTTCCTGCATCTCTATTTTACCCCTTAATAGAGGGAAACGATGCTCAGGTACCTCATGAGCTGAAGCTTCACAAACAAAATTCATTGTAAACAACTTTTCAGATAAGTCTTCCTGAAATATTTACTTGTCCTCTCCCAGTTTGACAAGTGGTCACAACAATGAGTCATCCATTGGGCTTTAATCCACAGCAGCCTGAAATAACAGTAATACCAGGGCTATGACTTTACACTTTCCATTTTCATTAGAACTCTCACTTCCCTCAAACCTGATTACATTAAAGCTAATTTTATTCCACGCTTGGCCTTCAAGTTCGTGCCACTTTGCAAGCCTTTTCCAAATCACCCTCTTAAAACAATACAAGAAAAATTTACCAACTCTCATCCATGCAACTTCTTGACAGACACAGGAAAATGGAATCTCTCTCCCTCCCCACAGAAAAGACTTTTCTGGAGGCAGTGGGATAGAAGGAATCCTTTTTACAAAATAAGAAGTTAGCGTCTAGGAACTAAATTTATGTACCTTATTAATAACTATATCCATATAGCATATCTGATTTCCCAGAGATCCTATCCATGTTCAGACCTACAACTAAGGGACTAAAATCTAAAGAAAAAAAATCTCTTTTGTATTACATATCCTTAAAAATACATACTTCCACAATGTCATCATTATCTGTATAAGATCCATGTCGGTCCCTTATTCAATTTGATCTATCCATTTCAGCTAAACATGATGCAATGTCTTGCAATGTCTACACATTCAGATTTCATACATGTTTATGTTTTTGTTATATAGCTAAGTGCTCATTTCCCATTTATCTTTTTCTAAGAGGTTTCCTCACACTTCTTTTGAAGCATATTGCAAGTTTCTTAAAGAACAAACTGAAACACAGCTCTTTGCACAGTGCTGGTAATGCACTTGGTAAAGACTTGATGCTTCTGTGACCTATTCACGACTTAAACATTTACCTGTCTCCTCCCATGCAATAATTAGTACTTATGCCTTTTCTGGACCCTCTGCCGCTTCAAATCTAGCTCTTACACATACATATTCCTTCTTATGCAACTCGGCAGTGCTTAAGAGAGGCTCCAGTGATTTCTGAAACTTCTGCAGATGTCCGCCCTGCCACATCTGCTGGATATAAAAACACTTGGAGACGGGTCACTCATTTTTTATTTCTTTTGTTATTTTATTTTAATTTTTTGGAGAGGAACAGCTTTTTATGTATTCCTTTAAAATATTTTTAATTTTTTTATTTATAATTGATACGGTCACTCATTTTAGATCTAGCAAGCTTATAACCAAGCTTATCATATTCCCCATTAAGAAATTTTAGATACATCTTTCTCCGTTAAACAAAAGTATTATACATATAAATCTAAGAGCTTCACACTAATAAGCAGATACTTTACTGATTGAAAATGCTGCAGTCAAGCAGAAGAAACAATTTAAATAAGGAAAAGCTTGAATGAAATAAGCCTCTATACATTCATTGGGAAACTATACACCTGCACCAAAATTACAAATAAATAAAACCAAACAATACGCTTTTTAGTGGTAGCTGCACCCAAATATTTTTTATTGCCTAACTTTCGCCTCAGCAGGCAACTCTCCTGTTTCTCTCCTTGTGATTTCTATTTTGTATTCAGCCCATCTCCGAGATGCGACTCCTACTTCTTCCAGGAAACTATTTTGGGCCCTTGCTGATCACCTCCCTAATAAATCTGGACCTTTCAATTCCAACCTAGTATTGATTTATTTTTTATATGTGCAACCGTATTTCCACAAATGCATAGTAGAAAGCAGGGCCCTACCTCCCCTGAACTTCCACAATGCCTCGAGTCCTCTCGTAATGCTGGCTTCATGGGGTTTTGTACACGAGCCCTCGTTGGAAAGGATAGAAGCTAAGTCACCCACTTCCACCTCACGCAACCTGCGGTAACTAGCCCTGACTCATGGTTCAGTTAGGAATACGGAAGGCTTGATTAATTAAACTAAATTGACCTGGGCCCCCAATCCAAAATTTTGAGTTTTAAATAATTGGTAAGTGCAAAATAAATAATATACTTGAGAACCTTTGGGTTCACGTTGCACCATCAGTACATAGGCCTCGCTGCAAATGGCCTTTTCCATTAATGGCCACAATTACTAACCTTTCATGCTATGTGTGGTTCTTGTAAGAACACTAAATGCAGAGCCCTGCCCTTTGTTGAGCAGCACAGAGGCTTTGCTGTGTGTATTGTTTCAGAATCTCTGGCATTTCCAGTGGGAACAGAGTGGGGCCTCACCCTCTCCTCGTGACTAAATCCAGAGAATGTGAGGTGAAGGAATCCTGTGACTTTTTAACCTGAGCAGTATTCCACCCATTGTCCACGAATGTCTGGGTTGCAGCGTCTGTGACTGCATCGCTGATTAAACACAAGGTAACCTGGTGTAAGCTGCGCCCAACCCAATATTCAAGAACATTTCAGTAGTGGGCACTTTAAACCAGGCTGAATTGCTGCACATTCCCAGCTTCAAAGGTTCAGAAGTTTGGTGGGCCTGATCACTTTCCCAAATGGAACTGTAAGATCTCTGGCTGCTCTCTTCGTTTCCAAGTATGGGCAACAAATAGTGACTTTAACACTGAAGTCTGCTACTGACTTATGAGGACATGTAATGGGGGCTGTTTCTGTGTTGGGGATGGACACATGGATACATCTTCCAACCCTCGTGACAAAGAAGTGCAGTGATAGAAGTTCATCATCAAACCTCTAAGGGCCCAGAGGCTTTACAATAAGAAAGATCCCTGTTCAAACTTAGTATGTCACTTGCTAGCCATGTGACCTTAATGAAGTCTCTCTGAGCCTGTTTTCTCATCTGCCAAATGGGAATAACACCACTGCCCTCCCAAGGTTGTTGTAAAAGTTGTACATAATATACATAAAGCCCAATATAGTAGATATTCAATAAATGTTAGGTATTATTTTTATTGTTGAAGAGTTTAAATTGGCTAAAGTCCATGAGTTTAATTCAATGGCTCAGCCTTCTCAGGCAAGTTATCTAGAGCTAGAGTTAAAATCTCTCTCTCTCTCTTCCATGTGTAAGGCTGTTAAATGCCTGTAACGGTTGTTACTTAGCGGGTTGGAAAAATTAGAGCACTGAAGTAGAGGGATGTTGTCCTCACTCCCACATGCCCCTAATACACACACACACACACACACACGCGTGTGCATGCACCCACCTCAAACTAAAGCTGTATGCCCATTTGTCCATGTCTCCAACCCTACTTGATGAAAATGCCTGTGGTCTTAAAGGTTTTCAGAAATTTAAGATGGGAAAGTACGGCTCCAGAGAACTATGTACATTTCATCAGAAAAGAAAGCAAGGAAGGAAAAAGGGGCTAAATGCTACATTTTCTTTTCATTAGCAATATAATGACTCCCATGTGCTGGGATCCCAGTCTGATGTGAAGAAATGACACGAAGGTCATGGATGGACCTCACTGTCCACTGTGAAAGCTCTTGCAGCACCTTTAGGCCCCACAGCTTCTTCTCAAAGAGACCATCTCCAGCAACAGGCATCCCATCAGCCTCACTGGGGGGGATCTTGTGTTCCAGGAGTACCATTAACTCCTCTAGCTGGTAAGCAAAGGCAGCAACTTGGAGTAGCAGGGTATGTATAGCTTGATGGAAGTCACCTTCGGTTGGGGTGAAATGCACCTGTTGGTCTTCTAAAAGCCTGGCCAACATAACGTGGAATGCACGATAAGCTTGGAGATTCTCTTGGAGTCGCTCTGCCTCGGTCAGCTCACTCCACTTATCGGTACTTGCCATTGGCACACCATCCACAGAGTCCAGGTTGATGTTCTTGTTCAGGCCCTGATACTTCACCTGGCCGAGGATACAGGAAAACAGCACATCTTCTGTAATCACCCCAATGTCCTTACTCAAATCATCCCAAATCTCATATAAAATCTCATTCACCTCCCTGATCAAGGATCCAAGTTGTAAAGAAAATGTCTACGATAAGAACTCTTAATTTGGGCTCCATGACTGGACTTCAGGAAGACTCAGTAGTCTCTGAAATTGAGTATCTGTGCATCTTTCTTGGGAGAACGTTTACGTTCTAAAGGTTGAAAATCACTGATTTAGAAAAATTTTTCCTTCCCTCTTCAAACTCTCTCCTGGAAACTAGAATATTTTAATCATACTGGAGTCTAAGTATTTTAAACATACTTGAAGACACGAGCCACACCTAGGAAGCTCTGGAATGTAGCTATTGCAGAATTTCTCTAACCTCCCTCACCCCATTGCCTACTCTATGGTGAAGTCCCAATTCTTTAGAAAATGCAGTAGAAATTAGTAAAAAGGTAATCAGTGTCTAATTTCTGACTGGAGAGGCTATACAAAGATAAAACAATTCTCAGAAAATCTAAATTCAAAACTCCCCTCAGGGGCCTGGACCATTTCCACAGCAGGCCTTGTGTAGAGACTATGAGGATCCCCTGATATCAGAAAACCAATCTGGAACTTCATGGTTAGCTCCTTAAGAATTTGATACTTCCACAAGTCCCTGGGTGACCTTTCTATTTAGATATAGGTACATTTTTGATGTGTAATACTAAAAAGTGGGTGGCTAATATTGTATAGAAGAAATTGGTAGGATTTACAAATTTCTACCAAGTTCATATCGCTCTTCCTCTCAATCCTATAAACCTTTCATTTACATAGCTCAAAAATTTGGAACAATGTCTATGAAGAACCCTAACTTAGAGGGCCCAAGGTTACCCTATTCTGGCAGAATACAGGCAATCAAATTAGGAATAGCCTCCAAGACATACAGCCAATCCTACCCAGAACCTCAGATATATTTTCTCATTCAAGGAATAACATGTCTAAAAAGCATGGAGGAAGAAAATAAGTTCACGTGAATTTGCTCAAGGGAAGGGGCCATGTCAAATAGGTGCCCAATACATGAATGACTATATGATTAGGGCTGTTGTATTTGATAGTAGGGCTGGAGCATGATGGTAAAGGGCTGGATCAGAAGAGGTAAAAAGAAAACAGACAACAGCAAAATACATAACTTACATAGGATTCTGTAAGAGCAGTCAGGTCTGAACGAATCTTCCTGGCTAGCCAGATAGAACGGCTACAGAGGTCTCGGCGACAGGGGGTCAGCGGTGAATGCTCTGCGAAAGCCATCCCCTACCTCAACTGTCCCAGGAAACAAGTGAGCTGGGTTTGCTTCTGTCTATACTGGTCCAAATAAGAAATGTGACTCTCACAGACTAAATCCACTGGGCATTCTCTACTAATGGGATTGTACACCCCACCCCCACCCCCTGCCTGACTCAGAGGTGGCAGCAAATTCCTGGCTGTGGATTTTTTGTGCCTGTGGAATCAAAGGGCCCTTTTTAATCAACTTTTTTTCCTGCAGCGTCTGCCTCCATCTCTCCTCCACTCAGTACTTAGCACACTTGTTTTTGTGTCATTGTTTTTGCTTTTGCACTTAGCAACAAGGTCACTATCACACTAATCCTCAAGACACCTCTGCCTAATGTAATCTATTTTATAAACACATATGATCAGTTCATTTTATTACCACCCTCCCTTAATGCTCCCCATGTCCCTTTTGTCTTTTTTGGTCTGAAAAAGTATTCAATATTTTTATTATTAATATAGGTGCCATTTATTAAGCACCTACTATGAGTCAAACACTGTGCTAAAAGCTTTAAAGCAACTCCATTTGATCCTGAGAATAATTGAGGTAAATATTATTTCTACCATATGAGAAACTGAAGCTTTTTTTCCTTTCTTTAGGTAGTTCATATTTTGTTCAAGAAACAAAGGTTGTATGAAGTAGGTCCTTTAAAAATACAGCATTTTTTTCATTCTTATCCTTTTTATAAATATTTTTGAAAGCATTTATGTTTGATTAAAACCAACCAAGGGAGCATCTCTAATCTCAATCATGATGCCTTCTTGGTAGCTGTAGGATGAAGGTACTGTTTAGGCCTGTTCTTTTCCAAGGACAGGAAACACCCAACCCTAACTTGGTAACATTTGTAAGACAGTCTCACTCAAGTGACAACATGCTTTTCTTTTCCTTCCCTATCCCAGTCATACCACATGCTTCTTAACAAAATAAGAGAATGAGCTAGGCTTTGAAATGAGGGCAAAAAAGTTAAAAGGTGTTTGGAGAGTTGTCAGCCTGTTGCGTTTGACTCAGAGGGTGATGCTAATTGGGTAAGGGCTGCAAGTTTCATCCTAGATTGAATCAATGAGCCTTAACTATTTTGTATCATAGATGTTGCCAGTAAGTTGAAACACATGCCACCTCAGGAACAAATTTACATAGGTAAACAATGAATGAAGGATAAAGGGAGAGGCCTGGGCAGCTGTCACAGTAGGACTTTTAAGAAGTCAGGAGGATTATAGTTTTTTTCTTTTTGTTAAAGGTCAGTACTTGAAATGGACACTTAATTTTGTGAAAAAGCACTGATATTAAATGCTATCAAGGTTTTGTTATTACCACAGTGAAATTAACATTGCCGAATCCTTAATCTTCCATCTACTAGATTAATATGGTCACTTTTCCTAGTAGAAGGCCGTCAAATATCAGAGATTTCCAAGTTTGCTGAATGATCACAGAATATGGCACTTCAGCGTCAGAAATCAAGAATTAAACTGATTCAAAAGTTAACTGCATAATTCTCAATGAGGGAACTCCACATAAAACCTGATCTGAGGGCACTTGGTTTTTTCATTTAGCAGCACTAATTGTTGCACCCCTCAACTAACTATAACTCAGTACAACCAAGGAAGACAAGTTGCTTCCATGAAGACAACTTTTATTTTTCTTCTTTACATTATTTATTTTGAATATGTCTTACCTAGATTAAGAGAAAACAAGAATTTGAAAAGCAAAGTATCCCTTTTATTATAATTTCTTTTTACATAACCTCTTGAACCTAGATTCAGGTAACTACCTGTCTCTCCCACCAAAGGAGAAGGGTCCTGCACATTACAACAGGCAAAAAGGCTTCTAGGAAATAAAATATTTTAAATTGATCCATTACATTTTTTCAATTTTCTTGAGTACATTGGAAAGTGAGAAAAAGACAGAGGAGGAGGAAGAAATGGTATTTCAAACAACCAGACTGTAATAACCTTAGTAGTGTACTCTTTATATGTTTTCTCCAAACAGGTACAAAGGAGGATCAAGTGCTCTATGTGGATGCTTTTCTATACCTTAATAATTTTTTTTGTTCCCAGGACTCCCACGGCCAGTGTTTGTCTAAACTCTCTGAAGTATTTTAAGAAGGAGTCTCAACCATGCTCAATAACCAGGACAACCACAAACTAGAGGGAAGCACATTTCCCAGAAATATTGAGTTGTATCTTATTACATTTTCAGAATTTAGAATTGCCAATTCAAAACGAAGAATATGCAGTGGGAGAAGTTATTAAAAAGGTAACAGAATTTGACCAAGAGTACAAAATGTAGAATTTTAAGATTCAAAGAGCTCCCTGGAAAAACAATGAAATAAACAGCATGTGGAGCAGAATGGAAAACAGCAAGAGGGCTTAGATATTTAAGTTTATTTATATCTACTGTTCACTATGCTAGCACCCCTTTCTCAAAAAAAAAAGTATGAAAAATATTTTAAAATTTATTGCAAACTGCCACAATAATTTATTATAGGTAAATGGTAACTATGAAGACAAAAGAAAAAAGAAAAACGGAAAAAAAGCAGATAGTTTTTAATTAGTAGACCTAACTAGTTGCTTTTTGTGAAATGGGAGAATAGCATAGGAAAGGATAACATTTTTCCCCATCTCAGAGAGAGACTTTTTAAGATGCAGTTTGCTTTTGTTTGTGTAGGTGTCTAAAATATCTGATGACTAACCAATGCAAATGAAATTTACGGAGCCAGAAAAAGTGTGACAAAGACAAAAGCTAAGTGTGGGATAGAGATGCTAGCTAGTGAAACAGTATAAAATGGACTTATTCAAGGGTAGAACAACTTTTTTGTAGGCCCATCCAATCGATCTTGTAGTATTTTCAAATATACTCAAAATACCAAAGTCAATTCCAAATCCTTACTATGGGTAGGAAAGCATATTCTACCACCCTTCTAGCCTTATTCCATTTTCTACCCCACATCGGAGGGATGGCAAATCTGCAGCAATCTGAAAAGAAACAATAGTGCATTTAAGACTGTTTGCCGTAGGTGTCTCACTCCCTATTTCTGGCATCCCAACCACTGACACGAGTGGGTATAAAGTACGCCTCTTTCAGAAATGCCATTTTGTTACCCCCCTTTTTGGGAGAAAAATAAATAAAAAATAAAATTGATAAACTCTGTAGTTTTAGTGTTTGTGAAAAACAAGCTGTCACTTATTTTTTTTTTTCAGCAAAACTTCATTCTTTCCAATAGCCGTCATACATTTCTGACAATAAACAATGAACAGGGTAAGCCTTCCATTCCAGCTTCTAAGGTACACAGAAGGATAAGAATTGCCCTTTGCAATTCTCTAAAAATGAGCCAAAATAGGTTTTTAGTCTTCTGGGAGTTATGAACTACCTGTTTCTCCCATGGACAGTAATAAGCAATCTATACCCCATGAAAAATCTGTATCCCAAGGAAAGTGGTAATTCCCAGAACTTCAGGTGAAAGCCAAAGCCATTATTACACAAATTATTAATTTGTCTGTTGAAGCCTTTCTTCTTCTGAAGTGTGGGAAACAAAACAGAGCAGTTTTCTTTGACTTAAAACTTTAGGACTTGTAGATTTTGCTCCTTCACTAAGCAGCAGTGCCCTTCACTAATAGGGAGCTGGAATGAACCAATGATAAAGCAAAGCAAGAAACAAAAACAAGGCAAGGGGCTAGAGTTGGGCCAACAGGGAGGTATATGGAAGGAAATGATGGGGACAAGAAAAGAAACAAATTCACAAGAGAAAATCCTTTATCTGTAATTTAGATACTGAACAACTCTCCTCATCCCCTCAAAATTCCTAAATCTCAATGCTCTAAAAATCTTAAAGAGCACACTAGTTACCACAAACCTAACATCCTTCCCTAAAAAGACTTCCAAAAAAGCACTAGGCTATTGTAGTGATTTTGTTAGTGCTGAGGACCAGCTTTCTTTAAAGGCCACTGGAAAGCTATGATTTCAGAGGCTGGCTGTGCTTCTCCAACTCTATGTCTTATCTTCAAAGTACCTCTTGTGGACAGGATCCCATGCCAGAATAATCTAATCTCTCTCAGCCCAGCCCCATAAAATATAGCAATAAAGACCAAAAGGAAAAAAAAAAAATCAGACCTTCTGTTAATAAATAAGGAATCTCAGGTTCCACAACACAAAGACACACATGTTCAAAGTGCAAATTTCTGCCATTAGCCTGGGACTTTTCTCACCGTCTCACTGATAAAGAGCCCTGTCCTACAGTCAAAGAGACTGTGCAGAGGGCAGCCCCCTCCCTCTTGGGAGCCTGCTTCCAAGCAAGTGAGCACCATTGAGAGCCATATGGAGGGTTGGGAGGGGGACTGAGATGCTGGGATCAAAGAGGAGGGAGGTGGTCCCCATGTATCCTTCCTTTCCAAAACCCAGTGGGGAATGGAGGAAGACGGGGTGAGAGATGTGTGCTGTTTTAACAGCTCACCCTGCTAAGGGGCCCTAAAGTGCCAAGTCAAGCTGCCAGCCTCCAGAGATTAGAATTATATGATATTTGAGGATAAGTGTGCCGCAGTGGGTAGAAGCCAGAACCATAGGGCAGCAGTAGAGAAGGGATTTAGAAGACAGTAATATACTACTGAGAGTTAAAAGCTGATCCAGAGCACATCAGAGTTACAGGTTGGAAAAGGGGATCTGCCGATGAGCAGGAAGTCTGCTGCTGGCTGGAAGTGAGTATGAGGATAACCCTCACTTTAAGAGCTTCTGCTTCTTTTTTGTCTACCTTTCTGGTAAAGACAGTATCAATTTTATAAGGGGGACAACAGAGGGAGAACAGGGGATGAGGATGGGAGGTGTGTGTGTATATATGTGTGCTGTGATCCACAATGGAAAGAGCAGGCCCTTCAGTTATTTTACTAGATTTTAAATGCTTAAATTTTTTTTTTTTTGTCCTTTTTAACTTTTAAATACAAAGTCTGAGCTGTCCCAGTGCCCCAAGTCTTCCCTTCCACTAAGGTCCAGTAGAGTCTGAATCTTCAATCAGAACCTCTGTGGTAGCACCGAGTATATCCGAGTTCATGACCAGCCCTTCAGCGCCCCCACTGCTGCCGCTTCCCACAAAGATCTTCCCATCAGCCATCAGGCTCACCCGTTCTGTCCCACTACAGTATGACTTTGACATCCCTTCAGCTTCCAGCAGCAGGCACTCTCCAGAGGCTGAGTTTCCCAAGGGCTCAGGAAGAAGAGGAAGACCCTGACCATCTGCAGGCTGTGTCAGGGACTCTGGGTTAGTGCCCAAGATATCTGTGCTGGTGATGAGGGCGCCTGCATTGGCAGCCAGAGCTTCAGCAATCAGCACCTCAGGGTGGCTTTTTGCTTTGTGTGCCACTACGCTGTCCTTCTTCTCAAATTTTTTGCCACAGATATTGCAAGAAAACTGGTAGAAGGAGTCTGCATCATGCTTCTTCATGTGCCAATTAAGGGATGCTTTTTGTCGACAAGTAAATCCACAGATCTCACACCTGAAGAGAGTGGAAAAGAAATGGCTGGTCAAACATAAATAAGGAGAGCTCTTATTCAGGGTCAGGGCGAGAAGCTCATATATATATATACAATTATCAGTAACAAACTTCTTGTGAAAGATTAGGAAATGTTACTAAATGGAAAACTATTGATTTTTTTTTTCCTTCTTTGCTTGAAAAACAGAGGAAAATGAAGAAAAAAGCCACGAAATAGCTCCCCCAATCAATACCCACTTTTTAATTTGATAAAAGTCAATAGCAGTGACAGCTGAAATGTTTGTAAATGGGCAAACCTTAAAGTGGGATATATACACTTCTCACCCAGATGTTCATCAGTAAATAAATACTCACTGTAATGGCTTCTCGCCAGTGTGAATCATCCGGTGCACTGCCAGATTGTGGGAACTCTTAAAGGCCCGAGCACAATATTCACAGATATAATCCCTTTGATCTAAGAAAAATAATGTGGTTAGTGTTCTATTCAGACACCCTCTAAGTATTCTCTCTAGCTTATAATAAGTAAGCAGATGATCAGGCAGGTCAATTTAGAGTAAAAGCTATGTTGTTTTCAATGTATAAACACTTTAGGTAAACAAAATTAAAAAAATATATATATGGTTTTGATCTTTCTTTATTTAAAACCCATTCATTTAGTAACATAAGAACCTGTTTAGAAAAACTCAAAAAAACCAGACAGAAATGTGAGAACTAGAACCCTAATCCCAATTTTATCATTAATCCGGGTCTTAGGTAAATTGTTCACCAAGTAAACAACTACATTTTCCATGAATCTTATTCTTCAAAACAGTTTTTTCACAGATCATGAAAGCTGAATGCAAATATAGAATCTGGCATTAAAACAAAACAAAAAAAGAATTTGGCATTCTGCAGAAGAAAACTGATCCACATCTAAAATGGTAATCATACTCTCTGTTTCAGGTTTTAAAAATGTTACCCAAGATAAACAATTAAACTTCTCTCAAAAGACTCGAGTTGCTGCTGTCATATACATGCAAGCAGTGCTTGTATTTCTTTATCTTATTCTCCTACTCCACATCTTCTCTATCATTCAACTACTTCCCTCTGTTATTGTACAACCCTCCCACACCACTACACAGAATTTTTGATGAATTTGATAACATGGTGTGGAATCTATGAGACAAAGGAGCACTGTACTTTTTTATTTCTTTACCGTCTGGTGGCTGGGGAGCCCATGAGCACAAAGGTGCTCAATATATATAGATATATTTTTTTTTGAATGTTACTTTCCTGAGAAACCTTTATTTTATTAAGGCCCTGGACATTAGGGGGTTATCTGTTATAGCAGCTCAGTTACCCCAATTATTTTATTTTATTTTTGAAATATACATTTGTTGAGTGAATGACCACTATAATTTCTACTTTCATTTAAAACTGGTTGTCAGAAATTACTTTTCTGTGGCATAAAACAGTACTAACGGGGAGCAGGAGTAAAGAAACTGTAGCACCTATCAAGAAACAGTGAAAGTAGTATTTTCTCTCAAAAAACATGATACAAAGAAAAGATTGTAGACTTTGAAATGATTACAATCCAAGTTCAAATCCTGGTGTTTTGAAAAAGTCTTCCATGTGCCAGGCTCTGTGCAGTAAATAGCAATTTATATGTTATCTCATTTCATCCTTACAATAACTCTGATATTGGTATCCTTTATTTACCAACGTGGAAAAGGAGAAGTAAAGTAACTAGCCTAATAGTAAATTAAGGAGACAGAATATCTGAATCAGTATGACCTTGGGCAGGAGACATGATAGTTCTGCAACTGAAATTCTTAGTTTTATTCACTAAGATCACTGAGAAGACAACATATGTAATAATCATATGTCTGGCACATACTCTTGGTATGTACTCAGCTCAATCTGTCCCTATTAACTGTACTGCAATGAGATTATCAATGGTTACAAATAAGTGGAATTTGAGTCTATAATATGTATTATAAAGACTCTCAGCTTCTCTTTTTGAGTCAACACGTTCCACAGCAGTTTGTATACAAATTCAATAGCTAGTCTTTACGATTTCTATAGCAGAAGTTCCAAGGGCTATTGAATGGTTAACCACAAACTATAAGCAAACCTTTTACATTTAGGCTTTCCTCCCCATATGCCCCACTTTTTTAATCCATAATAGCTACTACAAGTATCTACCTGAAGCAGAACTAGAAAATTCTGCTTCTGCAAAAAATAGGCTATGTTTTACAGGCAAGTTGCTTAGTAGTGCTAAGCCTCAGTTTTCTTAGCTGTAAAACAAGGCAATATAAACAAACTTAGTAGTGTTGAGTGGATAGATTAGCAACAATATACATAAAGTATTTAGTCCACAGTTGATATCACAATAAATACTGAATAAAAGATCATTATCCTAGTCATAGAAGTTCTCAAAATCATCAAAGGATAAAAGTTCAAAAGCCCTAGTTTGGTCATCCCTTGTGAAAGAAAATGTCTTATTACATTTTATCCCACACTTTATCCTACACTTGACTATAGACTCTATTAAGAAGATTTATATTAGAAAAAATTGTATCGCTACCAATCTGCACATCTAAAGTATAGTGCAATTAGCTAATTCATAAACATTGTATTTTAAAAAGTACCTGTATGATGTTTAGCATGTCGCAGAAGTTGCTTCTGTAGCCTGAAGAGTCGTCCGCAGGAGGGATGGGGGCATACATATTTCTTTTTCAGCAAATGCTGGTATTTAATGTGATGCTAAACCAGTAAAAGAAAGTGAAAAGGGATAAAAACTAAGGCTTCCTGAAAGCTCTTTTCTTTGCTAAGTGATAAGTGCAGAGTAAAACCAATAACCAAGTACTTTGTATATGGATAATGAGACAGTTTATTAAAATGGTTAAGAACATAGGCTATGGAAATATACAGACCTGGGTTCCAAAGTGGGTCTGTCATTCACTAGCAGTGTGATCTTAGGAAATGTACTTAACTATTTGAAGCTCCACTTCTCATTTGTAAAATGGACATAACAATAGCTTATGGTGGTGGTGTGGGGATAAAGAAATCATACATTGCATAGTGCTTAGTGCAGCAAATGACATACAGCAAAAGCATTTAGCTATTATTATAACAGAATCACAATCCAAAAAGTAAGGCCTTGGTCTCATGTTATACTTGCTGCTAAAGATCAAATAGGCATTTCCTAAGCAGTATTTCACTTTCATGTTTTCTGCCAGACCTAAATATAAGATGGACCTTTATTCATTAAAAAAAAATCTACTTACTTAAGAAAAATAAAAACAAAACCCAAACTAAATGTCTTCTATTCATTCTATACAGTATCAAAGTCTGGTATGAGTTGCTAATTCAACTTTTTTCCCAATATACATTAAAATAAAATTGTTACTCTGTGTCTTGGTATGTTGTTACAATCATCTCTTATATCAGAAATATTTACACCACATTGGGAAACACTATAATATTCCAAGATTCCAACTTTCCAAGGGAAGTCCTCTATTTGGGCTCAGGTTCTTAGCCACATTTTTTTCTTAAGATAAAATGTGCTATGCTTGAATGTGTCCACCAAAGTTCACGTGTTGCAAACTGAATCCCTAATACAACAGTGTTGAGAAGTGGAGACTAATGGGAGGTGCTTAGATCATAAGGGATCCACCCTTCCTCTTGCCCTTCCGCCACGGACTGACAGAGTAATAAGGCCCTAGCCAGACACTGGTGCCATATTCTTGGACTTCCCAGCCTCCAGAACCATGAGCTATTAATAATAAATTTCTGTTCTTTATAAATTACCCAGTTTCAGGTATTCTGTTATAACAGCACAAACGACTAAGATAGAAAAACTAAAGTAATTTTATGTTTAAAGAAAGATTTTCTTAACATTATATGTTAATGATAAAGTCTACACAAGCCAACAAATTATAAAGTCTCATGAGGTATGAGAACAAGCAATGGAACATAACCCGAAAAGCTGCCTTTTAATAACAACTTCACTGACCTGCAAATAGCGAGGGTGAGCAAGAACAGTTCCACACCCTTCCATCTCACACCGGACATACTGGATTGGAGGTTTTTTTCTATTATCAAAATGTAGGAGAAAAGTTAGCAACAGAAAAGTGGCACTCTCCACATTGTGGCCTATAACTCAAACTGTGCTATAGGGAACTGCAATTTTAGAATATGAAGAATTCAAATCTCTTTACTGGTATATAGCCTGCACATAATTTGTGTTAGAAGTAACCAGAAATTACCAAATGTTTGATAGTTTTAAAATAGCACAAATAAATCAGTAACTCTCAAAAATGTAAAGAGGAAGTATTAAGATTTTTAGAAACTTCAAGATCCTGCAAAGAAAATAAAAACGTATACATCAAAAACATTAATGAAGTTGCTTTTGTGAAATTTTTAAATAGCCATTCATTCCTACAGGATTACTATTAGGTCTAAATATGTAAGCAAAGTGCCTAGCACCAAAATAAGCTGCAAAACAGCAGGAGTATAAATTCCTCACCTCCTTTTGGGTAAACGTGGACTTTTGTCATCTTTTCGCCTTCTTCCTCTCCTACAATTAAAGACAGAATAACTATCCACATATTCTGTATTGAAACTTAGAGTGAAGGATGACTGAAGACATATATATATACACACACACTTAAGGGCAAAGAACAGGTGGCAGACTCAAAGAATAACCCTGAATACATAAAGCCAAAGACATATCTGGCAAATCAAGCAAGATTTTACTCTAAAGTAATTTCACCTTCAAAATCAGTCTGCATCACAGATTAAATATATACTTTCAATAAATTATGCATTACTATAAAAGATTTGGATATACCTCAATGTATTGCTTGAAGAATTATTATAGTCTATCATCTAAATCTAGTCAATTTAAAAAGCAGAGTAAGTCTATTATCCCAAAAGCCTAAGAATATAAACTATACTAGGTCATGAAGGATACACGCAATAGAACCAAAAAGCCTAGGAAAAAAAACCTCTTCAATGAAACTGTCAGCTGCTTGAGGCCAAATTTTCTTAATTTAAAAAAAAAAAATACATATTTTGAACTATGTATGTGTCAACATCCTTCCTCACACTCCTACCCCTCTTTTCCACCAGTAGTTTCAAAATCTGTTTGATTTTCATTTTCAGTAGTAATTGCCTACTCACTTCCTAGGAGGTTCCTCATCCTCCCTAATTTCATTCTCTTCTTCTTTCACTTCTACCTCTACTTCCACTTTAATTTCCTTCTTCTCTTTCTCTTCTTTCACCTTCCCTGATTTTCTCCGTGGCTTTGGGGTTTCCCTGAAAACACAAATACATTTCAACACTGGTATCCCAGAAAGGATATTTTCAAGGAAGAGTATAACAACAAATTAAACCTTAAGGTTATCATCAATTTATTTTAAAATTATGATCATCAGTTCATGAAATGTCATCTCCCACCAACTATTCTTCACATGTACTGTAATTTTATATATAGTTAGCATGCCTATGGGATGATTCCCCCAAGTTAAAGACGCCTAAGAATCAAATCTCACTGTCATTTTAAAGAGAAACAGGACAATAAATAAAAAAATTCTAAGCACTCAGGCAATTCATGATACCTTATTAAGATAAAACATGCAGACATCATAAAAATTTGGATATAATTAAAATAAAGTACTATAAATGGAAGAGAGAATTGTACAAGGGTATGATATCAGATTTGCAAAATAATTGATTACTCATTTAATATTAATTCTATACCCATTAGTTTGGCAACAAGACAAAAGCATACAACGGTGCTTTCCTACTTATTTTTCACTGACACGTCTGGAGTAAAATATGGTACATACCTTTCTAAATGGGGTTTGTAGGTCTCATCTCTTGGGTCATCTTTGAATGGTATTTCCTCTTCACTGATTAACATTTCTTCTTCCTCCTCTTCCTCGTCACTACTAAAAATAAGCAAATAGAAATGATAAAGTCTGGTTGTAACGATCAAGTCTGGCTGAATTTTATTACGTAATTTATTTAAAAGTTGCCAAAAATTCACATTATCTAGGATTTTCATCCTTTTTATCTAGCTGGACTAAAATCTAGCTGCTTTATCCTAAAGAATAGTAATTTGAACTAAAAATACATAAATCCTAGATATGTAATCACTTTATTAAATAAAGGTAGGGTGGTACCTACTCAATGGCACTCAAAGTTAAAAAACAATTGACTTTGAAATACTATGTCTAGCAATCTGCTGTATCAAAAAAGAATTAACAGACAAAAATTATGACTTACCATACAAGATACTGACAAAGCCTCAAAACCCTGGTAAAAACACCCACATTTCACAATAGTGCTTAGCATGGAAGAAGCCTCAAAACAGAAGGTATTGAAGACATGGTTTCTAAACTATGTAACTAAAAATTACATGGTTAAAGCTCTACTTAAGATCAATGTGAAATCTCCTAAATTTAATATTAAAACTGAAGTTAATTTCTCTTACAGCTCAAAATCTTTTCAAGCAGAAAACTTCTAAATCATTTAATACAATTATGCTCTATGTCCCCAAAGGTTTAAATATTAAATTTGAAGTTTTTTTTTTTTTTTTACCTAATGCCACCTGGAGACTGATGTTCTTCTCCAACATCTGAAAAAATAAAGCCAAGATAAAACTTTATTTATGTAGATATATTTTCTCTCATAGCCAAGAGATTCTAAGCAATTACTACATGAGGTAATTATACAAAGGAAGAATATCTGCAAATTATCAAAAAGAAATCCTACCTATGACACACTCATCCCTGAAATTTAAGCTATTTATGTAAATGTTCAACATTACATTTAAAATAAAGAAGGAACTGGCTATAAGTAACCATATTCTACTTGTACTGTACCATAATCGAGCTGATCTGTATTTGGTTCTGACTTGCAGATAAGCTGCAATGAACCAGTCTTGGACCGAGAGCTTCGGGTGTTCTCTGTGTCACGATGGCGAGAGATAGATGTCCTGCTACTACTGCGCCAGCCCCGGCTAGGTCTAGTTGCAGCGATGGAAACTTCCTGAGGGAGGGCAGAATTGTCGTCTTCTTCTTTCTCTTCCTTGGGATCTAGATAAAAACATATATTATTATTTTTAAAGTTTATAGTTAACCAATAACCATCCCTGTATACCCACTAATTGTAAATATAGTCAAAGAAGAGGATAAATTAAATGTTTTTTTAAAAGGGAAAAACCCCTGATTTATACTGAAATAATAGAAAAAACAAGATGAGAGGAAAATTAGGTAAAACTTATCCTCAATGTCATCGCTCTGAAGAAATTAAACGTCATGTTGCGAAGCAGTAATTTTATATTGCCTTACCGACTAAAAAAATGCAATGCTAAATACAAATACACAAAACACACCTAAGTAATTCAGTTGGTGGAATTCTAAGCTTTAGATCTAAGTTTGAAAAAACTAAATTAAGTGGTCCCAGAAAGATGACTAGAACTACATAAGTACCAAAAAGAATGAATGAACTGTAGATCTAGTTTTAACAACCAAACAATTCTGTAAGAAAATGCTAAAGAGGAATTCCCTAACAGGAATGTCTTGCCTTCACTGTAATCAACAGTTTTACTTAGAACTATACTATGAATTTGAATTACTCTACAGAGCAATCCTAAGGCAGGGCAAAGTCCAGCTCCGCTGTTGTTCTGTTTCAGTTATCCTATGATACACTGTGCACAAGCACACAAACAAAATCTGTTATTGTTACCCTGTATTTCCTCATACTTTAAGGGTGAATGAAGTGAGGCAGGTCATCCTCTCCTGAGCAATAAATAATAAGAAGTTAACATTAGACACTGGCTCTCATACCTCGAGTAGCTTATTACTTAGAAGTGAGCTCATTTTGACAATGGAAGATTCTTTTAATAATTTCAGCATGGTTGAAAGGCCTTCGTAATCAAACAAAATATCAGGTCATAAGACTGACACATCTGACTACATAAAAACAATTTTCTACACAGAAAAATCAACTATAAGCAAAGTCTAACAATCCAATAAAAAAAATGGCACCTCAGTAAAAACATGGCTTTCAAACATACAAACAACAAAAAAAGCTCAATCCACTCATAACAAGAGAGATTCAAATGAAAACAATAGTGCGATATCATTTTTCACCTATCATACCAGCAATGATCCAAATGTTTGGCAACACACTGTATTAGAAAGGCTGTAGGAAAAAGGCACTCTAATACACAGATAGTATGGATATTAACAAAACCTCTATGGACGACAATTTGGCAATATATGTCAAAATTATAAATGCATATACCTTTTCACATGAAATTTAACTACCAGAAATTTATCCTACAAAATTACAATCACACTTATAAAATGACTTATGTATACTTTTTAAGTAGCAAAAGAGTTGAAAACAAAATACTGGAAGGGGATTGCTTTTATGAATTATAGTATATATGTATGTGTCCATATAAAAGATATTTACATCTTATGTATGATAACACTACTGGAAGAACATATGAGAAATTGATAAATACTGGTTACCTTCAGGGAAGGTCTAAAAATATGTCCAGCAATTTCACCTCTAAGGATCTACCCCAGGAAATAAACTGGCACATGGAGGTTCACTGTAGCATGTTTGTAATAGCAAGGAGCAGAAACAACTAACCCTCTGTCAATGAGAAAGTATTTTAATAAACCATGAAGAAATACTTGTAGAGGTTATCTATAGAGACACAGAATTGTTGGGCCAAAAAATTGTTAAGTGTAAAAAAAGACACAAAACGCTATGAAGAGTATGGTAATATTTTTCTTAAAATTTAAGTCTAAAAAATAGTTTCCTCCACTATGGAACAAAGTGGTGACAGAGAGCTACTTTAGCTTCAGCTATAGTATTTTAAAGTGTTATCAGAATGTATTAACATAATGGAATGAAATTAGTGCCTTTCTCACCCTTCTTCTATCTGAGCTATTTTAATTCTAAAATGTTAGAGGTGACACCTTAAAGACCATCTAGTCTAAGTACAATCCAATAAGTTTTACTTATAAAGTAAATGGATGGTCAAAGGAGGCAACTTGTTCAAGATCAACTTGTTCAAGATCTAGATTTAGGTATGCTTATCTAACTGTGATAACTTTGATTTTGAGATTAATAATCAAGGATTTTTAAAAGAATTTCTTCGAAGAGAGCAATTCAACACCCTATATGAAGTATTACAACATTTAATAGAAAGAAAAAAATCTTTCTTTTCCTCAATCCAACTCCACCAAGTTAGACTTTGAACCCACTCCATAACCTCTTGTACTCAATAAAGCTCTTTCTTCTCCACAATAAAAGGAATTGTATGCCCACAACTTCCCATACTGTCAATCTTGTCCATTCAATAAATTAGACCAATTGATAAAAAACAGGTTATGTTTATGAATAAAGTATATTGGCCTATCTTACTCAACCCCCAAAACTCTAATCTTAAAAAAATAAAAATAAAAAGCACTGTCAGAAAGTGACAGCAAAAATGTATCTCCAAAGAAACACATGCACATAATGAACAAACACTGTCAGAATTAACTTTGTAGAAACTCTGGAAAATACATAAAAGGTTTACAAAAAAACAAGGTTTACAGCTGAAAAGAAAAAAGTGAGTTAAACAAGACATTTAAGGAAATCTGTGTCAAATCATTTGCTGAACACAAGCTAAAGGAACAGTCTTTAGAGACCACATAGACCAAAGAATATGGTCTTTAAAAAAATACGCTCAAAGAGCTAAAGGAAATCATTGACAAAGAACTAAAAGAAATGAGAAAAACAATGTTTCAACAAACACAGACTACCATCTAAGCATACCAATAAGAGTTCCAGAAGGAGAGGAGAGAATGGGCAGAAAGAGTACTTGAAGAATTATTGGAGGATAACTTCCCAACTTTACTAAGAGCCATGAATCCATAAAAACAAGAAGTTTAATGAACTGCAAGTAGGATAAATGAAAGAGATCTACACCCAGACAGACACATTATCAAACGGTCAAAAGCCAAAGAATCATGAAAATAACAAGAAGTGACTCATTGGAAACAAGAGTGTTCAATCAGATCAACAGCCTAATTCTCATCAGAAACCATGGAAGACAGAGGCAGCAGATGACATATTTAAAGCGATAAAAAATAAAAACTATCAAGCAAGAATTCCATAGTTGGCAAACTGATCCTTTCAAAATAAAGGAGAAATTAAGACATTATCAGAAAAATAAAAACAGAGTTTGTCACTAGCAGACCTGCCCTGCAAAAAATGCTTTAAGGAGTCCTCCAAATTGCAATGAAAGGACACTAGATGGCAACTCAAAGCCATAAGTAAAGACACTCATAATGGGCCGGGCGCAGTGGCTCACGCCTGTAATCCTAGCACTCTGGGAGGCTGAGGCGGGTGGATTGTTTGAGCTCAGGAGTTCGAGACCAGCCTGAGCAAGAGCGAAACCCCATCTCTGCTAAAAATAGAAAGAAATTAATCAGACAACTAAAAATATATAGAAAAAATTAGCCGGGCATGTTGGCGCATGCCTGTAGTCCCAGCTACTTGGGAGGCTGAGGCAGAAGGATCGCCTGAGCCCAGGAGTTTGAGGTTGCTGTGAGCTAGGCTGATGCCACGGCACTCACTCTAGCCCGGGCAAAAGAGTGAGACTCTGTCACAAAAACAAAAACAAAAAAACCACTCATAATGGTACTTACATAGGCAAATATAAAATTGTATTATTGTATTTTTGGTTTAGAACTCCTCTTTATTTCCGTATATGATTTAAAAGACAAATGTATAAAACAACAATTAAAAATTTATGTTAATGGGCACACATCAAAAGATACAATTTGTGACAGTAACATCATAAAGAGTGAAGAAGAGAATGATACAGACCAGAGATTTGTTTACTACTGAAGCTAAATTGGCATTAATTTAAACTAGACAGTTAAGTTTAAGATATCAAATATAACCCCCAGGTAACCGCTAAGAAAATAACTGAAAAACACGCAGAAAAGAAAATAAGAAGGGAATCAAAATGGTACATACTACAACAAAAATATCAAATACTAAAGGAAATACAAAAGAAGATCAAAATAAGATATTAAGACATGTAGAAAACATATAGGAAAAAGGCATAAGGTCATCCTTATCAGTAATTACTTTAAATGTAAATGGATTAAACTCTCAAAAGGCAGAAATAAGCAGAATGGACTTAAAAAAAATGATCCATCTATATTCTGTCTTATATAAGAGACTCACCTAAGATCCAAAGACACAAATAGGTTCAAAATAAAAGGACGGAAAAAAAATATTTCATGCAAATAGTAAGCAAGAGAGAGCAGAGGTGATTATTTCCTAGGGCTGCTGTACCAAATCACAACAAATTGGGATAGCTTAAAACAACAGAAATCTATTCTCTCACAGTTCTGGAGGCTATAAGTCTAAGATGAACATGGTAGCAGAGCCACATTCCCTCTGAGATTCTGGGTAGAATCACTCCCTGCCTCTTCCTATCTTTTGGTGGTAGCCAACAATCCTTGGCATTCCTTGGATTGCAGCTTCTAACTTCAATTCTATTTCCATCATCACATGGTGATTCCCCTCCATGTGTCTTGTGGCTTTTCTCTTCTTATAAGGAGATAAGTCATCGTGGATTAGGGCCCAACCTAATTCAGTATAACCCATCTTAACTTGATTACATCTGCAAAGACTATTTCCATTTAAGTTCACATTAATAGGACCTCAACACATTTTGGGGGGAACAAAATTCAACCCACTATAGTCCATGTCTTCTAGCCCCCTGTAATTCATGTCCTTCAAATATGCAAAATACATTCACCTAATCCCACATCTCAGAGTCTTAATAGGTTCCAGCATCAACTCTAAGTCCAAAATCATCAAATCAAAATTCTCAAATCTCATCATCTAAATCATTTATCAGTTATCTGTAAATGAGACTTGGGGTATGGCCCATTCTGGAGCAAAATTCCTCTTCAATTGTGGAGTTGTGAAACCAGAAAACAAGTTATATGATTCAAAAACACAATGGTCTGATAGGCATAGAATGGACATTTCCATATCAAAAGGGAGAAACCGGAAGAAAAAAAGTCATGGGTCCCTGGCAAGTCCGAAACCTAGCAAAGCAAATTCCATTAAATTTTAAGGCCTAAGAATAATCCTCTGTGGATCAATGCTTTGTACTCTGGGCCCATTGGGGTAACAGCCCTGCTCTCTAGCCCCAGGAGGTTTTGTATGCCCAGGCCTCTGCATTTGTGGCTCTATCCTCAGAATCATTCTTCTTTCATTTCATCCTGTCTCTGTCCTTTTCAGTCAAGTCTGGCAGTGTTTCTGCTGTCATAAAATTCTTAAAAACCTTGTCAATCTCTCATGCAATTCATGGGGTCCAAGCCACCAAACAAGACGGTCCTCCACAGATCTTTCCTGGCTAATTGCATCTCTGTTCTGGGAACTGCTGAGATGGTTGATTGGATCTATAAGTTGACTGGATCCATATCTTATCTCTTTAGAAAACAGCTGTCCAGTCACACCCTTGGTCCTATTACCAAATGCACTATCTGAATAGGCTGAAAAATTTCCAAATTATCAACTGCTGATTCCTCTTTGCTAAACAATTCATTTCTCAATTTATTTCTTTCCTCACACATTTTAGTACAGCAAGGGGAGCAAGGTGCAGCAAGGAGAAACCAGGCTACACCTTCTATACTTTGTCTGGAAATGTTCTCAGCTAAACATCCAAGTTCATTGCTCACAAGTTCTATTAAATACTTTCCACTCAATGACAAAATACAATTCAGTCAAATTCTCTGCAACTTTATAAAAAGGATCACCCTTTTTGCCACTGTCCATCATTTCCTTTTGAGGCCTTCCCAGATTGCCTTTAATATCCATATTTCTGTCAATCATCTCTTCAAGGCAATCTAGGCTGCTTTTTCAATCAAGCACCTCAGAATATACCCAGCCAGTATCATTACCCAATCCCAAAACTATGTCCGTACTTTAAGGCATTTTGTTACACTCCACTTCCAGTACCAAAACCTGCTAGTTTTATAGGGCTGCCATAATAAATTACCATAAAGGCTTATTAATCTGCATCTATTTCTAAACATTACATACACAGGTACCTCAGTTAAGACTTCAATATATTTTTTGGGGAAGCAATTTAACCCACAAAGGTGGTTCTAGTAATATCAGAGAAAATATGCTTCAATTCAAAAATTGTTACAAGACACAAAGAACACAACATATTGATATGAAGGTCAATCAATTTAGAAGGTATAGACCTATACAAAGCTAACAGAGCTCCAAGATATATGAAGCAAAGATTGACAGAATTGAACAGAGAAATAGGTAATAACAAAATAATAGTTAGAGACTTCAATACCCCATTTTCAATAACAGATAGAACAACCTTCCTCATTTGTATTGTGGCAAGTAAAGGAGAAAAAAAAAATCAGAAGTTCAATAACAAATTATGGGACTCAAGCAACACTACAAAAAAATTAGACATAACAGACATCTATAGAATGCTCCACACAACAGAAGACACAATCTTCTCAAGCGTACACAGTATATTCTCCAGGGTAATGTTGGGTCACAAAACAAGTCTCAGTAAATTTTAAAAGATTGTGATCATATATATAAAGCATATGTATGGCCACACACGCTGGCCACAACAGACTGACACTAGAAATCATCAGAAGGAAAACTAGAAAATTCACAAATACATGGATATTAAATAACATGCTGTTAAACAAGCAATGAATCGAAGAAGGATTCACAAGGTAAATTACAAAGTACTTAAAAGAGGGATGAAAACAAAAACAAAACATATGAACACTTAAAGGGCTACAATGAAAGCAGTACTCAGAGGGGAATTTAGAATAAATTAGAAATTGTATTATAAATGCCCACAATAAAATAGAAAGAAGAAATCATATGCCTAATCAATAACCTAACATCATCCCCTAAGGAACAAGGAAAAAAAAAAAAAAGAACAAAGTAAACTCAAAGCTAGTGGAAGAAAGGAAATAAAGATTAGAAGAGAGATAAATGAAATATGAGAATGGAACACCAACAGAGAAAAATCAACAAAACCAAAAGTTGCTTCTTTAAAAAGATCAACAAAATCAACAAACTTCTGGCAAAACTAAGAAAAAAAAGAGAGAAGATCCAAATTACTAAAATCAGAAATTAAAGTAGTGACACGACCACTGAAATAAAGATCATAAGAAAACACAACAAACAATTTTAAGCCAACAAATTAGATAGCCTAGATAAAATAAACGACTTCTTAGATACACAAATTACAAAAAAAAAAAAAAAAAAAAAAAAAAATCAAGAAATAGAAAATGAGCAGACAAATGAATCAGTAAACAAAAACCTCCCAACAAAAAAAGGCCAGGAGCAGACGGTTTCACTGGTGAATTCTTTCAGACATTTAAACAATTAACTCCAGAATTAACTCCTTTCTCAAACTTTTTCAAAAACAGAAGATGGAACACTTCCCAACTCTTTCTATAAGGACAGCATTACTCTGATACCAAAGCCAGAAAAAGAGATAGAAAACTATAAGCCAATATCCCTTGCAAATCAAATGTAGCAGAATATTAAGAGAATTAAACTCAATTATCAACTGGGACATATCCCGGATTATGAAGGTGGTTCAACATACCAAAATAAATGTAATATACCTCATTACTAGAATAAAGGAAAAAAACCACACAATCATCTCAATGTAGAAAAAGCATTTGAAAAAATTAAACAAACTTTCATGATAAGAACACAAAGCAAAGAGTAGAAAAGAACTTCAACTTGATAAAAGGCATTTATGAAAATCCCAGAGGTCACATCATACTCAGTGGCAAAGGGTCAAAATTCTCCCAAGATCAAGAACAAGACAAGGACGTAATCTTTCTTCACTTCTATTCAACTGAAAAACTTCTACTGAAAAACTTCTAGCTGGAGCAACTAGGCAAGAAAAAAATTTAAAAAGGTACCCAAATTAGAATGGAAGAAGTAAAACTGTATTTCTAGTTGCAGATCAGATGGCTTTACATATAGACAATTCTAAGAATTCACAAAAAAAAAAAACTATTAAAGGCAATACACAAATTTAGCAAAGTGGCAGAATATAAGATCATCACATAAAATTCAATTGTTTTAAATAAATTAGCAATGAACAAAAAGAAAATTAAGATGGCAATACTCCCAAAACAGATCAATAGACTGAACGTAATCCCCATCAAAATCCCAGCTTCCTTTTCTACAGAAATTGACAACCTGACCCTAAAATTCACATGAAAATGTAAGGACATTAGACTAGCCAAAATCATCTAGAAAAAGAGGAACAAAGTTGGAGGACTCGCTTTGTTCTTCCCAATCTCAAAACTCACTGCAAAGCTACAGTAATCATTACAGTGTGGTACTGGCATAAAGCTAAGCATGCTTAGTTAGACCAATGAACTGAATTAAGAGTTTGAATATAAACCCATCAAATGATTTTCAATAAGGTTGCCAAGACTATTCAGTGGGGGAAAGCACAGCCTCATCAACAAATGGTGCTGGGACAACTACATATCCATATGCAAAGAATGAAGTGGGACTCTTTACGCCATATACAAAAATTAAGTCAAAATGGATCAAAGACCTAAATATATGAACTAACACTAAAAAATGCTCACAAGTGATGACAACCTACAGAATGGAGAAAATATTTGCAAGTCATGTATCTGATAAAGTCTAATATCCAGAATATATAGTTTTTTTTAATTTAACAACAAAAATAGAAACAACCCAATTAAAACACAGGGAAAGGACTTGAACAGACATTTCTCTGAAGATATATAAATGGTAAAAATGTACGTGAAAAGATGCTCAACAGTCATTAGTGAAATACAAATCAAAACCACATAAGATTACCACTTCACACCCATTAGAATGGCTATGAAAAAAAAAGACAATAACAAGTGTTGGCAAGGATGTGGAGAAATTGGAACCGTTGTACATTGCGGGTGGGCATGTAAAACGAGGCAGCCACTGAGCAAAACAGTTGGAAGGTCCTCAAAAACTTAAATATAGAATTACCATATGACCCAGCAATTCTACTCCTAGATATACAGACCAAAAGTTGAAAACAGGTATCTAAACAAATACTTGTACATGAAATGTTCACCAGCAGTACACTTCACGATAGCCAAAAATGTGGAAACAACCCAAATGTCCGTTAACCAGTCAATGGATATACAAAATGTCATATATCCACACATTAGAATTTTTTTCTCAGCCATAAAAAGGAATGAAATATTAATACATGCTACAACATGGATGAACCTTAAAAACATTGTGGTTATATGACAGACTCCAGACACAAAAGTCATATACTCTATGATTCCATTTACATAAAATACCCAGAATAGGTAAATTCATAGAGACAGAAAGTAGATGAATGTTTGTTGGGATCAGGGGAAGGGAATAAGAATGACTGCTTTCGATGGTACAGGGATTTTCTCTGGTGGTGATGAAAATGTTTGGAACCAGATAGAAATGTTCGTTGTACAACAGTGTAAATGTACTAAATGTCATTGAATTGTGTGCTTTAAAATGATTCATTTTTTACAGTTAGTTTTTTTGTTACACAAGTTTCACCTCAAAACAAACACACACACATACACACACACACACACAGAGGCATGCACGCAGGCAAACTGTCAGGTTTCTGGAGCAGAAATTGATAATAGAAGGATAATCTACAGATTAACATAACAATCATAACCAGATAAGAAAAGAACCAAGTTTTTTCTGTGTGGTACTTCAAAGAAAATTTCTAGTTGTTTCTCATAAAAGTAGTTAACTTTGAGGAGGTTCCTTGATATATAAATAAAAAAGAAGAGAAAAAAGCCATAGTAGCTTCAGTGGAAGACACCAGACAAGTCAATGCCAGAGTTATACGAACTAGAGTTGACCTTTGAACAATATAGGTTTTCAACTGCGCAGGTCCACTAATCTGTGGATGTTTTTCAATAAATACATTAGAGAACTTTTTGGAGATTTGTGATAAATTAAAAAAGAAAAAACAGATGAACCGTATAGCCTAGAAACATAGAAAAATTAAGAAATGCCTAAGAAATGTCATAAATGCCTAAACTATATGTAGATACTAGTATATTTTATCATTTAGCATAAAATACATACAAATCTATTATAAAAAGTTAAAATTCATCAAAACTTAACACTCACAAACTCTTACAGACTGTACACGGCACCATTTGCAGTTGAGAGAAATATAAAAAAAGATGCAGTATTAAATCCTAACTGCATAAAATTTACTGTAGTACATACTGTACTAGTGTAATAATTTTGTAGCCACCTCTGGTTGCTACTGCAATGAGCACAATGAGTACTGACTTAAAATGCTGAGGATAATCATCTCCACGCGAGCACTTGTCTCTCCAGTAAATCGGGTATATAGTAAAAGGTGATCTCTCACAGTTCTCTCATATTTTGCATGGGGTTTAGTGTAATACTTTAGTGTAAACCTTGGATAACACCATGGGGCCCATATGAAGTGCCACTAGTGATGCTGGAAGTGCTTCCAAGAAGCAAAGAAAAGTCATGAAATTACAAGAAAAAGTTAAATTGCTTGATATGTACTGTAGGTTGAGGTCTGTAGCTGCAGTTGCCTGCCATTTCAAAATACATGAATCCAGCATAAAAACCACTATAAAAAATGAAAAAGAAATTCATGAAGCTGTCACTGCAGCTATGCCTGCAGGCGTGAAAACCTTGCACTTTTTTGTGAAATACCTTATCTCATATTGGAAAATGCGTAAGAGAAAATACATAAGGTAAGAAAGGCATACCTATAGACTCTAGTATGATTGGAAAAAACAAAAGTTACTATACAACAACTTAAAGCCAAAGAAAGGTGAAGAGTCTAAAGCTGGGGAACTTAATGCCAGCAAAGAATGGTTTGATAGTTTTAGAAAGAGATTTGGCTTAAAAAACATCAAGATAACAGGAGAAGTAGCTTCTGTGACCAAGAGGCAGCAGACCAATCCCCAGAAGCCATTAAGAAAATCATTGACAAGAAAAACTTTCTGCCTGAACAGGTTTTTAATGCAGATAAAAGTGCCCTATTCTGGAAAAAAAAAAAATGCCACTAAAGACATTTATTAGTAGGGAGAAGTGAGCACCAAGATTTAAGGCAAAAGACTACTGTTTTGTGCAAATGTAGTTGGGTTTATATCAGGGCTGCCCTTAGCTATAAGGCTGCTAACTCTTGAGCCTTGAAAGCAAAAGATAAAAACCAGCTGCCAGTTTTGGGTTGTACAATAAGGCCTGAAAAATGACAACCCATCTTCTGGATTAGTTCCATTGATGCTTTGTCCCTGAAGTCAGGAAGTACCCTTGCCAATAAGGGATTGCCTTTTAAAATAAAGTTCTTCTTCTGATATTAGACAATGCCCCAGGCTACCGAGAATCCCATTAGTTTAACACTGAAGTATCAAACCGATCTACTTATTGCCCAAATACAACGTCTCTAATTCACCCTCTAGATTAGAGTCATAAGGATCTTTAAGGTACATTACACACAGTACTCTACGGAAAGGACTGTCAATGCTATGGAAGAAAACTCCAATAGAGAGAACATCATGAAAGTCTGGAAGGATTACACCATTGAAGATGCCATCATTGTTATAGAAAAAGCCATGAAAACCATCAAGTCTGAAATAATAAATTCCTGCTTTAGAAAACTGTGTCCAGATGTTGTGTATGACTTCATAAGATTTATGACAGAGCCAATCAAGGAAATAAAAGACTTTGAATATGGCAAAAAAGGTGGAGTGTCAAGATATGCCTTTCACAGAAATTCAAAAGCTAACAGACACCACACTAGAGGAATTAACAGAATACGACTTGATGAAGATGAGTACTCCCAAACCAGTGGCAGAAGATGAGGAAAACAATGCAGAAGCAGTGCCAAAAAACAAGTAGAGATTACACAATTTGGCATAAGGATCCCAATTATTCAAGACTGCTTTTGATTTCTTTTAGGACATGGATCCTTCTATGATACGGGCACTGAAACTAAAGCAAACAATGGAAGAAGGATTGGTACCATATAGAAATATTTTTAGAGAAATGGAAAAGCAAAAGAGTCATATAGAAAATATGATGTATTCCCATAAAGTTACACCCAGTATGCCTGCCTCTCTCGCCTCCCCTTCCACTTCCTCCATCTCTTCTGCCTCTGCCACCCCTAAAACCCCAAGATCAACCCCTCCTCTTCCTGGTCCTCTTCACCCTATTCAACACGAAGACAACAAGCATGAAGACCTTTATGAAGATTCACTTCCACTTAATGAACAGTAAATACATTTTTTCTTCCTTACGGTTTTCTTAATATTTTCTTTTCTCTAGCTTGCTTTATTGTAAGAATACAGTACATAATACATACAACAGGTAAGGCTTCTGGTCAATAGTAGGCTATTAGCTGTTAAGTTTTGGGGGAGTCTAAAGTTACATGGATGTTTTCAAAGGAGACTGGTGCCCCTATTGCCGGTGTTGTTCAAGGGTTAAATGTATATTCCTGAAAGAAGAAAGGATAAAGTAAGAGTAGTTGACTCTGAATTAAGACAATAAGAGACTGCACTACTACTGGCAGGAATGTTTTCTTCTAAAGTGTTAAGAGTGATTCATCTCAATCCTACAGCTAGAGGTAACATTTTCCAAACAAGCTAACTCATCAAAATACAAAAGATGATAGCCACTTGATAGCGATAAAATACTTCAAGTTAGATGGGCCATTCTAATATAATCAAAGTCAATATTTGATTGTTGAGCAAAACGAGGGTGTGGCTGGTTGATAGCCTACGAAGAAACTAAAGATCCTCTCTCCCCCCGATATTTATTTAAATATTTAAGTTTCTTCTGGGAAACTAATAAACCTTAAATATTTATTAAATGCCAGGCAACATAATATTTTTTCCATTTCTCTAAATTTAGTTCTTAGATCCCTGTCAAATAATTCTTTTTCTTCTTATCTTTACAGATGAGGAAAGCAAGTAACTGACTTTCCCAAGCTCACATATCAAGTTATGGAGCTGGGAATTGAACCCAGGTATATCTAAGACCAGAGCCTATATTCTTTTTACTAAGTCACACCTAACTACACAAAAGAGGTGGGAGAGTACCAATGCAAGGGCTCAATTCAGACCTGGCTCACTTTTACTCAGCTTTGGGTACAAGTCCCCAGAGAGTGCCCCATTTATCCAATATACAGACCTAAAAGACATATAACAATTATTCCCTAAAAGTGAATTTTTAATATAAAACTGAATGTGGTATTTCCTTATGTTCCAAAATAGAGAACTGGAGGAATTTTTGTGTGTGTGATTAAAAACCAGAAAAAAGGCCAGGCACAGTGGCTCATGCCTGTAATTACAGCACTTTGGGAGACCAAGGCAGGAGGATCACATGTGGCCAAGAGTTTGAGACAAGTCTGGGCAACATAGCAAGACCATGCTCTACAAAAAATAAAAAATATTAGCTGTGGCTGGTAGTGTACACTTGTAGTCCTAGAGCTGGGGAGGCTGAGCCAAGAGAATGGCTTGAGCCCGCGAGTTGAAGGTTGCAGGGAGCCGTCATTGCACTCCAGCCTGGGCCACAGAGTGAAACTTTGAGAGACTCTGTCTTTAAAAAAAAAAAAAAAAAAAAAAAATTCAGGGGAAAAAAAGCTGAGATTTTCAAACTTTAAAAAATTAAATAGTTTTTACTTTCTAACCTGGTTTACTCATCTTTAAATCAACAATACTGCTAATGTCTATGTATGTGTTAATACTTATAGTAGATTTTTCTTTCTTTTCCTAGTCATCTCTGACCGTTTACAACATCTATATATGTTCCCATTTTCTTTCTTACCTATTTCAGAGCAGACATTGGCCACTGGAGCAGGTAGAAAGTAAAGGACAAAAAATACTCAGCTTTCACAAAATTTCTAGGATGATATTAAAAGTTTAGGGCAAAAGAAGGATCACAAAGTAATGTTACTAACTTTTAAAGTACAGGCATTAGGTAAATTAGTTCTGTCTCTTACAAAGATTAAAAGACTTTGCTTAGACATAGGTTTGAGGTGAAAGGATGCTTCCTCTTTGAAACTATAGCCCTTAAAACTAGTGTTTATTAACTTAATGTCTCTACAGCTAACAATTATTAATAGCTCAACATTTAAGTTTAAATAAATATGTCTGAACTCTGAAGGATAAATAAGTGGTAGCTAGATGACAGAGAAGGGGAAGGAAAAAGAAAGAGTGCATAAACGTCCTGAAGTGAGAAATGAAAGTAAGAAGATCAACTGGAGCAGAGAAAAGATGATAGAAACTGTCATCATTTATCATGCTGAGGAGTTGAGGAGTCAGGAAAAAGTCTAATTAAGAAGGTCCTTGCAAGATTTTGGATCTCATCCTAATAGCCACAGAAAGAGTTTAAGTAGGAAGGTGGCATGATCAGATTTGCATTTTTAACGTTCATTCTGGTTGCAGGCTAGACAATGAGCTAGGTAGGGGCAAGAGTAGATGCCAGGTGACCAGCTTAAAGCCCACCGCTATATATCAGGCAACAAATAATAACGACTCTAGAAAGGGTCATAATGTTGGTGATGGAAAGAATAAAAGATATGAGAAATACTTAGGAGACAGACCAGATAGACCTAGAGAATGACTTAACAAAGCGATAGAGGGAGAAAGAGAGAGATACCAGGGATTTTGGTTTCTAGATTTCTGACTTGAACAATTGGACAGATGAAGGAAACACAAAAAAACATCAGATGCTTTCTGTTGTTTGTTTTGAGGAGACTACTAGAGAGAATATGTGTTTCACTTTGCATAAGTTGAGATGTCTGCTGCATAAACTATGAATGGGCCTGAAGTTCAGAGGAGGAGGGTCTGTGCTACGTATATAAAATTAGGAATTGACAGCAAATAAAAAGAAACTATTGATATGGTCTAGATTTAGCTTGGTCCACATAAAATGAATCATTTTCAATATATATGAAATATGTTGTTTTTAGCTATCCCCAAAATCTGGCTTAGTCACTGATTTCTCTTTTCCAGCAGCAGTTTTGAATTACAAAATATATTAAAAAACAACCATAGTACAATCTGGCTGTGTTCAGGTCACTCTATCTGGGGCATGAAAGATATATTCAAGTACGAGTATAACACTTAAACTGAAGAGATGTTTAGGAAAAGGACAGGACAGTGCCATAAAATCAGAAAAGTTCAGAGATTTGGGAGATAATAAGTATGACAGGAAGAAATGTGGGGTCTAGCTAAGGAGAATTATTAGCAATAAGCTGGAAAAGTATCATCTACACGGTAGAGGCCTTGGATCCAAGTCTAAGAAATCTGAAGTTAGATATCAGAGAATCTCTGAAAGTTACAAAGTAAGAGTTATCTGACCTGAGTAGAGAGAGATCTTCGGACTGCATGGCTGCTTGGTGAGAAAGGGGAGATGGTTTGAGAGATGCAAATCAAAGAGACCAGCTGGAATGCAATTGTAATAGTACAGATCTAATGATAATAAGGGATTTACTTAAAAATTGTAATGAAAATAAAGTTGACACATTGAGGTGGGGTGAGGACAAAATGAGCAGACCTTGACCATGGCAAAATATAGAAATAAGGAAGAGCGAGCTTTCATGGATTGCATAGCTTCTGACTCTATTATTCCACTAAAATAGCTGTTGTTACAGTTCTCAGTGTCTTCATGTATAGTCACGTGCTACACAACATTTTGGTCTAGATGGACCACATATATGATGGTAGTCCCAGAAGATTATAACAGAACTGAAACATTCCTATTGCCTAGCGCCATCCTAGTGCATCCTAGTGCTTACACATTTGTTTGTGGTGATGCTCACGTAAACAAATATATTGCGTTGCCAGTCATATAAAAGTACAGCACAAACATCAATATATAGTACATAATACTTGATAAACTTCTGTATTATTGGTTTATGTATTTACTATATTCTACATTTTATTGTTATTTTAGAATGTAGTCCTGTTGCTGCTCTTTTGTCTGGGCCTCTGGTGGCTGATGGGGGACAGTTGCTACCAGCTAAGTTGAGGGAGAAACTCAAGGGGTTTCATTTAAAACAACAGGGTACAACGTGATGTTTTGATCCATGTATATACACTGTAGAAACAGCCAATCAAGCTAATTAACAAATCCATCACCTTACCAACTTAATTTTTTGTGGTGAGACTTTTAAAAATTTATATTTTTAGCAATTTTGAAATGCATTTTTTTTTTTTTTTTTGAGACAGAGTCTCACTCTTTT
>NW_012145190.1:1780889-1788301 GCF_000956105.1 Propithecus coquereli
CAGAGTCTCACTCTTTTGCCCGGGCTAGAGTGAGTGCCGTGGCGTCAGCCTAGCTCACAGCAACCTCAAACTCCTGGGCTCAAGCAATCCTTCTGCTTCAGCCTCCCGAGTAGCTGGGAACTACAGGCATGCGCTACCATGCCCGGCTAATTTTTTTCTATACATTTTTAGGTGTCCGATTAATTTCTTTCTTTTTTTTTTAGTAGAGACGGGGTCTCGCTCTTGCTCAGGCTGGTTTCGAACTCCTGAGCTCAAGCAATCCGCCCGCCTCGGCCTCCCAGAGTACTAGGATTACAGGCGTCAGCCACCGCGCCCGGCCCACAATACATTAACTGTGGTCATCATCAAGTGCAATAGATCACTAAAACTTAGTCCTCCCGTCTAACTGAACCTTTGTACCCTTTCCTCAACATCTCCCCTTTCCTCATCCCTCACCTGACGCCAGCCTCTGGTAACTATGAGACTGACTTATTTAAATTCCACATATAAGTGAGATCACACAGTATGTCTTTCTCTGCCTGGCTTATTTCACTTACCATAATATCCTCCAATTCCATCCATGTTGTTGTAAATGACAGAATTTCCTCCTTTTTTAAAAGCTATATAGTATTCCATTGTGTAGATACAGCACATTTTTTTATCCATTCCCCTGATGGACATTAATCATCAGGGAAATTCAAATTAAAATCAGAATGAGTTATCACCTTATATCTGTTAGAACGGCTATTATCAAAAAGATGAATGATAACAAGTGTGGACAAGGATGTGGAGAAAAGGAAACTCTTGTACACTGTTGGTGGGAATGTAAATTAGTACAGCCATTTTGGAAAACAGTATGGAGGTTCCTCAAAAAACTAAAAACAGAATTACCTATGATTGAGCTATCCCACTTCTCGGTATATACCCAAAGGAATTAAAATCAGTGTGTCAGAGATAGCTGCACTTCCATTTTCATTTCAGCATTATTCCCAATGATATGGAAACAACCTAAGTGTCCTCGGGATTTTGAACTTCACGGCCCTCATAACTGTGTGAGCCAATTCCTTAAAATATATCTATCTCTATATATCCTATTGGTTCTGTTTCTCTAGTAAACCTGGTTAATTTAGACTTTTAAGACACTGAGAGTGGTTTTAGAGGAATAAAATCTTAAGAATGAGTTTCCTAAATTGGTTCTGGAGTTTTTGGAATCAGTTCTCTAAATTGATTAGATTTAAAGACACTAATAACTATTTTCAGAAGAAAGCACTGATACTCCATGGCATGATGGGGCAATAGAGATAGGCAAAATATCACCAATGGATACTCCCAATCAAATACTTATTAAGGGGCAAGGTTCTGGTGATCATGTATTTGCTACCTTAGAACATTTTGGTCAAACTAACAAGAGTAATGAGATTGGCTGGTTGCTCCTAATTAGAAAACACAAAGTGGGGAAAGAAAAGAATGTGGTTAGGGATTCAAATTCCCAGCTCAAGTGCCACAAAAATGACCTCGAAGTTTCTATGTCCTTGAGGTTGTCTGGAGTCAATTAAAAAAAACAAAGAAACAAACAAAAAAAAAGAGTTTCTATGTCCTGAAAACTATACTTATCTACTATAGCTGCAGAGCTGAGATTGCTAAAAACCAAACCCACAGTGAGTCTCACCAAGGCCAACCTTGCTACAACCACTTCTAAGTGCAAAATCTTCCAGCAGCAGAAACCAATACTGAGTCACCATTCCCGGGGGGTGATCAGCCAGCTACCTGGTGGCAAGTTCACTACATCTCGACCACTTCTATCATGAAAGTGTCACTATGGATACAAATTTGTCTTCCCTGCATGCAATGCTTCATATATGCAATACAAAACACATTGTATGTACAAGTCCATTTATATAAAATGTCCAAAAAAGCAAATCTATATAGACAGAAAGTAGATTAATGATTGCCTGGAACTGGGGGTGAGACCAAGGATTAACTATAAACAGACATGAAGTACATTACCGGGGTGAAGAAAAACTTCTAAAAGTTGATTGTGATGACAGGTGCACAACTCATAAAATTTATCAAGATAAATGAATTATACATTTGAAATGGATGAATTTTATGGCACGTAAATTATACCCCAATAATGTATTTAAAAAATATGCACCACAGCATTACCCATAAAGGCCAATAACTGAAAACCACCCAAATGCCATCAACAGTAGAACGGAACTGTGGTATATTCCCACAATAGAATACTATATAGCAATAAAAATAAACGATCTACAATAAGCACAACATCTGTCACAAAATGGTGAGTGAAAGCCTGATACAAAAGAGTATATACTGTATTATTCCATTTATGTAAAATTCAAAAACTGGCAAAACTAATTTGTTATTTAAAGTCGAAATGATGGTTCCATGTGGGGGTAGCTGACTTGAAGGGGCACATGGGAGTTTCTGGAATGCTAATCACATTCTACTTCTTAAGCTGGGTGACGGTATATGACCGGGCTCACCTTACGAATATTTACGGGCTGCCCACTTACAATATGCATACTTTTGTGTAAATATGGTATATTTTAACAGAGTTTCTTTAAAAATCACCTGTAATCTCAGGGGGAAAAAAAAAACAGAGAAATACCAAATGTCTTTAAGTTGGGTAATGGTATAAATTATGGAATATACATGGGTAGTAGCCATGGTTGGATAGCCCTCAAACAGCTATTTATTCTCTTTCTCTTTCTTAAAGAATCAATCCTGCTCTTAAAAAACATGGTGGGAATCCTGATTAGTCTACGCTAATGGTTTTCAAAGAATAGTTTATAAACTCCTAGGGATCCCCAAGACCCTTTCAAGAAATTTTTAGATCAAAACTGTACAAAAAAAAACTTGTTATAATTTTGATTTGGATTACATAGTACTTATGGATCAACATGCAGAGAAAAGATGTCTTAATAATATTGAGTTTTCAAATCCGTGAATGAGGTACATTGTTCCATCTACTCAGGTCTTTAATTTCACTCAGCAATGGTTTTGCACTTTTCGGTATATAGGTCTTCCAAATCTTTTATCCAATTTATCCCCAAGTATTTCATAATTTTTATATTATTGTAAATACTATTATAAATGATATTATTTTTTAATTTTAATTTTTTATTTGTTGCTAATGAACAGAAATACAGTTGATTTTTATATGTTGAACTTATATCCTATAGAGTGGTTTCAAGATGTCTTGCAGCTATTGCTTTCAGCATTTTGGAACACTGCCCTGAAACCAATATAGTATGAAAAAGTCTGAATTGAAAGATCAATCAGGGAACAGTACAACCAACAAATAATAAATTGTTGTGTTTTAAGCTACTAAGTTCTTACACGGTTTTGTTATAAAGCTAAAGGGTCTTTTGCTTGGATGTAGTTTAGGTTAATCTGGCTAGTTTTAATTCAGAGGAACTTGCTGCTTCTTGGACTTAAAGGGTTGGGGGCATTAAATCAGACTCAATTTAATTCCTTTTTGTCAGAGATTCTTGTCCACTTAAGATAACTGCAGTGTGAGGATAAGTTACACTCTGAGGGAAAGACGGGTCTCTCTTAGGAGTTTTAGACTCTTCTACCTGAATATGGGTTTCCCCACTCAAGTCCTTAGGTTTCCTCTGTTTCAGTTTTCTTCTACCAGGGCATTCTGCTGTAACTCTCAAGTGGTTTGGGCAGGAAAAGGGATTTAAATATAAAATCTATAGATAGATATAACCATCTATAACAGAATAACCTTTTATTAATAACTGTGTCAGAGATGGTTCTTTTACAAGTTGAATTATAATGGGTAAATTGTTATTTCTTTACTATTTAAGGGACAGAAAGACTCATTTAGCTGATTGATAAAAAATCCCATAACTGAAATGAGCTGAAAATCAAGGCTTTTTAAGCCTATGTAATAATCCACATATATTATATATAAGATTGTCTGTACTTCTAGGAAATTACAGCATAGAGGAAGAACCACAGTAAGTCTGGATGTTTGAATTAGCAAAATGGATTAAAGGATCTGGGCCATTCCCAACATGGAACAAGATGTCTGAGTAGATCATTCTCATACTGAGAGAAATAATACAGTTTCTGCTACCTTAAGATAAAAGTCTAGGAAGGAAGGACAGATAAAAATGTCTATCTAATGTATTATCAGCCCTTTAAGGCTTAAGCATTATTATAATAAAGTGAAAAACTTGAGTGTCTGAAATCTCACTGGACTACTCTGTATATTTCTATCATTAGCTGCAGTGTTTTCCATAAATAATTAGTGAAGTCCATTTTGAAATATTAGCCAATCTCAGTAGTATTAAGAGAAGTAAGGAAAAGACATTGTTGGAATTTTTTTTAACTTACAGTTAAATTTTGAAGAGTATTATTTAGTACGTAAAAGAGAATGTTTCAGTTAAAACTCACAGTATATCTAAGGGTTAAGACTGGGCTTACATATGCCCTTTCTCACCTAGAGATTTTCCTTCCAGAGCACTTTTCTATTTAAAACCCATAGCATTTTATTTTAACTAGGAAAACCAGGTCATTAGCAAGGAGACTCAAAATCTTTCATAAAAGAATTTTGAAGACAATGTCCTGAGTATCTTTTCACATCTTCCTTTGTATAGAAATGCAAATGGTAAAAACTGCGAAGTCAGATTTTTCTCACTGCAGCGGGAAAAAAAGAACAAAAATGTCTCTTCTATATATTTAGGAATAATACAAACATTTAAAGGTACTGGAAATGAGATGCATCTGTAAAGGAAGACAGAAGAGTCAATGTTACGTTGAGGCTGCAATTTGACAAGAGTCCAAGATAAATGGGATACAAGAGACTAATTTGAGAGGATAAAGACATAATCAAAGGTATTCCAACACAGAAAAAAATGAAATGCTCTATTGAAATTAAAACTATGAAAACTGTTAAAAATAAATTAATTTTAATTTTTTGAAAATGGAGCATACAGGCATAATCTATAAATCAGACTAAATCAATATAAGACAAAACTGAGGATGTGATGCAGGGTGGAGGAAAAAAAATCAAAACAAACTAATACTTTAGTAATAATTTCAGATATTATGCTGATTACAATGAATTAGGTAAGGCAAATACTTAACAATTAAGCCATAAACAATCTAAGTAAATTCCCAGATCTGTTATGAACACATTTGCTAACTCTAAGTAATCTTTGTTAAACGTCACTACTCCATTAGAAGAGTAAACTGAAAATAGTAAAATGATTTTGAATAAAAATAGACAAAGTTTAATACAATCAAATTTTCAAGCATCTATTACTTCAAAGCATGTTTTCCATAAACTCTAGTTTTATGAAATGTTCTTTAAAAGGGGGTCTTATAGTCAAATAAGTTGCGTAATTGCTGCAAAAATTTTGGCATTTACACTGCTGTGTAATTAGTCAAAATGAACATTTCTGAGAAGTCTTGCAATAAATAATCTATCTAACATTAATGACTCAGGCACGGCCCACAATAACTTGACTCAGTAGTATTTATTATCATTCCACAAAACACTTGATTAATAGTTTACTAAACATCAAGGTCAGTCTCCCTTTTTTATGATGTTCTGTCTTGATGGGCAGTTTTAACTATTACTCACCAATTATTTTACTTTATTATCATGAGTATAATACTGACTCAAAATAGAGAAAGAGAATGAAAACATAAAGCCAAGTTAAAAAGGATCTAGTCTCCATTCCTCAAGATTTCTGCTAACACTCTCAGAAGCTCCACAATGATGAAGATAATCCTCGAGCAGTGGTGAACTAAGCTTTCAAGTTTTAATCTTTTTCATTTTTGCTTCTTCCTATGTGGAATGCTCCTCATCTAGATTTCTACCCGCACATTTTAGGTCTGAGCTCAAATATTACCTCCTCCAAGAGGTCTTCCCTTACCATCTTACCTAAACTTAGCTTCCCCAACTACAACTTCATCGAACATTATATTATACTGTTTGAATTTCTTCTTTTCACTTATTTGATTACTAGTACAACCTAGTACCCAGAATGGTGCCAGATACATGGTAGATGCTCAGTAATTACTTGTTGAATAAATTAACAAACTATTAACAAGCTTTCCATTATATATACCTATTAGAATTTAATAAATGTAGCAGAAACAGAAACTAATACTAATGTTTATTATTATTTCAGTCTGAAAATTGAATGTAGCACTCTGTAACTTAATAATTTAAAAATCGTGCAAAGTCACTTTCTTCGTGTGTGCAATATTGTTTATTTGGTGAAACGTCAAGGTTCTTATCTTCAACTCAAGGAAAGCATAGAATTTCTAGTTGTTTGAAGTAAATAAGATTAAAAACAATCCTGATGACTTTTTTTCAATATTAATAAAACATAGAGCTAGTCACACATCTAGAAAATAAAATCTGCTCAAAGTTTTGAAAAGCTACTGAAATGGGTATGAGTTACTTCAGTTAAACTTCAGTCGACTGAACATGAGGACTACTACACAGTAACAGAATAACTTTCCGAGAAGTTAAAAAATAAGAAAGAGAGAAATAATTGAGATGAATTCTAAATATTAAATAGTAGTGGAAAAAGTGACTGCTCAACCCTCCATTTCCTTATTTACTGATGTCATTTTATGAACGTATGTTACAGTTCTTACGGACCTATATACTATTCATAGAGTTGTACAGCTACTCTAACAGGTAAACTAATGAAGAGATGAAGATGGGAGTTTGAGAATGTCTAGATCCAGAGCATTTAATAGTGGACTAAAGTAGGATTGATTTTGAGACTGAATGACCAAGAATGCACTTTTAATCTCTCCACAGCTGCACCACCACACAACAAGCCAACTTCTGGTTTAAGACATCTACACAAAGATCATTAAATTTATCTCCAACAGGGGTTCAAAATTTCCATCACATTCTCCAAGTTCTCCTCAAAGCAACCCAGAGCAATTTCTTTAAACACATAAGGTAATTTTAGCTCTGCTTAAGGCAGATTGTTTTTTGTTTTAATCAAAACTACTCTGGACTTGATTGTCATCTGTCTCTACATTTTCTTCACATCATAAAATCTCCAAAATAATCTCTGAATAAGGACCATAAGACCTTCCATCCTTGGCAGACATAACCTATTTTCTAAGTAACAACAGCAACAAAATACTCACTAGATAAAATAATCATGCAAAGCTTTCTACATAAAAAAAAGTTATCTGGTATAAAATACTTCTGCTTGGTATACTATGAAATATTAGCCTCAAACTCCAAAATTCAGATAAACAAGAAACCTTAGCACTGACACCTAATTCTTTACAAAGCAGCCACCAATAATTCAAGTTAGTGAGTGGTTCCAAACTACACTACTATTGTTCTAAATGGCATAAAATTCAACTTGTAAACTTGCCTTATATATTCTCAAAGCATTCTCTTAATGAAAACA
>NW_012145190.1:1790637-1800948 GCF_000956105.1 Propithecus coquereli
TAGTTACTCAGTAGCTAAATTTAAGTTTTAAAAAGTATCTGTTACTGAAGTTTTAAGTTCTAAAATGCACTGGGTAAACAGAAGATATATTATAAGGCAGACTGAAAAGTCATTATTTTGCATTTTAACCTAGTCTTAGTTTGACAATTTCACTGTTTCCATATTAGCAGAAAGCACGGATATTTTAAATTATAAAACAGAAAAAACTGTATCCGAAAACTACTATACCAATGCTATATACCAATGCTACCATGTTTCTTGTGGAATATATTTATTAAAAAAATTAAACATTCCAATGTGAAAAGAAGCTATTATAAACTTAAGAAAGTTTATAAAAACTGTAAGCTAATTAGTCAACTATAAAGCTCATTTCACAAATTCAGAAAGTATCAATTATAGATCAAGCAGATCTAAAGAAGTTAAGTGGCTTGCCCAAGGTCACTGAGTGAGTGTACAAAGTAAGATGGGACTTGAAATTTTCTGACTTAAGTCCAATGCTTTTTCCACTATATTATCTTGCCTTCCAATGGGGACAGAGGCTTCAATCAACCCAAATCTATGTATTTATTGATCTTTTAAGCTATTGTGTATTTTACTATTTCTTTAATCAAGAGAATGAAATGTAGGTTACACAGCTGATTACTAAGATGTTATGGGGGAAAAAGCTAGGATATAAAAAAAGGACCTGAATGGAACAAGTAATTTATATAGAAATTAAATTTCTTACTTCTGTTTTAAAATTGTCATAATGTTATTTGGAAAATACAGATTAATCAAAGTCAGAAGACACCTGACCCTGCAGGGTTCAGTACACTGATACTCAAAACGTCTTGACATGTCTTAAGGATTAAATTAAGCAGGAAAAATAGTTTTAAAATGTATTTTATCACTGAAAATCTGTAAACTATGCACACGTTTGACACACTTCCACTAATCAATGTATCTTGCCCTTATCCTTCAAGGTCCTTGAAGAAAGGGCCATGTCTCAGTTTTCGTTCTACCTCCTAGTTCAGCATAATAGTACCAAGCTGAGTTACTACTCAAAGAAAGGTTTGCCAAGCTGAAATGCTTTACGACTCCTTTGACTTCCAGGCCATGGAGTAAGCTGAAACTGTGTAACAAAAACACTATCATGATGAAAATTTGTTTTAACAATCTGATCAAAATTGTATAATTTTAAATACAGTCAACAGATAATTATAGGGCTGAAAAAAGGTAAGAACACCAACTGCAGAGCTTGGATAAGGATAAAAAAAATCTTTATCACTACTATCTTTCATGAAATCAAATGATAAAAGTGATTTCTTCCACCTCACAAGAAATACTGTGGAGACAAAACTGAAGAGATTAAGTCATCTTCATCTAAGTTCATTTGTAACATTTATATGGTGAAGTAAAGACTCATTAATGCTTTTTGTCTGAAGTTACGGAAAAAATAAATCATGATGGCAGGTAAAATTACCACTCTAGGTACAATTATCTTAAGAAATATAGGCATATTTAACTATCAAGTGGTAGGTGAGACTGGAAGGCAATTTTAAAAATATTTTAAGTATTACCCTCTCTAGGTCTGGTAATAGAAAAAAATGAAAACATCCTATTTTGCAGAATCTACATGAAAAAAATCACCACAAACCACTCATACCTCTAGCATGCTACCATTCCTCGAAACAGTAACTTTTACTTTGTATCTACAATGTACCAGGTATTGTGCTAAGTGCTTCACATGCTGTGTTTAACTGTCACAAACTCATGTTGTAGGGATTACCCACTATAGATAAGGAAACTGACGCACAGGTAGGTTAAGGAATTTGTTCAAGGAATTTACATCCCAATCAGATAAATGACATATATCTTTCCAAACTTATAAGAGATTAAACATAGAAGTTTAAAATTTTTGTAAATATGAAATGCATCTACAGCAATTAGTATTCTAATTGCAGCCCAACGATTTGTAAGTACAGATTATTTTTGTGCACCGAAGAACTGTAGTTTACACAATAAATTCTCTCAATATTGTTAACTTAAATAACATCCAAAAATTTGAAAGCATAGCTAATACCACAATATGACTACCTCTAAATTTTATTTCTCTTTCTGAGAGGCTTGTAAAGCAAGCGTGCCAAGTGACAGACTTAACTCTTAATTTTGGAATGGGTCTGCTTTAAGCTTTAAATCTACTGGGTCTAGTGTAAGCCCAACCTTACCATTATATCTACTGAGGGAAAAAGGAACACTTAAAACTGACACATGCGCCCGCCCTTTCAATTTTCCCTGCCTTTACTAATTTTTTTCACTTGAAAGTCAAAGGGCATAAGTGATGTTTTCAGTAATGAATTCAACAGCTAATATAATTAATTTCTAAAATCTACAAACTTGCATACTTTAGTATTCTTAACATACGAACATTATTTATGCTTCTGGCCACCTGTTCCTGGTTCCTCTATTACCTCTAGGTAATAAAGAAATTCCTCTCCTATGAGTCTAATTTTAAGGATGAAGTTTCTACATCACAATATATGTAAAAACAAAGATAAAACACATGCTACTTCGTAAAAACAAAAATTAAATATTCATCTAATCTTGGTATACGACATACTCTATACTTATAATCAGCAGAGCCACGTTTTTACCCCCAACCATAAGTATCAGATTCCTAAAATGAAAAAGTGATGTGAAAATTTAGAAGAGTGGAAAAAGCCACATAAACATACGTGTACAATTAGCTCTTGAGCTAATTAATGGGAACAAGGGAGCGCATTTTTGAAGGCTAGGATCGTGCTCTGAATTTCCTAATGGGGATGTGATGTAATACTGGAGAGCCGCCGAAGGGAAAGGGATAGGCTGACAAAGGGGGTGCAGATGCCAGAGTGAGGGATAAGCCTGCGGGCAGCAGGAAAGAGGTGGGTCACTAGGGAGCAGGAGAGATGTACCCTACAGAGAGTGACTTCAGGTAGTGGGGAAGTGGCCCCACGGACAGAGGGCACCGGGAGCGGACAGGAGGGGCGCAGAAAGCTCACGGGGAACCGGTGTGACATCTGGCGTGCGGAGCCGGCAGGGGGCAGCGCAGGCAGGGTGTCACGTGGAGTGGGCGCTACGGGAGCCGAGAGGGTTGCGTGCGGACAGAGGGGGGTCTTTCCCACCGCCTGAAAGACTGCGTTACTCACAGAAGTCGCGGACTCTTCTTGCCCTGAACTGGAGACGGGGACTTCGTGGCCTGGGGCTGCTGCCCTGGGACGTCGAGAGGCCTGGCGCTGGGGCTGCTCCTCCGCCGGCGGGGATACTCGGCCTTCCTCCGGCGGGACACAGCGGCAGCGGCGGCGGCGGCGGCGGCGGCGGCGGCCGCAGCGGCCCGGCCTCTGTCCCGACCACCCCTTAGCACGCGGCTGCTAGTGGTCCCTGCAGGCGCCGCCGCCGCCGCCGCCGCCTCAGGAGGCGGTTGTAGGGGCTCCTCCGGAGCCGCCTTGGCCGCCGCCGCCTCTCCCCCTTCCTGGTCCTGCTGCTCCGGGGATCTCGGCTCTTCCGTCTCCCCCGGCATCGGGGCTTGTCCGTCCCCCACCCCCTCGTCCCAGACGACGGAGGCGGAGGTAGCGGCGGCCGCGGCGCTACTCCCCCCGCCCCCCTCGCCTCCCGGAGCGTCCGGCTCACTCTCACCCTGCGCTCCTCTTTCCCCCCTCCCCTCCGCCCGGCTCCGAGAGTGCCCCCCCCGCCCCCTGCCACTCAGGGTCCGCTACCGCGGCGGCGCGCGCGCGCCCGGCCGCCACAGACGCTCAGCGGTCCAATTGGAGAGGTGGAAGGGCTTCCTTGCCCCGCCCTCGCAGTCTCACACGCAGCGACGTGCCCAGTTCCCGCCCCTGCCCCTTGCTTCAACCAATCAGGAAACGGCTCCGAGGGAGCGCGCGAGGTTTTCTTCCCCGCGCTCCCGTTCTCACCGTTAAACGGCTTCGTCTCGCGACAATCCCAAAGTGACCTTTTCCCCCCCTCTGGAGTTCACTGCGCGTTAGGGGCAGTGGGAGGGGCAGGTCTCGCGAGGGAGGTGAGTGGGAAGAAAACGCACCTCTTTCCCCGCCTCACGCGCATCCTTGATTGGGTGCGCGCGCACCTGCCTCCCTAAGGCGCCGCGAATGCCACAAGGGCGCTTTCTATCCTTCTTCTTTAGGCCGCAAAAGTAGTGTGGGCGTTCTTCCGCTTCCACCCCGACCTCGCTTTCCTGTCTCTGGCCTTCCTGTCCCTAGCGCCGCCAGGTCGTGCGGGGAGAAGGGGGGAATATTTTTGCGCTGTCGCTTCTCCTTTAAGAAAAAAAGCCCCGTCGGCTGCCGGATGAAAGTCTCCGAAAAAATGGCGGCGATAGAATGGAGGTGGGGGTCGTGGGCAACGAAGACCCGCCTCCTGGCGCATGCGCGCGGTTAACTAAGCCAAGGGCATCCTGGGAGTTGAAGTCCTATTTATCGTATGCTTGAGAAAAAAAGATAGGAAGCCGGAGGTGGAGAGGCTGCTGGGAGGTTTTGACTGATTCACGACGGGAAAAGTAGTTTACTCTCCGCAGTTCCAGTTTATTTTTTCAGGGAGGCAGTATTTCCGGGTTAGGCCACGACGACTGCCTTATATCCGGGCTCAAATGTTGAGCCAATTCCTGGTCAGGACAGCCTGGGCGGGTTTTTCCTACTTTTTCTTTCTTTATAACTTGGCGTTGGCGTAGTTTTTCCGGGGTGGCCACTTAATAGCCCTTACTTACCTTGGTTAGGTCAAGGGACACCTCTGGGACTGGCTAGCGTTCACGTCTACGGTGAAATTCGTCTCATCATCCAGTGGCTGACCCACTCACCTGTGAGCCCTTGGAGCTCGGGGACTGAATCTGGTTCCGTCGGGTCCTCGGGGCTCTAGCACAATGCCCACTACTCAGTTGGCTCGTAATAAAATTTGTGAAACGAATTGTAAAATTGCTTTCATAGTAGACGTTGTTGGGGCATCAAGGAGCTGGCATTTGCTGCTTAACGTGGCTACGGTCCCTGACCTGGAGGGCGGGGTGAAGGGTTGTTAGCGTGACTCTGGTAACTTACACAGAGAAGCCGAAGGTCTCTGTCTAGCTCCCCGCCCGGAAGCCACCTGCTTCTGCGGTTTATAAATGTTTCTGCTACACAGGAAGCACAGTCGGGATAGCAGCTTTATCAGAAATTACTTTTTTGCCCACTAGCGTGTGTAGCTAAGTTGTCTTCCTGGTGCATGAAAGGGAATTTCCATTTGCTCATCTACAAGTTACAGTCGGTGATGCAGTGGGCCTCTCCCACTCCTTCCTTTCATCCATTATAATAAAGGATCGGTTTGGAAGAGCAGTCCTTTAACCCTGAAAAATAAAGCATCCGGGGTTAAAAGCTCCAGAAGAAAGAAGATGGAAACAAGACCTGGGATCCAATTCTAAATTTCACATTAATCATTTAAACTGTAGACCAGTGCTGAAGTACATTTTTCCTTCCAGTATTTTGACTCAGTTAACACTTTAAGATTAGGCAGAAGTTTTATATTCTCTACTGAGTGTTTCACACTGTCACAGGGCTAATGTCATTTTCAGTTGTAATAATTGTGGCATAGTGTCAATGGGAATTTTTTCAAACTGCACTGAGCAGACTTTTGGAACAGCACTGACATCCAATGGCTGGTCAAAGTAATACAGAGGGGGAAATCTATCCCCCCCCCAAAAAAAGAAGTCTTAGAAACACATGGAATGGAGAATTGGAGAATGAATGATTCTTTTGAAAAAAAGACCACTGTGTTGTAGAAAAAAGATCACAGACTTTGGAATTAAATCTGGATTGTATAATAGTAAGTAGCAAAGCTACTACTGATTAATTATTATCTTGGCAGGTTACGATTCCTTGAACCTATTTCACCACTGGTAAAAATGGAGATAAAATCTATTTCCCAGGGCCATAATTATAGTTCTTTATATAGTACCTTCTCACAGTAGGCCTTTTGTAAAACTTTTATTCAAAGTGAACAAAATCACAGTGCTAAAAAAGGTGAAAAGCTAACCCCCAGTGTCACTTTTCAGAGAAACTGCTATAAGGCAATGTAACCAGCCGGGGATTATACTTAATTAAGATGTCCTCAGTTAAGCGACTGATATCTTAAATCTTCCAGCTTCATTCTTCATGATCCCTATAAATTTACATTTTGGACCACTGAATAAGCTGGGCCCTGAGAATGCAAACATGAATTACTTCTGTCCTACTTTTAAAGCATTTACAATCTATTCAGGAAATTACCTGCAGGTAAGTATAAATTCTGAATAATTAAGTAAATAAAAGCAAAATGAACTGCATCCTGGTTAACTCTGATGAAAATTTTAAGAAGGAGACTGTGCCTCTATGGTTCCCCAGCTTCACAGAAAAAAAGAAAAAAAAAAGCAGATGCTCAGTTACAGTACGACACCTACACTTGGGAAAAAAACAAGTGTAAATGTGCCATTCCCATGAATTCAAGATAAATCTTGGCACATAGTAGGTGCTCAAATTTTGTAAAATTAATTTTGAATCTTTATTACCCTGGCCAATGCACTACCAGAACTCAAATCTTACTACTTGCCTTTCTATGTCAATCCCATTTTTAAAACTGACCTACCGCAAAAAAAAAAAAAAGAAGAAGAAGAAATTCACCAAATCAAAAGAGAGGAAGTGCTAAGCAAATACAGGAACCAAAAAAGGGTTATAGAGGCTGCTTTACACTGTCTCATTCAGTTCCTTTGCGGTCCTCCTCTTCAGCACATGCCAAAGGAGTTCCTCACAACCTGTGAGACAAGGGCATCTTGGATGCGGGACAATGGAAGAGTTGGGTGAGTAAGGAGCTTCTTGGCAGAGAAACTCTGAGGGAATGAAGACTTGGCTGCCCTCTCCATGTGTGATAGGGTATACTTCTAACCAGACTGAGAGTAGTAGTGGAAGATTTTATTTTTACTTCTGTTCTCAGCCCAACCAAGGGGGAAGCTTGAGGAACTATGATTGTTTTGAGGAACTGTTGGTTCACTGTTTGCAGTGGCAAAATAGGCAAGAGTTTGGTGCTAACCACAGAGTAAACTCTTAACAAATGCTTTTGAACTGAATTGTGATTGAAATTGTCATTTCATTATGGCCATTTTTCTTCTCGGGATCTCCAGTAGCCAGGCACACACAGCTAGGCAATGACAGAGATTTGATTTGGAGAGAAAAAGAAAGAAGGGCGGGCAGTGTTCAGAGGAAAATGGAATAGAAGTACAGAATGAGGAATCTGCAGAGGTTGGAGAAAGGCCAGGGTGGTTTCATTTGTTCCATGTTTTAGTATTAAATCAAGAAGTCAGCACTCTAACTCCAGTGATTTTGTTGCTAAGCTTTTTATTCAGAGGAATTCTGAAGGAACAGATTACTATGGCCTGAAAATATGATGCCTCCTTCCACTCTACAACGATTAAAACCAGCAGTGGAACTATTAGCCACATTACCCAGAGAGGTCCCGCATTTCAAACCTTTGGAACAATGTAAGGTTTGTCATTCTTAGGATTCATTCCATAGCCTTTGCCAACTTTTGTTGCCAGCATCCTAATTAACATTGAGCTACTAACCTTTACCCAAATTCCAAGCTGTATTAATTCCACAGTGTCTTGGATTTGTGCGTGTTTGGGTTAGGGGGTGTCAAAAGTGCAAACGACAACTACAACAATATATTGCACATTGTCTTTTTTAAAAAATTGTTTGGGGTATAATTTTAAAGCTGGAGAAATATAGGAAGGAAAAGGGCAAATAACAGGAGGGAAGAGATGTTAATGAAGAGAACATGGTGGTGTTTAATAAATATTGAACTGTATTGGAGGTAAAGTCTATTTTGATACTAGGATAGACTCTACTTAGGACTTGGGGTAGGATCTAAATTCTACTCATCTATATGTTGGGGGAATCTGAAGTTCTGCTAGGGTTCTTTTTTTTTTTTTTGACACCTAATGGTTTCCATGCAGTTAATTCAAAAGGGAACTAATACTTATTCAGTGACTCAGGCTAAAACTAGACATTTTTACATCTGTATGTTAGTGCCTGCAGCAACACTCTAAAATAGGTATTATTCACTTTTTTTTCACATGAAAAAACTAAGAAAAACAAAATAACTTGTTCAATATTACTCTCAGGAGAAACGCACATCAAAATTAATTAAGCTACAGGTGTTTTTCTATTTTAGAAGTGTATTGGTTCAGATGTTCCAGCCAATGGAATAACCCAGATAAGAAAAAAGTGTATAGTTTTGCATTTCCCAAGCAGGATGGCTGGTAGAGAAATCTTGTCCAGAAATGTAGAAAGTTCCAAGCAGCCTGGACACTAACATTTGCGTAGATTATCCAATTGGCTATGTCTCAACAGGCTGTTGATGGCTACACTTCAGCAGTTTCTCCAAATTGTCATCAGTCCAATAACTTGCCCTGGAAACTTGGGGTGGATCTTTTTTCGCCACATGCAGAGAAATAGCATTGAAGACAGATTAGCTCAGGTGAGCAAATATTTCCTCTCTGCAGTACTGCTTCGGAGAATAGCAGCTTGTATCCACCCAGAAGTTTTACCTACACCCTCGTTATATGCAGATGATAGGTAAAGAAGAACCAGGAGCAAGCTCTGGCTCAGAACAAGATCCTTACAACCCAAAAGACCTCACTTTACTCCTTTCATGTTAATGTTGATATTATTGCATTTCCACAGGTAAAGGACTACGAGAAGAACTGCGGAGTTTTCAGTCTAGTACCCCCCCTCCCCAGTAATCCATATTTGTCATACTGAAATTAGTCATCTTCAGATTACAGAATCTGGCAAAGGGCATAACGTCAGAGTGTTGGTGATACGCACACTCACAGGAAACAGGAAGAGAAAGGCCTGTTGACTCATGACCCAGAAAGGAGAGTTTTATTAACTTTGCTTAGCTGGTGCTTCTGAGGGTAACTCGCTGCTCTTAGTAGTCTGGTCTCCTCCCTCCCCTATTCTGTGTTATAAAATGGCTTTTTATTTTGAATTCAGTAAGATCTTGAACTGTGGGTTGAAAAAAAGCTTAGAAAATAGAAAAGAAAGGGCCTCTATCTTAATTGAGAGGTACAGAATAAAAATTTGGAATTCTGAGATTTGACTAATGAAATTCTCAGACAAAAAGTTTTACTTCCTCCTTCTACCTTAGTTTTCTTTCCTTTACTTTGTTCGTCTTTGTAAAAAATCTTTTATTGGAGAAAATTTTACAATATGCAAAAGTATCAGAAATAGTTTAATGATATCTGATAGACTGTCAACTAGCTTAAACAATCATCACCTCTTGACCAATCTTGTTTCATATATATGTCCACCCATTCCTTCTACCTCATATTATTTTAAACCAATTTCTGCAAAATGAGGGTGATAATATCTGCCTCAAAACATTAGGATGATTACATGAAATGTGTAAACTGAGCAGAAAGATACTAGTATAATACTTGTAAACTCCATTGGTTTTCCCAAGAAAACTACAAGAGAAATAAACTATTCGAATTGCAACATCTTACTTGATTTTGTAATATTTAAGTTTCCTCCCCAACCCCCCTTTCTTTCTACAACATAAAGACAGAATACTTACACTTTGTTTTGAGAATTTTATTATGTTCTTGGGATAATTCTTGAGTTTTAAGATTAAAAAAAAACATTAGGATTAAAAATAAGTGTTATTGTCCTGGTACATTTTGAAAAATGGTAATATATTCTCTCAGAATACATCAGTGGTAAAGAAAAAAATGGCAATATAATTACTTATATTTTTCTGATAAGAAAATATTTAGAATTTATTTTTTTCTAATTGGGGATCTTTGTGGACAATCCTCCCTAAATGAGTGATAAAAGCTGCAATTTAAGAAGTCAAATTAGAAAATGAGACTATGAAATTGAAAGCAACCATAGAAAATAAGAAACAAGCCACAATTTGTGGAGGCATTAAACGTCTCCTGATAGGATACATCATATTCTTGAACTGAAAAACAGAGTAAGGGAAGATGTTTGAAAATAGCCTTAACCCAAGAGAGGAAGAGATGAATGGGGGCGCAGTGGGGATATTTAAGGAGAAAATAATTCCAGAGACTTAAATATTCTATATTACTATTTTCTTGTTTCTTATGATGTAGATGCCTTATTGGAGGAACTGGAACGCTCCAGCCTCCAGGACAGTGATGAATATTCCAGCCCAGCTCCTCTTCCCTTGGATCAGCTTTGCAGAAAGGAGAATAACCTTAAAGAGTCTTCAAATATTCTTTCTGTTCAGGATAATAAAAGTCCTTTGCCGGTAACTTTT
>NW_012145190.1:1801521-1810389 GCF_000956105.1 Propithecus coquereli
GGATAAGTCCACATTAAGCGACATCATAATTAGGTTATTGATGAGAATGGAATGAATGTAAGAGGAATTAAGTGGATACTGTTCATAGCTGGTATTTTTGAACTGAGATATTCTGATTCATCCTGGTACAATATGAGAAATAACTAGAAGGGCAGATCTGAAATTTGAGCTCAGGGGTAGGTTCCCCCCTAACTGTTTTTTCCGCCAGGCACATACACGTGGTTTTAAGGATATTCATTCATCTCCCTGCTAGGGAGCTATTGTATTTGTTTTCATTGTTAGATTGTAGCCACAGGCTCCCTAACCTGTCTGCTCTTGCCCCTCTGCAGTCCACTCTCCAGATAGCAGCCAGGGTCATCCTTTAAAACTTAACGTATGGTACTCGGGTGATGGACACCTTGAATACCCTAACTTGATCACTACACATTATATACATGGACCAAAATCTCTTCTGTAGCCCATAAATTTGCACAAATAAAAATAAATAAATAAATGAACTTAATTCAGACCCTGTCATTCTTCTACTCAAAACCCCACAATGACTTTCCATCTCATTTGTTGTAAAAGCTGCAGTCTTACATTGACTGTTGTGGTGTGACCATATGTCCTGGTTTACAAACCCGAGTTTATGCTTGTTTTTCTGACATCCTATTGACTTTACCTTTTACTCCTGGTTTTCAATTCTTTTGAAGTTTTCTCATTAATTTTTGCATTAAAGTAAGCCAACAATGGCTTAACCGACCTCTATTTGGTTCTTTGTCTTCTTCCACAGTCTCATCTAGTAGTGTGTAAAACACACGCCATGAACAGAAGTCTCACTTTATTATGGCTAAATCCAAATGGTGACTAATGGTAGCTCATCTTTTTTCCTGATCCTGTTCAGACAAAATTTAACTAAGCAGCAACTTTTCAAGGATAATATTCGGGGTGCTGGCTGTTCAACTTAAGAGCTCAAGCACACCAGTCAGGGACAACCTATCCTCTGATCTTAGGTGGTGGCAGAAAAAATGTTGAGGCTTTTTTCCCTGCTGGCCACTTGGCCACCACTCATACCCTGTCATGGTCCATGTGGTGGCCTGTGAGATGCATGGAGCCTCAGAGTCAATGAGAAATAGGAAATAGATTGCTTGACATGGTGTGGGGAACCTGCGGCCTTCTGATTTCAAGATTGTTCTTTTTTAAGTACCAAAGGAGGCAAGAAAAGCTTCATCTTTCTCTGCTGCACCCCTTTTAATAAAAGGATTTGTTCTGTAAAATTTGGATTCAGTCAAAAGGCCACACTGAAGGATCCAGAAAGCCACATGTGGCCCCAAGGCTGGAGGTTTCCCACCCCGACAACTCTTTTCAGCAGTCAGCTCAACAAAAAACCAAAACCAAAACATGTTAATTTTCTTAAGAAAGCCAATGACGAATGTGTAACTTGCACAAAATATTCAGAAAATATTTGTCAACATTTGCCATCCACCACAGGAGCAAGTAGAATGAACACTGACCCTTTGAAAACCAGAAGGCACAAATATGGTGAGGAAACATCGGTATCTACTTCCACAGTTAACACTTATTTTCATAAGAATGTGCCTGAAGATGGCAACTCAACCTGCGCAGTGTAGGAAGGTGTGTTTCTATGTCATTGTGAAACACACCTTTCCATTTGTGTCAAATGACTCTTCTAAATTCATTTTGCTTGTTTTCAGTTACAAGTTTTCTTGTGTTCGTAAATAAATGAGTTGATTCCCTTTGAAAACCATCCAATAATGTCAGTTTTATATTAGTGTCACCAGATTGTTAATTCCAAAATGGCTCAATTTTGCTTTTCATCCAATTCAAAGGATTAAAATAAAACATGTGGAAGTTCATTCTCTGGTCAAAAATGAAACATCTAACATTGTTAATGCCATTGTAAATTTAGTTGAAAAGTTCAACATTGAAGATAAAATGTTGGTGAGAATATGAATACAAATGTTGGTGGAGCACAGCATTGTAGTAAAAACAATGCTCTTATCAACTAAAAAACATATGGAGCATAAATGTATTTGGGATTGGTTGTGATGTGTGCAAAATTTATGACTACATCCAAACAAGCTGTAGTATTCTACCAATCAAAATAGAAACTGTAATTGTCAAAATTTACAAAAATTGTATACATACACAGATTATATAAGTAACCAATCCGCAAAACTTTTGTGACAGAAGCTAAAACATTTTAGCATGGCTGTCTATATTTTCTCTCTGTGTTGCCTGTCATCAGTTAGATTTTGGAAATGCCTGAGCCTTTGAAAAAACACTTTGTAAAGCAACCCAAATTTAGGATGCACTATGTGCAAAACAGCTGGAAATCATTAATCAAATTATTCAATGTATGTAGCATGAAAATTCAGCTTTTGAAGTCTTTAGCAAGTTACGATTATGTTAAATAAAGCTTGCAAAATGGAAGAAGCTCAAATTTCTCCCTTCAAAATCTGAGGAGGAATAGAACAAATCAAAAAATGAAATCTGATATGGTTTAATTACCTAATTTGAAAATTGTGCTTCAGAAAAATCTTGACTTTGATAAATTTTCACTCTAATTTTAATTGGATCAATTCTTCCTCTCCACCAGAGTGGAATGAAATTGTAAAAGGCTCTGATTTTGCAGTATCTATGTTTGGTGAAATGTTCAAAAGAATCACAGAGACAACTTGAAAGTTTTGTCTTGTAAGAATATTGTTGAGTAAAGGTGCTCTGGATGAAGGCAGAAGGCTGCACCTATTAAAATATTGGCCTGAAATATTTACACACTTTAATATAAAAGATGGAATTAAGAAGATTATTTAGCAGAATTTGCTCTGAACTTATAGGTTCATCAATATCTAGAAAGGGATTATTTTTTCAATTAAAAACATTACAGTTTACAGAGAAACATCAATTAAAAGTATCAACAATTTCAAATATATTAACCATAAAACGCGGCTTCGAAGAAGATTGCAATTTTATGAAAACAATAACACTGTATTGAAAAAAAAGCACATGTTGCAGAAAAATGTTCACATCACAATGTTAGAGACAACGGCCAAGTAATCAATTAAAGTATGTAACTATATATCGAGAATAACTATTTATACCATTTAAAAATGTTCAGATAATCATTATTAGTTTTTTTACTTTGTTTTTTTTAATGTTCATAGCTTTATGTCATTTAAAAATATTTTAGGAAAATTTTATGTTGAAAATATGTTTTCAATAGAATTATTTTATAGGTCCATCAAGATAATAAAATTAAATTTTTTGTCAATAAATACATATTTCAGAAGTTATATAATATGAATTATTTTTGGATCCTCCCCCCCTTCACTCACAAAAGTGTCCCAGTTTGAACAATAAATTATATGGTCACCCTGTCTGCATGATCTAGCTCCTTTTACTCTCTGCCCCTGTCTGCCTGGTTCACTCTGCTCAGGCCACAGTGGCCTCCTCGTTGTTCCCCAGAGGCTTCAGGGTGCTTTCCCTGCTATTCCTTCCCCCTGGGTCATGTTACCCCAGATATCTGCTTACTTTCCTCACCTACTATAAGTCTTTGCTCAAGTGACCTCTTCTCAGTGAGTCCTTCCCTGATCAATGTATTAAAAACTGCCATCTCTCCCGTATTTCCTATCTTCCACCCCCTGATTAACTTTGCATATTAATTTATTTAGTATGTTTCTCTTCACCAGAATGTATGCTCCAGCGTAGTCAGTTTTTATTTGATTGTTTTGTTTTATTTTTTGACCGTTACATCACCAGCCCTGGCACATGACAAGCACTCAATAAATATTTGTTCGATAAATAAATGAATTGCTGGCCAACCACCCTTTAGACTTATATATTATTTATTTTCATATGTCAAGTTTAATTGTGTTACAGTTTTCCCCTAGACGCCATCCCATCGAGTTAAAGGGGATTTCCTTCAACGCACTTTGTTTGTCGTATGATTTCTACCTGAGGATGGTCTGCTTCTCCAGTAAATATTTGGTCTCTTAAATCTAGGAAACCAAGACTTCAACAGAAACACAAGTGAATACATAGACATATAACATGAAACCAGCTCAACCAACAGCCTATCTGGCACTGTGATCGATTGAAGGCACACCAACACTAACTTATTGACACCCTGTTCCTTACAGTTTGGGTCTCTGTCTTACTTCTCATCACTCCTTCCCTCTTGCTCTGTATGCCAGGGGAGCTGACCCCTTGCCGGTTGGGTTTTTAAGCAAGGAGGGGCTGCTAGTATTTCTTTATATGCCAACTACTCTGTTTAGAAGTTGGCCTTTCTCTGCAGAGTGGCTGGTAATTCCTCTGGCTTATGAAAGGAGATCTCAGGGATATGCTAGTTATCAGTTCTTTTTAGAAGCTATGGATATCCTCTAACTCTAGATGTTGATAAGCACCAACATTTTAATAACAGAATTTCATTCTTTGTTCTTCTCTGTCACTTATGTGTCTTAGGCGCAGCCTGTGTATACTACTGACATCAAGGAGCTCAATGTCTACAGGTATTTTTTTTTATAAAATACTTTTAAAAATTAAAGTTACTAGATAATTGTTATCAATCTTTGGGCAATAATTTGCTTTGCAAGTGTTTATTATTAGAACTCCTACATCCTCCTCCTCTTTCCGTATAGTCTTTGGGCAAGGCAGGACTCTACTAAGCTGACTTGGCAACTTCTCAAGGAACCTGGCTTCTAGACACATTGTCCAGGCTGGTGGGCTCTGCTATTTCCATTACCACCTGAAAAAGTGTAAATTCTTCTAGAGTCACCACACATGTTTTGGCCCAGCTATTCTAGATATCATGCTCCAGTTCACAAAAGAGAAAATACACCTGGAGAAACTTAAGCAAGATTCCAACAACAGCAGGGCTAGGATGAGGGCTAATCTAAGACACTGGGTCTCCACAGCAGACTAATGAGTATATACTTCTTTCTGTATTTATTCAAAATTTATTTAGTGGGTGGAGGGTTTTCCTTTTAATAAGAGTCATGAAAAAATAATAAAAGTTATGTATTGAAACAGATTCACTTACTAAATTATTTCTCCTGGCCAAAGCAGAATTGACAGTCTGAAAAAATAAAAATGTCAATCAATATTCTTATTCTCTCTTCAGTTATAGCTTGCAATTTTTAACATCAGAAAACTTTCTGGAAAACAAATTAAAGGGCATACTATAGAGAGTAAAAATGTATGCTTGGTAAAGAGTACTAAGCCACATCTTATTTGGTTTCAGAATTGTAGCCAGTAATGTACACACAAGAGGCAAAAACAGAGGAAGGATTTGTGCTACAAGAAGTCTTTCTAAAACTTCCCACTTGAGGGCACTTTATACTTTGGTGGAAGTGAGGCCAATTTATTAATACATATTGCCAGTTTATTCTAGTTCCAGGATGTTGCAGGGTGAGCATTACTTCTAATCCTCCCTCTCCCGGATCCAGTAAAAAAATCAAAACAAAGTGAAACAACATCAAAACAGTTCCTGTCAAACAATAGGCTCTCCAGTAAATACTTGGTCTCTTAAATCTAGGAAACCAAGACTTCAGTAGAAATACAAGTGAATGCATGGACAGATAACATGAAAGCCAGCCCAGCCAACAGCCTATCTGGCACTGTGATCGACTGAAGGCACACCAACACTAACTTATTGACACCCTCTTCCTTATCGTATGGGTCTGGCTTACTTTTCATCACTTCTTCCCTCTTGCTCTGTACGCCAGGGGAGCTGGCCCCTTGCAGGCTGGGTTTCCCAGGCTCCAGGATAGTTGGCTCTCACTGGCTTCAACCAATGGGAGGCACTGTGGACAACTGGAGGGTGTAAAGCAGGGAAATCTAGGGCATTTCCCTCCAAGTTGCTCTCTTTCCACAGTGTCTCTGTCAGCAGCTGGGTCTTCTTAATGGCTTCAGCTGGAGCACGGCAGGTCTGCTGTGGTTCCAGCGTCTGCCTATTGACTTGGGCCCCTGGGCCGTGGTGACTTTTCCTCTTTTCTTTCTCCCTTTGGCTTAGGCATAGTTATGGCTTCCTGCTGTGGCGAATCTCTGGGTTACTCCATTGTCTTCTGTTTTGCTTCTTAGCTCTCCCATCACCTGTATAATCAAGTTTCTGGGCTAAATTCCTTCTGCTTACTCACATGGTTTGTGTCTTCCTGGCTGGACTTTGATACATTCCCCATTGCTGAATGATACTTGCTGTGTAGGCCTATATCACTATGGGAGAGTGACATAAAATCCAGGTGACCTAGTAAATACCCAACAACCTGATACAAATCCCTGAGACTGGTATAACTCTGAGCCGGCAGGGCTAGCATATACAGGTAGAATATTAGGCTCAGAAACTAGATTCCTGCATTCTGTTTCCACCATTTACTCTGGCTTTCTTAAATGAACTGCACATTGCTTTCAATATACCTTGAAAGTGTATTTATAATAATACCCCCTGTGAATATAGCAATGGAATAATATTTATAACATAGTTATATGTCAATAGCAGTAATTTAGAAATGTATCTTTTACATGAACAAAAATAATTTTGGTAATAACAAGGAGGAACAATTCATAAAATTATAACAGAGAAATAAATGGGGAAAAAACCCAGCACAACGAAGCCCCTTATTTATGAAGTCTGGATTCTTTTAAATGCATCTTTGTGATTTGTTTTATTAATATCTCTGAGTAATGAAGTAAGTTGTTGCTGATGACATAGCTGGGTACTTTTATTGTCTTTCAAAAGGTTGGAGAACAGATCAAAGGGCTTCTGATTTGAGGTTCCTCTCTTTGCAGGAACATTTCCTGTGGCAGGCACTTTAATTTGTATCATCAACTCTTCAAGGTCTCCCATTTCTCATTTAGAATATTATATTGTTGACTCAGTAACTATGAGGGTATCATGACAATGATCTGTTTCCCTTTCTACACTGCACTAGGACTCTAGTTAAAAACCAGCAATATGCCCTAACTGTGAGATGGGAAGGTTTTCAGGAACATACAGGCTCTGATAAGAAAAGTACGTTCATTCCGTGCTCGGGCACAGGGCAGCAGAATATGCTCACAGTCCTGCCGCCTTGTGTGTTTCCAACACACGTGCCTGTGGCAGCTGTTACTAAGGTATGATGACTAAAGAGTTGTCAGGGAAGCTCCTTTCTCTGTACCTTCTTGGAAACTTCCAAGAGGGACTGAATCAGTGATTTGCATACCTGACCATTTTTGCTCCTAGATTAAAAAAAAAAAAAACAAAAAACACAAAACTTGCATCTGGCAGAGTGCCATGTTGTACCTGGAAGATAAGCCCTTTTATCTTAAGACAGGAAGATATCCATTTTCCTCCTCCATTTTCCTTGTTATTAAATACTCAAAATTAAGTCAGTCAAGCAGTGAGACACATTGTCCCCAAAAGACCGTCTTTTTTTTTTTTCTTAAGAAAGTTATCCATTTTCCTTCTACTTTTTCCTGGCTGGTAAATACATAAAGATAAGTAAAGTAGTAAGTGTATTTATTTATTTAGGGAAGATCAAAAACAGGCTTGTTTTATTTATACACACAGAACAACTTATTTACAACAGTCAGGTATGCACTATGTACATAACAATAGAAGAGGCATTTGTTTCCACCGAGGTTGGTCACCGTATAAATTAAGGTTATAAATATGAGGGGGTAAGCCCCACCTGAAGGCATAAAATCTTTTCTCCAAGACTCTTCAGGAATCCTTTCTTCCTTCCTGTATGTGGACAGGACCAGGAGACTTGTCCAGCAACACCCCAACGGGACTTGGGGCAGGACAAGAGAGCAACTCCACGAGCAGAGACACCGCCACCCCAGCATGGGAACGCTGGCCCAGCACCCTAAACAGTCTCCTAAACATTCATGCTCATTTCCTTTCATTTCTAACTTGTTAGAATTAGGAAAATGTTTTTTATGTAAACAGTGCTGTTTTAGTCACTGACAACATGTTAATTTTAAACACCACCCTTGACCCAAATCCACTGCTTTCCCAAGAGGAGGACGGACACCAAGGACTTCGGATGACCCTGGTGTCCCTGAAGCCACCATTGGCAGCTTCTCCCCCTCGTGTCCCCTCCTCACCCATATTTTTGAAAATATATTTAGTGAAAGACTTAGAATATTTGCTTTTATTTATGGCTTTGCATTGTGTGTATATATATATCTGGGTTGTTAGTTAAGCTCTCTTGGTTAATGCTGATTACAAGCATGATTCCAGAGAAGGTTACCTGTTCATAGTTTTTGACCCAGTGATTCCACTTCTTAAAATTTATTCTATGGAAATCATCAAATATGGGTGCAAATATTTATTTTGCAGTATTGATTATAATAGCAAAAATTAGAAAAGCAATCTAGGTATCCAACAATAAATGATTGCTTTAAAAATTATAGTACATCATATATTTGAAAACTATATAGACTTTAAACATTGTTTTGGAAGATAGTTTAGGACAGAGAATGTAAACTTTGCAGTCTGCAGGCCCAAACTCTGTTATTTGCTAGCTGTATTATGTAGAGAAAAGTTTTGAACTTCTCTAAACTCCAGTTTTTTCATCTGGGGGGGATACTACCATGCTCTTAAGGTTGTGACACAGATTTACGGGACATGTGCAAACCCCTTTACAGACGGTCAGGCATAGTAGATTCTCAATAAATGCTAGCTGTCATGGTTGCAAAAGATGGAAAAGTATATGTGTAAGAATAGGAAAAAGTACCATTTTAACTTTCTAAAATTACACACAGTCCCTTAGTAAATTTATATTTATCTAGCCACTGAGTGACATATCTGTGTGTAATGGAATTATTTGAAGAACTTAATAGCCTTTGTTATTTTCCCATGGGAATTTTTCAAAAACTAACAGAGTCTAG
>NW_012145190.1:1818738-1820972 GCF_000956105.1 Propithecus coquereli
TTTGACGGCCTGTCTGATGAGTGCACACTTGATGGGGAGGCAACGGAGAGCCACTGTGGTTTTGTGATCAGAGAAGTGTTAGGTAGAGGGTAGCAGTAGCCAGTTGGAAAGGAGTAGAGAGAGCCAGCATCAGGACACGAAGTGGTAAAGGATAGCTTAGGCATCTTTTTTGTAATTTGAGGATCTTCCCTTGAATGGCTTATAATAATTATCTTGGAGTTTTGCTTAAATAAATCCAATCCGTCAACAAGTCTTATCTGACAACTTCTCAGCACCTTTTCTAACACTGGTTTAAGTAATTATGTAATAGTTTTCCGGCATCCACTATTGCTTGTCGACACTTAATTCTACGCTCAGCTGCCACAGGGATATTATAAACCGGATTCCTTTACTCACATGCTTGAAATCCTACAAGGGCTCCCATCACCTTGGAATAAAACCCAAGCTGTCACCACAAGGGCCCTCTATGATCTTTGTCTCTCTCTCCTTCATCTTCCCCTGCCGTGCTCAATCTTACTCCCTCTGCTCTAGCACCGCTGATCTTTTTGACTCTGTGGCACTCTTTGTGCCAAATTGTTTTCTTCCTCTGGAATGCTTTTCCCATAAATGTCAATATTTCTGGGTCCCTAAGTATACCACTCAAATATCTGCTCAAATGTTACTTCCTCAGAGGGACCTTCTCTGATCACCCTTATCTAAATCAATTCTTCCTCACTATCTTGCTCTCTGTCCCTTCTATCTCCGTATATAACTTATAATTTCTCTCTCTCTGACATCACATTGTATAAGTGTTTGTTTATTGCTTGTCACCTATAGAATACAAATTCCATAAGTGCAGACACTTGGTCTATCTTGTACATTACTTTATTCCAAGCACCTGGAAAAATGATTAGCACAAACTAGGTGTTCAACAAATAAAGTGGAATAAATTAATAAAAGCATGTGACTAATTGTTGACCTGGGGTCATCGCAAGAGCTAGAAAGAATATCATCTCCATGCACTCAGTTTTCTACATAAGGAAAGATTTACAAATGAAAGAAGATGAATCGGGCTTTATTTGACCTGAGGAGCTCAGAATGAAAGGGAATTGACAGCGGTTTTATCGGCGTTAAAATGTTGGATTCCTCCCATGTCTTGAGGAAGGTCAGGGAAGGGCTGAGAGCTCAGTCAGTAGCAGTGAGCTTGTAGGGTCACGTAGAAGATGCCAACGAGGATAAAAGTACATGAGGCTGATTCTTTTCATGGTTCTTTCCTTGCACCAGGTTGCAGTGAAAGCAGATGCTGGCAAGAAGCACCTACCAGACAAGCAGGATCACAAGGCCTCCCTGGACTCAATGCTTGGGGGCTTGGAACAGGAATTACAGGACCTGGGGATTGCCACAGTGCCCAAGGGCCATTGTGCTTCCTGCCGGAAACCGATTGCCGGGAAGGTGGGACAGCCGACATTTTAGTCCTATAGCCATCTGTGTCTGCATGTATGTCTGTGTCTGTCCCTCCAAGGGTTGCTCTTTCTCCTTATATTCTAAGACACTTCAGTAATCGTCAGTAATTACTGATCACTTATAGTGCTCTGGCTTCTGAGCTAAGTACTTTACAAATATTAATTCATTTAATGGTCACATCAGCCCCTCAAGGGCTTATTCTTCCCTTTGTACAGATAAGGAAACTGAGGGTTCGGAGACATTAACTGATATGCCCAAGGTCTAGTAGAGGTAGAGGTATTAATAAGATTTGATATCAGGAGAGTCTGTCCCCCGAGTTTGAGTTCTTAACCATTTTTCCGTATTGCCTTTACTGAGAAGATCTTTCTCACTGCTTCCTCTGTTCAAACATACCTGGTCTAAATTTATTGATGATAATTTTCAGCTGAACTCAGCTCCAAATCGTAGCTACCAACTCCTGCTCTGCATCATCCTTCACCAAAGCCATGATGAAGGGCTTAGAGACCTCACTCTGCATGGGGCGCGAAACGAAGTGTTCAGACTAGAGGAATAAAAACTGTCACTGGGCCTTTATCTCTTCCAGGAGTCCCTCCCATGGCAAGGCTGTAGTTTTCTCTTGTCTATCACCCTTGTGCCTATGTTGTTTCTACCACTCTCTGGGGCAGTGGAGTGGTAGCAAATATTTACAGGCTTTTATCAGAGTGACCAGTCAGGAAAGTGGGCATCCTCTTACTATCCAGAAGGCACGGACAACAGACCGCCTTAGGTGGAAGCTAGGTCTAGGCCTCAGC
>NW_012145190.1:1821022-1823157 GCF_000956105.1 Propithecus coquereli
ATTGTGTTCCAAATAGGTTGTTATTCATTGACTTGAATAGTCTTTTTCTGATTATTTGAAATGCTACATTTACTGTATATAAAGTTCTTATAGGTACAGGAGTTTCTGGGTTTTCTAGTCTACTTCTTTTATCTATTTGTCTTTTTCTTTACCAACATCACACAAATTTTGCTTTATAAAATATCACATCTATTAAGACAAGTCTTCTTTCTTTATCTTTTTTTTCAAAATTGTCTTGGGTGTTCCAGCCCATACATTTTAGCATCAGCTTATTAATTAACTTGAATAATTCTATTAGGATTTTTCTTTGAATTACATTGAATTTACAGTTTAGTTGGGGAAAATGACATAGTATGTATCTTCATTTATGTATGTCTTCTTTTTATTGTGTATATTTAAGGTATACAACATGATGTTATGGGATATGTATATTGGGTGTTGGGTTGCTATAGCTAAGCAAATTAACATGTCCATCATATCACATAGTTACCCATTTGTTTTTTTTGTTTTTGAGGCAAGAGCAGCTAAAATTCACTCATTTAGTAGGAATCCTAAATATGGTATAATTTTATTACTTGTAGTGCTCACGTGGCACATTAGATCTTTAGCCTTTTTCATCTTACATATCTGCTACTTTATATCCTCTGACATACATCTCCCCATTTCCTCTCTCCTCCTCTACACCTGGTAACCACTGTTTTATTCTCTATCTCTAAATATTTGACTTTTTATTTGAGATCATGAAAAATTTTTCTTTCTGTGTGTGTTTAGATATATATCACAATGTCTTTATTCGTTTGTCTATTGATGGACATTTAGGTTGTTTCCTTGTCTTGGCTATTGTGAATAATTCTGGAATGAACATGGGAATGCAGATATCTTTATGAGGTAGTGATCTCATATCCTTTGTGTACATGCCCAGAAGAGGGGTTGCTGGGTCATATGGTAGTTCTATTTTTAATTCTTTGTAAACCTCTGTATTATTTTCTATAATGGCTGCATTCCACCAATGCAGTGTACGAGGGGTCCCTTTTCTCCATACCTTTGCCAACAGTTGTTATCTTTTGATTTTTTGATAATAGCTATCCTAATGGGAGCCAGGTGATATCTTATAGTGGTTTTGATATGCATTTCCCTGACGATCAATGATGTTGAGCACCTTATCATATACCTGTTGGCCATTTTTTTGTTTTCTTTGGAGAAATGTCTATTTAGGTCCTTTGCCCATTTTTAAAGCAGGTATGTGGGGCTTCTTTTATGGCTGTCAATGGTTTTTCTTCATATAAATCTTATACATTTCTTTTTAGATTTATTCTTCGATATTTTATAATTTTTGTTAGTATTTTGAACAGGTTCTTTTTTCCCATTGAATTTTTGAATTGCTTACTGCTGGTCAATAGGGAAGATATGGTCTCATTTTGTTCTTGTATCTAGTCACCACCCTGATCTTTCTTATTTGTTCTAATAGTTCGATCATTTATCTTACATTTTCCAGGTAAATGATCATACCATTTACTTTGAAAGAAGAGTGAGAGTGCTTTGCTTTTTTTTTCAAATATATAGTTCTTCTATTTCACTTTTAAATGCATTTGATAATGCATTCTAGAATAATATTAAAGATTAGCAATGATAGTAGCATCCAGGTCTGGCTCCTCTCTTAACTAGAAAAGCATTTAATATTTGACTATTAAATATGAAGCTTGCTATAGATTTCTTATAGACACATTTTATAAAGTTATGGAAATTTTCTTCTCCTTGATATTCAACAACAGGAATGGTGGTTAAATTTATTTTCCACTGCTTTTTTTTAGCAACTATCAGTATGTTTATATAGCTTTTCTTTTATTTGTTAGTGTAATGAATTATATTAATCTTTTTCATAGTATTGAACCATTCTTGGATGACTGGCATAAACACTACTTAGCCATGAGTTTTTAAAAAAACACGTTTCTACTATTTTTACTTAAGCTTCTTTCTCTCTCTGTCTCTCTCTCTCACACACACACATGCACACACACACACACACAAACTGTTCTTTCTTTGACTTTAGTATCAAGTTTCTGTGCTATTCATAGAATGAATTGGGTAATTTTCCATATTTTTCTATGTACTTGGAAATTATATTATAATGCTCC
>NW_012145190.1:1824027-1826172 GCF_000956105.1 Propithecus coquereli
TACTCTCTGTTTCTGATTTTAGACTCACTCACATCTAAGGAATTAATCATTAAAATTACATTTTCCAGTATTTTATGTGTAGCTTATCATTTATTTGAGTTTTGATTTATTAATATCATTTTATGTTGTTTTCCCTCCGTAGTGAGGTCCGAGAGCCAGAGGAATTACCACCACCTTCTAAAACCTCAGCAGCCACTCAGTTGGATGAGCTCATGGCCCACCTGAGTGAAATGCAGGACAAGGTAGGTACCGCCCAGATGATAAAGCCTCCAGGGCCCACAGGGGCACCGGTTTATCTTTCTGGAACTCAGCTCTGTATTCCCTTGCTTAGGAATTCTTCTAAGTTGTCATTCATTTTCCCAGACTAAATTTAATTCAATGAATTAACTCACCTTTGTATCACATGTTGTTTGAACACAAAAGATAATATGATACAATAGGCTTTGATCTCAAGGAACTTGGAGGGTACTTGGTAAAATGAGGCATAAGCCTCTGTAACATTCATAGAGTAAAAGTCAGCTGGTTTGCAAAAGTATGTGGAGCAAGCACTGGAATGTAGAGAGGTTATGGAGATTTTATCAGAGAGGTGGGGATAGGACTTGGGATGGACTCTGAAGAATAGGTAGATTTTGGACTTAAGGAGATGAGAGGAGAGGTCGGTTCAGTTGGAGTGAACCCTGAGGGAACAGGCGTCTAAGGCTTGATGATGTGGAAAGACTGTGGCAGAGTCCTGGCTGAGCAGGATGGGGGAGACCAGTGAGCAAGCTGAGACAGAGCAAGGGAGATCAAAGTGAGGCTCTGGTAGTAGGAAGGTCGAGGGGTCCCAACCCCATACTGAGATAAAATCTGCCTTTTTGTTCTAGCCTCTAGTGCACGTCTAGGGTGGAAAGCTCACATGTCTTGGCAGAGAATGGAAATAAGATAAGTGAGTTTAAGGTTTTATTAAGAGAAATATAATCTAGAATCCTTGAGGCAGAAAATCCAACCATTCTAAATCTGATCAGAGAATTTGATGTACACTCATGATATGGCTATGAAATAATTTTAAGGCAGTATATAAAAATGCATGTGATTAGAGAGGACAGGGACTTTATCTTGGTGGCCCACTTTGGGACTCTCAATGCCCAACACGGTGCCTGGTATACAGTGAGTAGCACGCATTTATTAGAGGGACACATGAATAGACATCATAAACAGTTTTCTTTAATGGCTAAAAGTCCTTTGATGGGCTAATGTCTATAATAACGCTGGGTGGATTGGCTCATTGTGCTGTATGTCTGAAAATAACTAGAAAAAGTTTACATTAGGAGATTTAATTGTGTTGTATTTTCTAATAGATTTAGCAGGCATCTTGGTTTATTTAAATTTTTAATTTAAAACGCCTGTTTATTTTTTGAATAAGTTATACATTCCTCTTGTACAAAAATCAAAAGTACAAAAAAGTTTACACTGAACTGTTTCCTTATTGCCTCTGTCCCCCAGCCATCCAATTCTGTCCCCTGGAGATACTTAGTATTTCTTGTTCCTTACATACCTGTTCAGAAGAATTCTGAAATGTACAAGCAAAGAGAGACAGATGTGGATGTAGATACAGATATATCGTTGTCTTTTTACTTAGTTTTTTTCATACTTAATATTAGTCACCCCTAACAGGACTTGTAGACATCAACCTTTTGAACACTAGCCTCTTGAACATTAACTAACATTACATAATAAAGCAGGAAGGAACTCTGTCAGATGATCAAAGTTTCTTAAAGGGAAATAAGCATTTTGATTGGTGATACAGTGTGAGGTTATTACAGGCAATAAAAATAGCGCAAGTAGAGGCCTGATGGCAGAGAGTAGCAGATTATATTCAGGAGATTGTACAGAGCCCGCTGGCCTTGAACAATGGAGGCTTTTACTGCGTAATAAAAGATGAGATAGGAAGTCAGATGAGAACAGTGGATGGGCAGCTTTGACGGCCTGTCTGATGAGTGCACACTTGATGGGGAGGCAACGGAGAGCCACTGTGGTTTTGTGATCAGAGAAGTGTTAGGTAGAGGGTAGCAGTAGCCAGTTGGAAAGGAGTAGAGAGAGCCAGCATCAGGACACGAAGTGGTAAAGGATAGCTTAGGCATCTTTTTTGTAATTTGAGGATCTTCC
>NW_012145190.1:1826222-1826724 GCF_000956105.1 Propithecus coquereli
CTGAGATATACATGTGAATTTCACTACTGATGTCCCATCTGCCACCCCTGCCACTTCATCTGTTGGCTACATGCATTAGCTATTTTTCTAGTATACGTAGAGTACAAAGTTTGACACTGACCTTAGAATCTTTTCTCCCACCAACTAATCACCAGCTCCATAGGTAACTGCTGTCAGGAATGTCTCCTTATAGACCTTTGTGTGTGCATGTGCACACTTAATGTATATGTGCTTATGAATTTATGTAAATGGAAGCACATTTTTCATATTGTTTTGGGCTTTGCTTTTTTAAGTTAACAATGTATCTTGGAAGTCTTTCTTAGTTCACATAAATCTGCGTTTGCATTCTTTTCAGCAGTTGCATGTTATTCTATAGCAGGAATGAACCATAACTTATTTACCTCTAGCTCCATTTAGTTTATTTTCAATTCGCTCATAAAACTGTACTGTAATGAATGTCTTTAAACATATATCTTTATTTATATGTCCAATTTTTCTGTAG
>NW_012145190.1:1826774-1830243 GCF_000956105.1 Propithecus coquereli
CATCCACCACCCTCATCCTTATTGCTGATCTTGACGTGTGGCCCGTCTGGGGTAGAAACCCTGGGGAGGAAGGAGATGAGAATGGAAAGCAGGAAAGTTCTAACTTGTCTAGGATTGTTGTTAAGTTGGTGTTACACTCTCCAGGCCTGGCTAACATTTAACTCTGACTTTTTTTTTCTTGGATGCTTTGTGGATTAAGTAAAGGTTCAGCAGTGAACTCCTGATTTCCCTTTACATGTCTTGGCTAGCTATACTCCCCTTTTCACATTCCTTTGAGGATCTGTCCATCCTACAGAGATTTTTTTTTTTTTTCATGGAGATTTCATTGTTCCCTCCTTGTGATCCCTTTGAAATAATTAAAATGCTTCCATATCATCTCTTCCACTAGAATTTTCATAGAAGGACCACAGGAAACTTGTACTTTTCTCTCGAAGTCAATGGAATTGCAGTTAATTTTCAGCTGTCTCTCTCTTCTGCTGCCATCAACCCCTTCAGCCTGACTCTCCTGTGGACTTTTTCCAGGGCTGAGTCAGACACCATAAGCTCTCTCCCACTAATGGCAAGGCAGACATGTCCTCCTCTCTGAGTGGTCCCATTGAAGTCCCTCTCTTGACCTGAGGTTATTGCAGACCATACCTCATCCCTCTTGGTGATGGGGGGTGGGGGTGGGAAATAAATAGATAGCACAGTTTTATCTAAAGGAATCTCTCTCCCAATTTTCCTTTTTCTTTACCTGTTTTGTATTCTCAGTGTGAGTGAGGAATTGAAGCATTGTGCAAACAGTCTTTGGCTATCTGTTTGGAGGAATGTCTTGTAGCTCAGTTTGGAATTTGGTATCTATTTCATCTTGGTACCTTACATATTTTTACATTGGTCTTTGTCAAATGCTGCTGATCCTTGGTTGTCTGTTCCTATTTAAGAACAAGACACTAAAATACTGATTGGAACCTTCCTGGGTATAGATGAAACTTTCTGACTAGTGGACTCAACTATGTGGTACTCAGGTAGGATGCTCTGGCCGTTTTGTTGAGGGACCCCTGAATATTACTATCTTAGGTCTTTTCTCAAGTCGGTTTTACCAAAGAGATCTCTCTGCTAACATTCTGAGATTTTGACAAAAAAATAAAAAGGAGTGGGGAATGGAGTTTTCACCCTTCAGTATGCCAACTTTTACTTAATTCTTATTTTTCAGTACAGAATTTGACTCCTTTTTTTGTGGTGTCCAGTGTCCCTGATCATTGAGACACTCTGGTTCAATATTTCCAAAAATAATCACTGCGTCTTATGGTAGGGTGGGGCATCTGACATTCTAATGGCTTTTCAGACTTCCAGCCAGTCCTGCCTCTAGCCTTGAAGAGTACGTCATTCATTCAATTCCTGAGCCCCTGTGATTTTGTGGCACCCCAATGGCTTGATTCTTATTGCTGTGTCCTATCTGTAGAGATGTAGGTTCTAGTTTTCTTATTTATGTCAAACCAGTTGACACTCCTATAACCTACTTTAAATTCTTGAAAATTTTATTGATTTCTCATCTGGTGGCATCTCCCTTGCTTTTATCTTTTCCATATAGCTCGTTATAATACATAATTGCTTAACTTGTCATGTTAGTGATGTTTCAGGAGGGAGTGAAGAGAATTCCATGTGTTCAGGCCCTTCACCAATATGAAGACTCTCCTAAGTATCAAACATGTTATTATGGTACTAATTATCCATTTAATCACCACCACACCTTGTGGGGGCATTTTTATTCCACGTTATACCTAGTTATAGATGAAAACACTGAGCCTCGGGTAGGTAAAGTAATTTTCTTAAAGTCACACAACTGTAAAGTCGAAGAGGTAAAATTTTAACTCAGGTATCATCTCTGCACGTTCCATGTTTTTTCTGAAACATCACAACTGCCCCTTGACTGAACCTCAGTTCCTCTTCTGCTGTTAGATCTCTTTACTTCTTGGTGCCAGCATGATAGGCTTTCTTTGACAATAGACCCAGATACAGTAGCACTGACATCATCCACTAGCAGGTGCTTTGTACTAATTTGCTTGTTCACTGGAGCTTGCTCAATGCTTTTCACAAATCATTAGGTATTTCATTTCTAGATCACACTTTAGTTCAGCAGCATTTTTAATTAAGACTTAATCTAAATCACATTAAAATGTGTCACAGTAAATTTATATTGTACTGGTAGCCATAGAAGTCTGAAAATTAGTTGAGTAGAACAGTCAGCTGGGGCATACTCTTGGATGGTTATGATGTGGGAGTTGCCTGGGAGCAGAACAACAGCATACAGGCACATTTCAAGTAGAGACGCAAGTTAGATATAAAAGACAAATATCCAATCCATAGGATGACCAGAAAGCACCATGAAGTTAGCTTGTTCTCACTATTCTTGACTTGGCACCTTCTAATCAGACAAGGCTGATTGGGTCATTTTTGACTTTACATAAACATGAAACTACACTTAAAACACATTTATAGATGGAGACATCTGACAAAAAAGGGCCATTTAATTAGTTAGAAGCTCCTCTTTGGTTGTATTTCCGTTTTTATCTATGGCTTTCTGTAAATGGGTCTCCTACCATATGGTCAGTCCATTAATTAGATGGCGTCCTGCCTTACCCCAAGCCACATAGTCACACACAGAGTTTCTATAATGACAGTTTAACCACCGAGCCTCCCGGGAAATTAAATTTATCTGCAATTTTTCTTCAGTTCAGAGAATTCCTCTTTAAGGCTCAAGTTTTTAAGCACATCGGGCCTTAGCATCCTCCCGCAGGGATGATCCTCCTTCAGTGCCTACCTGTGTTTCTTTTTAATTGTTCATTATCCAGGCCATGCGGGTGCTCCCTAATTTCCCCGGTGGCTAAGAGCCTCACCGGGGTGTAAACACCCTCCCTCTCTCCATGACACTTTTAATTGTTAGTGTTTCTTGCTCATCCTCCAGAGGCAATTGGCCCCAGAGAGAGCCTCCAGGACAGTAAGTGCTGAAACTTTCGTAATTTATTAGATTACAAAACACAGGGTTATCACAGCAAGTTTGGCTGATTGCTTTTGATTCCTCTCCTGAGACTCACCCAAGTTGAAAGAGAGAGGCTGTTACTTCCCTGCTGTCCCACTCTTGAAACCAGCTGCCCCGCAAATGCCTCGAGGAGGGTCATTGCTAGGTTACTTGGCAGGTCTTACAGTTTTATCAAGTAATACCTACTCACAGGCAAGCTCGGTTTTATGTCATTTGCTTTATGTGGCATCAGCCTCACCTGGGAACTTGTTAGAAATGCAAAATCTCAGGCCCCATCCCAGACTTACTGAATCAAAAACTCTGGGGAGAGGACCCAGCCCAGCGATCTGCATTTTCTTAAGTTCCCAGGTGAGTTATGCATGCTAAAGTATGAGCAATACTGTGCCACACAAAAGCAAGAAAGATGGTTGTGGGTGTTTGTTTTTCTTAAATAGTAGGACTTCCTATATT
>NW_012145190.1:1830293-1830647 GCF_000956105.1 Propithecus coquereli
TTTCATAGTTAGAGAGATATATCAATGCCTGACATAAAAGCTGAAAAAGGACAACTCCCTTACTAGGGGCTAATGCAGCTGGTGCCTTTAAGTTGAAGCCAATGCTAATTTACCACTCTGGAAATCCTAGCGCCCTTAAGAATTATGCTTAATTTGCTCTGCCTGTGCTCTACAAATGGACCAACAAAGCCTGGCTGACAACACATCTGTTTATAGAATGGTTTACTAAATATTTTAAGCTCACTATTGAGACATACCACTCAGAGAAAAGATCTCCTTCAAAATGATAGAATAGGAGCCTGAGAGAGACAGGGCTGAAACTGGATGTAGAGGGCTTGAAGATCAGGTGCAGGT
>NW_012145190.1:1834484-1837781 GCF_000956105.1 Propithecus coquereli
CCACTTTACCATGTTAAAAGTCTTCATTTTAAACTATTTAATTTTTTAGAATATTGAACACTAATAAAGGAGAGAACTAATTTATTTTAGAGCCAGATATTTAGGCTAGATCCTCTCAGTTGTTAGAGTGTTGAAACTACAGGTGAAGTTTTCTCTTCTTTCCTCCTCTTCTCTCCTCCTCCCCCCTCCCCTTCTTGTCTCTTCCCTCCCCTTCCCTCCTCTCTCTTCTTTTCTTCCTTCTCTCTCTCTATCTCTCTCCCCCATCTCTCCTTCTTCCTTTCTCTATTTTTTCCTCAGTTGTTGTATTGATTAACTAAAATAACAAAGAAGAAATCTAAGTCTTCACAGTTGGACATGTGGGTCAGGAGATTAGATGCTACAAAATTCCAAGAGTGGTACAAAAATATCTTTGGGCTTATATCACCTAGCTTACCACCTGCTTGGCCACTTTCTATTTCTTCCTTTATCAAAAATTTTAATTTATTCTAACAGGGAAATTTTCCTTGAAAATAGTTTCGTGAGAGCAAAGAAAAAGTCAGCCTGTGACTAGAACTGGGGCTCTCCTCCAGCCCTTAAGGGATCTTTCAGGCTCTTCCAACCTCACAGTGATATTTCAGTTCCCTCAGGAAAGTGGAGTTTTGATTGCTTGTTTGTGTGTCTCTGAGCCCTGGATTGGAGTTGAGACCTCGGGGAACCACCCCCTTGAGAGGCTCCTAAATCTACACAGGGCTGATATCAGACCTCTCACGGAGTTTGTTATAACTCACTTAGGGTCTCAAGCACACTGCAGCAGCAGCAGCTGAACTGCCTTTACCATTTTATCCTGCAGCCTCAGGAAATCTTTTACTCTTTGAAATCCAGTGTCCTACGAGACCCGACAGCTCTTCTTTTCTTTTTCAGACTTCAAAAAGTCCGGTAGTTGAAGAGGTTCTGAATTGAGATCTCATAATTCCCAAGGACATAGGTATGTTTTCCCTGACTTTTATTTTTTTATTTGTAAAGCAGTATTCTTCACACTGTGGGCAGAAATAATGGATTTGTCTGAAATAAAAAAAATGGGGCTCAGAAGTAGGTATAAAAAAAAGACTCCTAATTCCATTTTCCCAAGCTTTCCTGGCACATCTCACAAGACTAGAGACAGAAGAGGTTTCCCATAGGTAACTCTGAGTCACCTTTACTTAGACAGCTGTCGACACAGTCATTGCTAGGTGGGATGTTGCCGCCAACCGGTATTAATAAAATCTGGGAAACAGGTTCATATTATTGGCCTACAGTTTAATAAAGAGATGGATAAACTAGTTTGTATTGAGCACCCACCATAGATCACACAGTTGGCTGGATTTTCCCATATTTTATCTTACTTCATCCTCTCTTGATAAAGGAAAATTGCCTTGCCTACAGTTCCAAAGAAACTAAGCATTAAAACTATCATTCTGACTTAACTGCTGGAATTCTAATTCTTTTTTTTTTCTGACACCCTCTTTTTTTGACACCCTCCTTTCCCCACATATTGGATCACATTCCTCTGTTAGTTTCACAGCACTCTGTATTTTCTGCTTGTAGCACATGGCCATGGTCTATAATTATATTTTTGTGGTAAGTATGGAATTCTAATTCACTCATTCACTTAACAAATATTTGAGTCTTCTCTGTGCCTGCCACTAGTCTAGGTAGTGGGTAATAATGCACAAAACAGCAACAAGCAAAACAGATCTTGTCTGTTCCTTCATGGAATTTAGTCTAGTAGCTATTTCATTGAGTCTTCCTTAGAACTCCCCAGTGGGGGTGTGATGGCTGGGGGTGATTCTTCAAACTATTTTAGAAGCAATTTTGATGGAACCTTTTATTTGCAGACTACCTGTCTTGATGGCTTAGACTTCTCCTTCTCTTTTTATAACAGTAATAATTCCTTCTATTTTAATGCTTTTTCAGTTTTCAACACACCTCTATTAGATATTTTTAAAATGTTTGTTCCTGTTCGAGACTCCTTCTGACATTTATTTTAGGCCCATGAAGAAAAGCGTGGTCTTTGCAGGACTTGGGTGGTAGGAGACACTGCAGCAGCAGCAGGACTTGGATTCAGGCCTGGCAACCCTTCAGGGTTGGCACTGGGTAGACGAGGCCTTTTCTCTCCGCACTGACTCCATATTTCTCCTCACCGCTCTGGATCCAGACACATTTATTCACAGCGACTGTGATACCTAATGGAAAGGGCTGTCCATCAAGAGAACACAGAAAGTACCTTGAATATTAATTGCTGATAGATGAACATGGCAGTCTGGGGCAGTTCAATATGGGGAGTGTGTAAAAGCTTCTAGAAATCGACCTACAGCTTAACTGAATATACTTGGATGGTCTGAATTAACTAAGGAAATTGATCAAATAAACTTTTGAGAAGGTGGTTTGGAAAATAATTTGGAATCTACCCTAAGTCAGCTGCATTTTATTCTTGGAGTTTTTCCATGTTTTTCATCCTACCTGTATTGGGGGAAAAAAAGGTTGGTTTATGGTATGGGAGGCTTAATATCTCCTTAGTCAAAGGACCACAGTGCTTCGTAAGCAGTTATCACTTCCTGGATTTTCTCCACCAATGAGCAGCAATATTTGGCTAGAGCTGTAGACCTTGAACTAGTCACTTATTTCACCTAACCTCAGTTTTTTCGTGTCTAAATCTATTATCTATTTATCTTTCTAATCATGCAATTACTAAATGAAAAAGTGAATGCAAAAAGAATTCTATAAACTCCAGAACCACTGCTTTTTATAAACCCTAGAAGAGCAGCTCCCAACCATGGGGAATATTACCTCTCAGGAGACAGTCGGGACATTTGACAATGTCTAGAAACATATTTGGCTGTCACAAATGGAGGTGATGGTGGTGTTGTTACTGGAATCTAGTGGGTAGAGTCCAGGGAAACTGCTAAATACCTTACAATGAGCAGGACAGCACCCCCTCTCCCCACCCCTGCACCAAAGAACTGTCCAGCTCATAATGTCGATTGTGCTGAGGCTGAAAAATCTGGCTTTGGAGCATTGCATAGAGTTTACAATTAAGCAGTTGTGTGACCTTGAGGGGCACCATATACTTCAGTTTTCTAATATGTAAGAGCAGGACACTGCCTGTCACAGATTACAGGATATCGTGTCTGCTAAATTAGAGAGTACACACATGTCAAAAATCAAAAGAAAAAAAAGTCAAAAAAGACTGTAAAAATCTAATGGAAAGTGCTGCCGGTTGTAAAGTTAATTGATACATTACTGGATGAAAATCTACAAACAAGCTTTAAAAGGCTGAAA
>NW_012145190.1:1837831-1839862 GCF_000956105.1 Propithecus coquereli
CTCAGAGAAAAGATCTCCTTCAAAATGATAGAATAGGAGCCTGAGAGAGACAGGGCTGAAACTGGATGTAGAGGGCTTGAAGATCAGGTGCAGGTTTTAAAATAAACAACTTTGAAGCAGAAGCTAACTAGAGGGGCTGATAACTGCAGGCAAGAACTGGCTTCAGCTGGCTTGTCAGCTATCTCTGTCACCCTTACACGAACTTTTTGGTTAATTATAATATCATTTATATTGTGACTTTAAATTTTTTCTGCCCTTGAAGTCACCATGACAACCATATATAGTATGAAAATAGGAGGGAATCCAATTCTAGGAATTACTATACAAATTCTTAGTAAAAGCCAACCCCTTGGCCTTGACTGTTCCTCCTTTCAACTATTAATAGTAAAACTACAAAAGATCTAAAACCGCTTCCTCCCAGTGCAGCTGCTCTCTTTCAAGCCTGCCCGCTCTCTTCCCTGAGAATATACTTTCACATTCAATAAAAAGCTGTCACTTTCTTGGCTTACATTGTGTATCCTGAAATTCTTTTCCTGTTGATCACCAAGAACTTGGAAAAACCTGTACTCAGAGGCTAGTAAAAAAAATATTACTGCTCAATGACGATGTACTTGATCACCCAAGAGCTCCAATGGAGACGTACAAGGAGATTAGTGTTGTTTTCATGCCTACTAACACAACATACATTCTGCAGCCCATGGATTAAAAAAATAATTTCAAATTTTGTCTTATTATTTAAGAAATACATTTTATAAGACGATAGCTGCAATAGGTAGTGATTTTTCTGATAAATCTGGGTAAAGCAAATTGAAAACCTTCTGGAAAGGATTCTAGATGCCATTAAGAACATTCGCAATTATGGGAGAGGGTCAAAATGTCAACATGATCAGGAGTTTGGAATAAGTTGATTCTAACCCTTATAGATTACTTTGAGGGGTTCAAGACTTCAGTGGAGGAAATAAGCACAGATGTAGTGGATACAGCAAGAGAGCTAGAACTAGAAGTGCAGCCTGACATTGTGACTGTATTGCTGCAATCTATGATAAAATTTGAATGGGTAAGGAGGTACTTCTTATGTGTGAGCAAAGAAAGTGCTCTCTTGAGATGCAATCTACTCCTGGTGCAGGTGCTGTGAACATTGTTGAAATGACAACAAAGGATTTAGAATATTTCACAAACTTAGTTGATACAGAAGCAGCAGCAGGGTTTGAGAGGATTGACTCCAATTTTGAATGAAATTCTACTGTGGGTAAAATACTATCAAACAGCATCATATGCTACAGAGAAGTCATTTTGCGAATGAGTTAATCAATGTGGAAAACTTCATTGTTGTCTTATATTCAGAAATTTCCACAGCCACCCCAACCTTCGGCAACCACCCGATCAGTCAGGAGCCGTCAACATCAAGGCAAGACCCTCCACCAGCAAAAAGATTAAGACTCGCCGAAGGCTCAGATGATTGGTAGCATTTTTTGGCAATAGAGTATTTTTTAGTTAAGGTACGTACGTTGTTTATTTTGAACGTATTTTGCACATTTAATAGACCACAGTATAGTGTAAACAAAACTCTATATGCAGGAGGAAACAAAAAAAATCGTGTGACTTGCTTTATTGTGGTGGTGTGGAACTGAACAAGGCATATCTGTACTTTATGTCGATTCACTTTAATTCTCAACAGCTGCATACGGTAAACGAGAGGAACAGAGAGACTAAGAGACTTTCATAAAACCTTCCAGGCACTAGGGAGGAGAGCTGGGATTTGAACCCATGTATTCGTCACCTCTTGACTACGGTGCCTTGTGTACCTTAACACCTAGGTGATCTCTAAGGTCCTAAGAGATGCTAACATCTGACATGGCCATGAAATTAACTTTTTAGACAGATTGGTAGCTTCTTGACTCTTCTTGTAATTCTAAAGCATTTTTCCTCTGTGAATTTACTGGAAGTGCTGCAAGGAAGACAAGCACTGCAAGGAAATCCTCAATTTCCCAGCCCCACTGCAGGAACGGCTCACATTTGAAGAGCTTGAAA
>NW_012145190.1:1839912-1842049 GCF_000956105.1 Propithecus coquereli
ATAATAAGTGAGAAATGGCTTTGTAAACTACCAAGTACCGTACATAAAAGGCATTAACAATATAGTCCAAGAGATACATGAAGAAGTCAACACAGCATCCCTTTCTAGCATTTCCACGGAGACTGTAAAACCATAGCAGGCTTTTAGTTGTTTTTGTATGATTTTAGAAATCTTTTTTTAAGGCTCAGGATGAAAGCTGATAGGATTGAAAATGCCGGGAGATTAGAAGAGCTTGAATTTGAGCTCATAATCTTCTTGTGCAGCAATATATTGACAAAGTAATGCTCGAGAGTGAATGATTTCCCTGGCACAGGAAATCCATCCAGTTACCTGCTTCCTATAGATAGAAAATAGCTAACACAAGTCAAGGAAGCTTAGCCACAGGAAAAGAGTTTAGGAATTTTTCAGTGCCAAGATTTTCCACTGCCTGCCATTGGTCTAATCATAATCTGAGAGAAATTCCCAGGAAAATCTTTGTCACCATTATTCCTCAAAAGAATTCAGCAGCAAAGATACAATTCCATATACCTTCTGATCACCAGCTAGGTGGTGACACTCTGTTAACCAATCCCAAACTCACCATCAGGCAAGTTGTGGTCTTTTGGTGTATTTCGCATTTGAGACTGATGCATTTGAATTGTAGTTCAAGGGTGGCGAAACTTTATGACATGGGTGTGGGTCTTGAACTCAGGTTTGGAGTTCCATTCTAGCCCCACCACTCACTAGTTCTGTTACCTCATGAATATCACTTGGTTTTTGACCATTTATTCATTCACTCATGGAAAAGAAAATTGAGTTAGAAGATTAGCTCTAAGGATGATCAAAGTTGAGAAGTACTTTTTGGATGTGACTGGAAAGATGTTGCAGAGATGGAGATATTGGAGATTTAAGAAATTTAAGATGATATAACAAAAACCAGGTTCTAAAGAAGACAGATGAGATGGAAGCAGAAGCCCAGATGAGTGTTATCCTTGGGAACAAAAATGCTCCATCTTCTATGTGATTACATGTATGGATGTGCTGTGATATTGCTGATGGATGCTGGTTTCTTTTTCAAAAGTGGGAGTGAGATATATTTCAAGGCTGTTCATTTTTATTTTAACTGTTCCTTTTTATTTTTCACTAACAACTAGCCCTCAGAGTTTATCACTCTACAAATCAATAATTTTCCATGTTTGCTCCAAATGAGAAGCATACAGTGCTATTTTAAACTACCATATATGGTGATCTGAAAGCTAGTTTGGTGAGTTGAGGATAAATAAATGTCCTTGAAGTGGGCTCATCAACTGACGTCTCTGTGCCTAGTCCAATTTACCAAATAGAGAATCAGATGGGATCTGCATAATGCAGCAGGTCCTTACTGTCACTCTACAGGCACTGTTTTAGTTTCCAGGAGAGAGCCTTAAATGAGTAAGACACGTTGTGCTTTGCTTTATTGTACTTTGCAGATAGTCCTTTTTTACAAATTGAAGGTTTACGGCAACCCTGTGTTGAGTAAGTCTGTTGGCACCACCATTTTTCCAACAGCATGTGCTCACTCTGTGTCTATGTGTCACGTTTTGGTGATTCTTGCAATATTTCAAACTTTTTCATTATTGTTATATCTGGTATGGTGATCTGTGATAAGTCATCTTTGATGTTATCATTGTAACTGTTTTGGGATGCCACCAACTGTGCCCACATACAACGGTGAAGTTAATTGATAAATATGTTACAACTGCCACACCAACCAGCCATTTCCACATCTCTCTCCCTCTCATTGAGCCTCCCTATTCCCTGAGACACAACAATATTGAAATTAGGATAACTAATAACCCTACAATGGCCTCTAAGTGTTCAAGTGAAATGAGGGTCACACGTTTCTCACCCTAAGTCAAAAGCCAAAAATGATTAAGCTTAGTGAAGAAGGCATGTTGAAAACCAAGATAGGCTGAAAGCTAGGCCTCTTGTGCCAGACAGTTAGCCAAGTTGTGAAAGAAAAAAAAAGTTTTTGAAGGAAATTAAAAGTGCTACTCCAGTGAACACGCAACTGATAAGAAAGTGAAACAGTCTTATTGCTGATATGGAGAAAGTTTTCGTGGTCTGGATAGAAGATCAAAACAGTCAAAACATTCCCGTAAGCCAAAGCCTAATCCAC
>NW_012145190.1:1842099-1843944 GCF_000956105.1 Propithecus coquereli
AAAAAAATAGACGATTATAAGAGAAATAGATTTGCATTTATCCTGTGTCTTAGTCTGCTTATCTACCATAACAAAATACCATAAACTGGGTATCTTAAACAACAGAAATTTATTTGCTCACAGATCTGGAAATTAAAGCCCAGATGAAGGTCTGGCAAGGTCAATTTCTGGCGAGGGTTCTCTTCTTGGCTTGCAGATATCTGCCTTCTTGCTGCGATCTCACATGGTGGAAAGAGAGGAAGAGAGAGAGCTAGAGAGCTCCAGTGTCTCTTTTCATAGGGCCACTAATATTATCAGATCAGGACCCACGCTATATGACCTCATTTAATCTTAATTACTTCCTTACTTTAAATAGAGCCATATCGGTGGTTAGAGCTTCAACATATTTTGGGGAGACACATACACTCAGTCCATAACATCCTGAAAATTGGTACTTAAAGAAAATCGGGTTTACAAGAGGCTGAGGAAGAGAAAGAAGACATTTATACTGATTCTGAGAGGAGATCTTAGGGACACATTTCAGTGCTTTGGAGGTTGATGGTGATGGTTTTCATTACGTTCAATGACACTTGGAAAATATGACTTTCCATGTCTAGGTGCTCTTGCATTTTCAGACATGAGTTAAGAAATATTGGAGGTTCAAAAATAAAATGAAGCACTTACAGGGAGATTTTCCTAAGAGAATCTGAAAACTGTGAGAGAGAGGAAAAGTAGAAGGAGAGAAAGTCACAGGATATATAAAAGAACTTGTGAGTTGGGCAAGGTGAAATTTCCAGAGCTTTCAGTAAAGGAGGCAGCACGGGAAATAAGAAGGTGACATATAACACACTCTCTGTGAGGAAACGAAAGGTGGGGGTTCGGGGGCTATCACTTACATAAGTTCACCTAACACAAACTACCTACCTGCTGAAGCCATCACTTACCCTGGAATGTCTCCTAATTTGAGTTTTCCCAGAAGTGGACCCCGAGACTAGGACTTGTGTACAAGAGTCTATTTAGGAGGTGATCTCTGGATGTACAGGTAGGAGAGTGTGGAAGTGAGATAGCAAAGGGAAGGAGGCCAATTCAGTGTGCATTCAAGGGCAGCTTCCTGCTGTGGGAAGTTAAATAAAGCTCAATACTGCTGAGGACCTCTGGGATTGACTGTAGAGCACAAGGCGAGCTAATCAACCCTCCCTCTCCACCTCTGCCTTCTCTGGCCTTCCCCGCATGCAAGCTGCTCCTGCTTCTGTGGCCAAAGAGAGCCCTTCTTCTAAGTCACAGGCACTTTTAGTAGGAAGCAGCAACGTGTACCTAGCAGTGAATACCAGCAGATTGGGATGGGGAATGGACAGCATCTGTTGGGGAAAGTTATGGAGGGGCACGCTTAAAAAAAAAAATATCACAGCCAAGGTCCTCAAATCATGGTAATCACAAAACCTTGGAGATGTGGTAAGACACTCATTTGCAAAGCTCTATAATATTCCCAGTTCTAGTTAGCTTAATGTATTTCCTCTAGGACAGCGATGGAGGAGAATGAGGAAGGGAGAGAGTGGGCAAGGATCATTATTTCCATTTACCTATGGAAGAAGTGATCGATTACATGAATAGTCCAAGATCACTCAATTTAGTGATAAAACCAGAACCAGAACTAAATGCTAATTCCTTCTCCGGGATGCCGTTTCTTAGCTCTGTATCAACAATGTAAAGTGCCTCTAAGAAATATAACCCATGAAGTGAAGTTTCAAGGGACAAGCAAAGGCACTAGGGCATCAAAATCATCTACTGCTCTAGGCTGCACTGTTTTCCGCCGCAGTGGTAAGAACAGTAAGTAGCATTTGGCATCAGACAAACCAAACTTTAAAT
>NW_012145190.1:1843994-1846172 GCF_000956105.1 Propithecus coquereli
AAGTCATTTTCTTCCCACAATGAATGAAAGTGGTTATATTTGCTCAAAAAGAGATACTGCCTTCGGGACCATTGTTTTAGCCACTAGGAAACTACTCACTAGTAAAAAGTTCCCGTTTTTTAAAAACCCAGAAATTCTGTTACTTAAACTGATTACCTATTTATTTACTCTTGATTCTGAGTAACTTCTCTAGGTGTTTAAAAAATAAAACCCACCCTCACAGGACTGGACTTTTCCACTAGTGAATATAAATGTATAAAAAGGAATATTCGTTGGAACTCTCCTCTCAAAGAGAAGTCTCTAGGTTAGTTTGGCCGATTATTTTTGGAATAAATATAGTCCTTCAAGGTGATAGTTTGATGAAGACAACAATTATTTTTCCATACAAATTCTATCATGTACTCCTCACTTACAGGATGGCTACCAGCTACATGCTTCTGTTCTCATGACCAGTAGCGGAAGAAAGTGTTTTTCTGGAGCTTGTGTGAGCAGGAGTCCTGAGCTGCATCCTGATTGGACTAGCTTAAGTCACATGCCCGCCAGTAATTTTTGCTGGGGGAATGGATTGTGCAGCTTGGCTTAGACCAAATGGGCCATTTCCAGAGTTAGAGGTAGTTGTGGTTCCTGAAAACATAAGGACTCTGTGAAGGAGATGTGAATACTTAAAAGAATCTGAATATTGGTAACCAGGGGAAAGGGGGTAATGAATCTTCCAATTCGTATGTTCAAAGTGAAAATATTAATGAGTTTCTGAGTTTCGAGGTAATGCAGGAGGTAAGCAAGTAGGCATTGCCAGCACCCTGAGGGAACATGTCTGAGAACTTTACAGAATCCAAAAGCAGAGGAGAGCCTGGAATGCTGGTGTCGTGAGGAACATGTGGCGGAGGTACCGGTGGTCTTCCCTAGGCCCAGCAATAAGAAGCACCAAAAGCAGCTTCAGTTTGGGAATCTGAAAAGGGAGCTCTTCTGGCTGAAATAAAAGTGAGAAGCAGTGATAACTTCCTTTAAAGGCGAGTGTGTCAGGCATCAGCGTATCCCCAATAAGGGCAGTGGTAGCAGCCACTGAAATATGAGATTGAAAAGGCAATTGCCTGCCCCGAGATATTGTGGAGAGTGTGTTACTAGATAGAACCACCATCAGGCAGCGCATGGGTGCTGGGAACCCAGAAAGCGGAAATGGACATGTGCTGGGATCCACGGGATGACAAAGAAAGAAATTTCAGATGAGAGTTGGTGCTTGAGTCGTACTTGTTGCAGGTTTATAATGTTGCCAGAAGGCAGCAATATCTCAAATTTATTCTGTAAGAAAGAAGACGATTTATATAGGAGGTTCCCCCACCCCATATATGGTACACGTATAGTGCCTAAATTAATTTTCTGTAGGGAGGTATCTTCTAGCTGAGTTTAGGTTCACAGACCATGGATTCTGGACAATTGCATAGACTTCCTGGCATTCTCATGCAAGCAATCCATCTTCCCTTCCTATTTTGGAATCACTAAATCTTAACAAATACTGTATTCTGGGGATAATATTTTTGCTTGGGATAACTACCCCAATTCTAGTGAAAAATATCTCAGATCACAGGTGCTGATGGAAAAACTGCTATGGCTCAGAATGAACAGACCAAGAAATCAAAGAGGACTTTGTGTCCTTTAAACTCAAAGGAGAATTTGGTTTTGGATTTTAGTGCCTTTGGACTTTGATATCCTATCTTGAGTAACATGACTGGACATAATTGGGGATGGGATATGAAATGGAATGGGAGTAAATTTCTCAGCTTCCCCCCACCACCCCGGTCTAGTTTCTCTACAAGGAACTGCGTCTCCCATTCTTGGTCCAAGTGTTTAGGTGAAGCTGACTTTAACCTCAGCTCCTGGGATGGACACAGCCTCAGGTCGGACCAGTAAGGGTACATTGCTCTTTTGAACTAAGGTGATGGGATCGGGGTAGACATGTGACCCTAGCAAAGCTTCTTGTATTACACCATAGCACCTTTGCTGGATTTACTGGGAAAGAACATTCACATTTGTTGGGATTCTAGCTGTGAGGATAATAAAAATCCATTGCTGCTGAGAAATATCTTTATGGTCACATAGGGGCAGCCTGCCTGAGAAAGAAGCCAACAGAGAAAAGTCGAACTGAGTAAGGGAGAGGCTATGTTTTCTTTTTTGAGCCCC
>NW_012145190.1:1858767-1859775 GCF_000956105.1 Propithecus coquereli
TAATTCTAGAAATAAATATTTCTAGAAATTATTCTAGAAAATTCATCCTAAGGAAAAAAAGATGCATGAGAAGGTATCTGCAAAGGTACTCCCTGGAGCATTGCTTACAGAGGTGCCAAGTGGGAGATGAAGAGGTACAGTATGATAGTGGTCCCCATCCGGTTGTGTTTCTCAGGCTGGCTGATCTGGTTCTTGTGAAACCACCCACATCATCTGTGTGTGCAGTGGTCATCCAAACAGGACAAACTGGCCGTCCCCTTCTTTTTAGGTTATGAAAAGGGCTCCTGACCAATCTGAGTGCTGCAGTTGCTCTCCAAGGTGAGCTAAGGCCAAGCAGGGCTGAAGCATTTTTCTCCTTCTAGTTCCGGTTTCTTCCTTCCCTTCTTCTCTTCTCACATTCCCTCTTCTGAGTCCGTACTCACCCACTCTGCTCTCAGGGGCAGAGAAAGCCTGTGAACACCTCAGGATGAGGAACAACAGGAAAGGACATCTGCTCTAAAAGCAGGACACACACCTACTGCAGGCCTGACCATCTCCAAACTCACTGTTACTTCTGAATGTTTCCCATACAACAAGTCTAAGCTAACATTTTGGCATGAAGTGTAGGCCCAGCTAGACAAGGGAACAATAGGCTGTTTGTTGCGGAATTACAGAGCATGAGAAATAGTTAAATACTTTGCTACTGATGTTCTGTTCAATTCACCAAATATTTACATACATGTGAGAGGGGCCGGAGTAGGCTGGGTGGGCCAGAGGGGACGAAGACAGTCACTGTCCCAAGCGGCTTAGGGCTAGTTTAAGAGCTGAGTGGTTGCCCAACTAATTGTGTAATCATCATCCAAAACTCAAGTGCTTTGAGAGTGCAGAGAAGGGAGGACTTCACTGCAATCAGGGTCAAAAACAAAGACTTCTAAAAGATGATATATATATCTCCTTTCACACCTCTTCAAATACACCTTCACCTCTTACAAATACACAAACACATTTATATGAATTAAGTTTATAGTT
>NW_012145190.1:1860779-1862324 GCF_000956105.1 Propithecus coquereli
GAAAAGCTTCAGTTCATGTCTTTTGCCCACTTTTTCATGGGGTTGTTTGATTTTTTTCTTGCTGATTTGCTTGAGTTCTTTGTAGATTCTGGTATTATTAGCCCTTTGTTGGATATATAGCATGAAAATATTTTCTCCCATTCTGCAGGTTGTCTATTCACTCTATTGATTGTTTCCTAGGCCATGCAGAAGCTTTTTAATTCAATCAAGTCCCATTTATTAGTTTTCTTTGTTGCTATGATTGCCTTTGGGGTCTTCTTCGTAAAATCTTTGCCTAGGTTGACATCTAGAAGAGTTTTTCCAACATTTTCTTCTAGAATTCTTATAGTTTTAACTGGATGACTTTGAGTTCTGACATCATTGGTAAATAAAATAGCTTACAGTTTTAATGACTCACTGTCATATTTGTTTGGGAGATAGACTTTCTTTTTGCTTCCCATGTTATACACTAGGCACATACAATTAAATTTATATCATATTTCTTGTTTCCTTCCATACAATAGATGCTTAATCAGAAGAAATTAAAAGGAGGGACTCCTATTCACTAACTTTTCTTTTGAGTTTGGTCCCATAACCATTTTATTTTATTTTTTTGGATTTAGATGATTGAATCATCTTAAAAGGTGGCAAAACTTCTTAAAATTGTTTTTGTCACTTTGTTTACATAAGGAGAAGCTCTGGCTCTCCAGCAGGTACCTTACAAATTCATTTCTAAAGTAACAAATGAAACACACAATTTTCACTTCACATTTGCCTCGTGAAGACAAATGAGATGGCTGTTTATAAGGCATCTCTGGAGAAAGATACTATACTAGATCATATGATCATTTTCTAGTTTGGATTAGGAATATCAAGCTCTGAAGAAAAATTCCTCTTAATTATTTGTTCCTCTCAAAATATTATAAGTAAATGTGTAAAGAAAAGCTTGCCAGGTTATTAAACCTTTCTTATGTCCTATCAGTTTGTTTAAAAAAGTAAGTTTCACAAGGAGTGATTGATCTTTCCTCAGAAGAGATATTGATAAGCTCTGTACTATATATTAATATTTCTTACTGTGGCTGTAAAAAAAATGGTGTGATTATTTGGTATTACAAAAACCAGAGTTTTACAATCCTTGATTCTGAAATAAGTTACTGATGAACCCTCCTTCACTGGAGGTATTTTTAAAAATAGGACCAAATTTGGTGTCTTTAGATTGGTATGGGAATAGTACTCCATGGAAAACTGAAATGGTTTAAATGATTCTTGCCATGCTTTACTCTATCTATCTTGTTTGTTAGAGTGGTTAATAAGAGAGTTTTGAGAGTTAAAAGGAAGTGGTAACAGTTAATTCTATAAAATAGGGACACGAAATGCACGTACGATATATGGGAGGCCAGATATGAAACCATCTGGCCTCTATCCCGCTTGGCTGGCTGAGAGCACCAGAGTATGCAGAGCACACACTCAGCATCTAAACATCCCCTTTACAATGTCTGCACTGGATGATGTCACACACAGGTGTTAACATGGTGATCTTCTTGGTTGGGTTGGCAATCTGACAAA
>NW_012145190.1:1862374-1864527 GCF_000956105.1 Propithecus coquereli
GGGTGTTTGTTTTTCTTAAATAGTAGGACTTCCTATATTCAGTTTCCTTTGAGCAGACTCTAGAAATCCTTTGATAAAGTCAAAAAAAAGTAAAGTGAGCTCTTCTGGGGTTTAAAGGAAGAACACAGAACAACATATAAAATTACTAGAGTCTTAGATCTGTAGGCCTCAAAATTCTGCTAAATTGTCTGCTTTTCAAAGAAAGCATAGTTGAACAAAGCAAGGCATGTCAAAAAGTGACCAGAGTTAATGGAAAAATTGCAGCTGCATGGTTTGGGTCCCAACCCCTGGCTGCTCCTGTTGGCATTTTGTGATCTGGCCGCTACTATCAAAGTAGTTTTCTAGAAATAGTGTCTCCTGGATACGCTACTTCACAGTCCACTGTGCATGCTTTGCTTACAGGCTATTTCATGGGGCACAGGCAGAGCTCTCGTATTTACAGAATTATTGGGCCGTGATACTTGGGCTCAGCTGATTTTAATACTATCAGTTCCCACAGACAGGTCAAGGTCAGGATGCATTTAATTAGGGTTATGACATTGAAGTTAGGCCTAGATTTAAATCTCAGCTCCTCCACTGGCTAGTTACTTATGTGTGACTTCTCTGAGCTTCCCTTTCTCCTTTGTAAAATGGGGCTAAAACCTACTTCTGAGGATTGCTGAAGAATCTAATTTCAATTTAGCGCTATAGGTAGGGCCCTCAGAGGAAACAGTACAAAGCAGGTGCTCCACAAACAGCATTGCTGGTAATTCACTCTTCGTTTTGGGTGCCTCTCCAAGTCAGTATGAAAGAGAGTTTCTTACAGAAAAGTTCATCTGTTTATGCATATTCTAGTCAATTCTTTATTCCCTCCCATCTCCTGTATTTGCTATAAATCATTAATTTAGACTTAGAGACAGTTAGGTTTAGAGTCAGTTTTGGGGACTTTGGGGGACAAGAGTAGGTTACAGATGGTGGGTGCACTTCTTACTGAATCACATCAAAACGTGTATAATGACTGGTTGACCACTGGTTTTAAGCAGTGTCAGCCTGATGCCTCCATTTTAAAGCTCCCCATTGATGATTGTCGCCTAGATTCAATGGCCTAGGTAGTAAAATGCTGAATTTTATATCATTCCTTCTATATTTGTTGGCTTGGATCCTATAAAAACTAACTTTCTACCATCAACTATTTGGTTATCTTGCAATACATTTCATACAGGAAAGTTGGAATAAATATTTGACTTTTTCCCTTTGTAAGAGTAATGTGTGAGTTTATTTGCAACACCCGATGGAGACTAATGAGTTTTTACTTTTTTAAAATCATTATGAACTCAGGAAGTTATACATACTTGATGTGATTTGATCAAGTGCAATAGTTTTTTTTCTTATGGTCCAATTGGTTTATCTGAGGCCAGAGGTAACTCCTTCAAGTTGGTTACTGTATCTTTTTCACATGACCCCTATAATCTATGATATCTTCCTATTTCCTTGGCACATCAAGATGTATCAGGCTCATCATGTCAGCCATGCCCCATACTTGGAATCATCCCTTTCTCCAAAAAGACTGCTTCAATGAGGGTGTTTAAAAACTAGGAGGGGTCATTATTTCTGGGATGTCATTTCTTCTAGGTTTTTTATTGAACAAAGGTTAGAATCTATTTTTTTAAAAACAGAAAAATAAATCACGCATTTATACTAATATTTCTGATTTAAGTGTAAGAATACTTTTTTTTGTTTGATGTTACACTTGTATCTTTTTTTATGCTGCAAATTTTGCTTTCCAAAGGCATTCATATAATTAATAATTTGCTTTATTATACAATCTACCTATAGCAATTTCAAAAAAGCATATAATATTGCAAATAACCAGATTATATTTATTGTATATATTCAAGATGTACAACATGTTGGTTTGATATACTTGTACACAGTGAAATAGTTACTATAATCAAGCAAATTAACATATGCGCACTCTCTCATAGTTACTCTTTTGCTGTGTGTGATAACAGCATCAAAATCTACTCTCTTAGCAAATCTGCAGTACTTGCTAGGACATGAAAACAGTTTAAGATTTCTTTGTAGCATTTTAGTCTTTAGAATGTGTCCATTAGGACTGCATGGTCAAGATACTGTTTTAAAGCCACTTGAATGAATTATTTTCTTCTTTGGTC
>NW_012145190.1:1865377-1867887 GCF_000956105.1 Propithecus coquereli
TATTTTTAATTTGGACAAAATTTCAGATTTTATTTGGGTTTCACCAGTTTTTCCACCAATGACCTTTTCCTGTTCCAGGATCCAATTTGGGGTACCATATTACATTTTTTTTAAGATAGTTTGTGCCTTGCTTTTTTACTTAATATTTTAATCTAAATATTTTCATATACTTACTAAGTGCTTACTATGAGCCAGGCACAATGCCATAACACTTTACCTGCATTATCTCATTTATTTCTTACAACAATCTTTTGCAGTAGGTATCTGTAATTAACCCAGTTTGAGTATAAGGACTCTGAGGTTGGGAGGGGTTAGATGAATGGCTTTTTCTCAGCCTCCAAGGTAGCTTTAAGGGCTCAAACTGCAATAGTGAATCTTTGATTTTATTTCTCCAGGCTTTCATGAGAAGGACCAGAAGCCTTACTGCCGAAAGGATTTCTTAGCCATGTTCTCACCCAAGTGTGGTGGCTGCAACCGCCCAGTTTTGGAAAACTACCTTTCAGCCATGGACACTGTCTGGCACCCAGAGTGCTTTGTGTGTGGGGTCTGTATATTCACTTATCTTTTGAATTTAGGGACCATCAAGGGTTCTCCTCCATGAGGGGAAGAGCTGTAGCTAATAAAGGGTTGGTTCACAGTCCTGGATGAGGAATTGATGTGGGCTTCCTAATGGAGAAACAAGGCACGGCATCCATTGTGGGCATTTGCTTGTCTGTTTTGCAAGTGGGCAATCTAATCTCCATTTATCAAGGACCAAGTGAAATTCTTGTACCTGGCAGGAATTTCAAGGGTGCAAATTTTACTTTGCTGATGTTTCACCACTTGACATCTGTATTCTTTTTCTCTCTCTTCTCTCCACTCCCAGGACTGCTTCAGCAGTTTTTCTACTGGCTCCTTCTTTGAACTGGATGGACGTCCTTTCTGTGAGCTCCATTACCATCGCCGCCGAGGAACCCTCTGCCACGGGTGTGGGCAGCCCATCACCGGCCGCTGCATCAGTGCCATGGGGCACAAGTTCCATCCTGAACACTTCGTGTGTGCTTTCTGCCTGACACAGTTGTCGAAGGGCATCTTCAGGGAGCAGAATGACAAGACCTATTGTCAACCCTGCTTCAATAAGCTCTTCCTGCTGTAATCTCAACTGATCCGCAGCCTTTTCTGATCCCCCTATAAAATTTAAAAGAAGAGAGAAAAGAGTAAATTTGCTGTTACTGACCTTCTGCTTAATAGGCATATAGAGAAAGTAAAGGTGATGAACAAATAAGGGAACTCCTAGACTTTACATGACTAGGCTTGTAATCTCATTTTTTAGGCTTCGAATCTTAGTATTATTTTTTTTAATCAAGTACTTGGAGTTAGATCTGGGTCCTGCTATCTAGTCCCTCTGCAGATGTATTTTGTACTTGCACAGTTCATTCCAACACTGGTTTTCTCAGGTTTCTCCATTTTCATCTCTACTGATGGCCCTGTTCAGATTTTCTGTTCTTTGGTGCTCATAGCTGTTCCTTTTCAGGCTTCTCCCATTTCCCCATGGCTCACTGTCCCATGATCTATACCGTGGAATCCAGATACCACTCCCAAGCACTTTGCATCTTCTTTCAGTGCATTTTCTTTTTCAAGAGGAAGTAGGTTTTTTTTAAAAAAAAAATTCAGAATATTATGGGGATACAAATGTTTTTGCTACATGAATTACTTTTGTACAGTTTGAATCCAAGTTATAAGTGTGCCCATCACCAGATAGTGTGCATTGTACTCATCAGGTGTGATTTTACTCATCCCCTCCTCCCTTCTCCAACCTGCTTGATTTCCATTGAGTTTTATTACTATATATGCACATGAGTGCATAGATATATAGTGCATATCGATTAGTTCCAATTTAATAGTGAGTACATGTGGTGTTTGTTTTTCCATTCTTGCGATATTTCACTTAGAAGAATGGTATCCAGTTCCATCCAAGTTGTTATAAAAGATATCAATTCACTATTTTTTATGCCTGAGTAGTACTCCATGGTATACATATACCACATTTTATTAATCCACTCATGTATTGGTGGGCACTTGGGTTGATTCCACATCTTTGTGATTGTGAATTGTACTGCAATAAACATTTTAGTGCAAGTATCTTTTTGATAAAATGATTTTTTTTCCTTTGGAAAATATCAAATAGTGGATTGCTGGATCAAATGGTAGGTCTACTTTTAGTTCTTTGAGGACTCTCCATACTATCTTCCATAGAGGTTGTACTAGTTTCAGTCCCATCAACAGTGTATAAGTGTTCCTTTCTCTCTGCATCCACGCCAGCATCTGTTGTTTTGGTACTATTTGATAAAAGCCATTCTCACTGGAGTTAAGTGATACCTCATTGTGGTTTTGATTTATATTTCCCTGATGATTAGAGACATTGAGTATTTTTTCTTATGTTTCTTGGCCATTTGTCTATCTTCTTTTGAAAAGCTTCAGTTCATGTCTTTTGCCCACTTTTTCATGGGGTTGTTTGATTTTTTTCTTGC
>NW_012145190.1:1867937-1869861 GCF_000956105.1 Propithecus coquereli
AGCTCTGAGTGGATGGCTTTTGGATTCAGAAATATGAAGGGGTGAACTTTGATTCTGAGTCCTACTAATTAGATTATCTTGTTCTATATTCAGCTTTCTGAGCCCTAACTTCCTTATCTGTAAAATGGGCATAATAGCACCTATCTCATAGGATTAAATGTTATAATGTAATGGAAGGATCTAGCATGTCTTACACATAGTATATTCTCAATATATATTGGTTTTATATTATCTCACTGTCCCTCTTATACTTTCATGTGAGTTTTGTTGACTCCTATTCTTTAATCATCAGGCTAAATTCAAGCTGACTGCAATGGAGAATAGCACAGAAGTGACAGAGTTTATCCTCGTGGGATTAACAGATGACCCCAATCTTCAGGTTCCCCTCCTTTTGATATTTTTATTCATCTACCTCATCACCCTGGTTGGGAATGGGGGGATGATGGTGATCATCCACTCAGACTCCCATCTCCACACACCAATGTACTTCTTCCTCAGCAACCTCTCCTTTGTAGATCTGGGTTATTCATCAGCTGTCGCTCCCAAGATGGTGGCTGCATTGCAGTCAGGGAACAAGGTCATCTCCTACAAGGGATGTGTAGCTCAGTTCTTCTTCTTTGCGGGGTTTGCCACTGTCGAGTGCTACCTCCTGGCTTCCATGGCCTATGACCGCCACGCAGCGGTGTGTAGGCCTCTCCATTACACCACCACCATGACAGCAGGTGTGTGTGCCCTCCTGACCGCCAGTTCCTATGTCTGCGGCTTCCTCAATGCCTCTATCCATGCGGCAGACACCTTCAGGCTCTCCTTCTGTGGTTCTAATGAGATTAATCATTTTTTCTGTGACATTCCCCCACTTCTGGCTCTCTCATGCTCCAATACACGCATCAGCAAGTTGGTTGTCTTCTTTGTCGTGGGCTTCAATGTCTTCTTCACCCTCGTGGTCATCCTCGTTTCTTACATCTTCATATACATTGCCATTCAAAGGATGCGTTCTGCCGAAGGACGGAAGAAAGCGTTCTCCACCTGTGCTTCCCACCTCACCTCAGTGTCCATCTTCTATGGCACCATCATCTTCATGTACTTACAGCCCAGCTCTGGCCAGTCCATGGACACAGACAAAATAGCATCTGTGTTTTACACGGTGGTGATCCCCATGCTGAATCCCTTGATCTACAGCCTTAGGAACAAGGAAGTTAAAAGTTCTCTCTGGAAAATGCTCAACAAACTTTACCCTCAATCTTTAAGTACAAGCAGGAAGTAGGCAAGTAACTAAGAGATCAGCTTTTTCTCAGACCTGAAAGCCATCATGACTTTTGAGGTTTGGCAGGTTTTAGTTCTTTCTTCTCCAAGAACAGTGGGTACTTCTGCTATTAGGAGAAGATGCAAAAACTGGCACCTTGAAATATCTTACTCAGGAAGATAATCTTATATTTCATGAATTACAACATAAGACATTTAAACTTTTGCATTAGTTTCTTGATATGGTTTAAAGCAGAAGATAGAAGTGTTTAACTGAATGTGCTGAACTTTCCTCTATTTTTGATGGTAAGAAATTCCCATTTGCTGGCCGGGCGCAGTGGCTCATGCCGGTAATCCTAGCACTCTGGGAGGCCGAGGTGGGTGGATCGTTTGAGCTCAGCAGTTCGAGACCAGCCTGAGTAAGAGTGAGACCCTATCTCTGCTAAAAATAGAGAGAAATTAGCTGGACAACTAAAAATATATATAGAAAAAATTAGCCGGGCATGGCGGCGAGTGCCTGTAGTCCCAGCTACTCAGGAGGCTGAGGCAGGAGGATGGCTTGAGCCCAGAAGTTTGAGGTTGCTGTGAGCTAGGCTTACGCCATAGCACTCTAGCCTGGGCAACAGAGTGAGACTCTGTCTCAAAAAAAAAAAAAGAAATTCCCATTTGCTATTAAATTTGG
>NW_012145190.1:1870026-1884772 GCF_000956105.1 Propithecus coquereli
AATCTTTTCCCCTCCCTACCCTTCCATTCCTACCAACATTCCCACCCTTCCTCACTGGTCATGCACCCTTTTGCTAAAGTGCTGAGGCGACTTTGATAGGAAACAATAAGCCACTTTTTATACAGAAGTGTGGAACAGTCTCAGTAGATAAAATGCTAAAACTTTGACCTGAATAAATATACCTTTCTCTAGAGAGTCTGCTCTCTCTTCTATGCTTTTGGCCTCTGTCTAACATAATTACCAAAACATGTAGAAGGTTTAGAGAAAAAAAGTAATTTTCCAAGGGCTATAAAAGGAGATATTTGTCTTCAGAATTAAATGCTTGCATTTCTCAGCACCCTCAAGTTTGGTGAATCTATCATGAATACATGCAACAGATTTCTGAACCCTCTTTGCTTTTATTTTTTCAATAATTCAGCTCACCTCTGGGTCCCTGTTGCATTTTGATGTTCTGTAATTAGATGCTATAAGAATAAAAAAGCCTGCCTGGAAATTTACTTTTAAGATAGGAATGGCAGGATGACACACGGCACTAGTCCTCCCTCGGGTCTTGTTCCATGTGCTAGATGGTGTGAGCAAATGTGTGTGCGTGGGAAGGGAGTGGCGTGATTAATTTTACTTCTCACATATCAAGTGCTTGATGGTGTTCACAGCTATAATTAACTGAAGTCACCACAGAGTTCATGATTTCTAAATCTCCAAAAAGAAAAAAAAATACCCAACAAATTGATTTGTATTTTAAATGTGAGAACTATAAATCTTGGTCAGCTCCATCAGGCGGCTTAGAAGGTCAAATTAGTTTTGAGATTATCAAATTCCATTACGCACAGGGAAGCCTCTGTCTGAGGTAGCTAAATCATAGGTCTTGTGGAGAAAGGAGCAAAGAGGGAGCTTTGGAATATGAGGCCAATCTGAGGAGAAGCTTTCTGTGACACATGGCTGTCATCACCTTTAAAGATCAGGGGCTTCGGGGCCCGAGGCCTGGACAAGCTACACCTGCCTCCTCTACACTCGAGCATTCTCTCCTTTTCAGCAGTGAGGCTCATCCAGCAACATACCTGGAAAACAGCCTTTGAAGGCTAGGACCCGCCACATGCAGGAGACTTTCTCAGTGACTTATAGAAGTTACAGAGCTAACAGGTACCCACATTTGGAGATGAGTCTGAGAAGCAGCTATCCCAGCACTGTGTACATTCCAACCTTAGCTCAGCTTTCCCCCTCCTTGATATGATTGACTCCTTTTCCTCCTTCTCTTTCTCGACTTCTTCTTTTCCTTCTACTCCTCCTCGTTTTCCTTCTTTTCTTCTCAAGCTCTTTCTATGCTCAACTCAAGCAAGAACTTTCTTCACCACTAAGCCATTAGATCTCTGTGAAAACTTAAACTCTAGAGTCTATACATCATCACTATTACAGTACATAGCAAGGTATATTTCTGGGTGTGTTTCTTTATGACTCTATACCCCAGTGTAGGCAGAACCATGCGGGTCTTCTAAGAGTTGAATGCCTGATGCCTACATATTTCTATTTCCTGTTGAAATCTCCTCAAAAAAGTGCTACATTTGACTGTAAATAGCTATAAAAGAGTACCAATTCTAGTACTGAAAGATGTATGAAAATCCTTATTCTTCTTAGCAGTTATGTGACTTCAAGGAAGTAATTTAATTTCTCTGGACCCAATGTGCAGGATAAACTGTGAAGATAACATGAAGTCAGACATGCGAACATGCCCATCACAATGAATGCACATTTGATGTAGATGAGATTCCCGTGTCAGCTCTTCACATAGCCATCCTTGTACTTCTCATCGGGCTCCTGGGCTCCCTCACTCTCTCCAACCCACCCAAGTCCAAGATTTTATTTTCATTCCTTGTTTAACTTCCTGCCCTCCAAGCTCCCACCTCTACAGCAAACACATTTCAAGCTGACATTACATGAGTATTCATTTATAGAAGCTACTCAGAAGGAGACGTCTTGTCGCCAGCAAGACATCAATTCACGGAGTACACATTACTGTGGGGAGCTTTTCACTTCCACATGGGAAATCTGTCAAATGGAGACTAAATGCCTATTTGGTTATTAAAAACACCGACCCTCTCCCTGCAGGAACAGTCTGATGAATGAGAGACACTGTGGGTAGAGCCTGCAGCTCAAGGCAGTGCAATAAAGGCACAGTGAGGCTTCCTACCTGAAATGTCCAAAAGAGAATGTGAAAACACATAAATCAGGGCAGTTATTTATATCGGGATAGATTATTCTTTTAACAATAGATTATGATTGAATTATTCTATATAGAAGTTTTCCTTTGTGCATTCAATGATTTGTTTAGGTTTATGTATAGGGAATGGAGAATTAAAATATTAGGATTCCTTAATAATTGAAGCTGGAATTGCAGAGTCGTAGGCTCTTTGGCTAAAGGCTCAAAGAGCCATTGCAAATCGTCTAAACCAACCCCGTGATTTTACAATTGAAAACCTTGATTTTTACACTTTTACTTGCTTAAGCCCACGGAGAACCTAATCTTAGTTGACTCTCTCAGACTTTATGTTCTATAAAGTTCTTGTGTGTCAAAATACATTTTGGCCTTCATTTTTTCACCACTAGATAGGGATTTGTGCCTCAGTTTTGCAGTTAAGGAAACCAGAGCTTTGAGAAGTTAACTTACCTGCCTACTGTTACAAAGAGGAGCCAAGACTTGAGCCCTCCCTGCCCAGTGCTCTGAGAAAAGAAAATTAGCCATATATTTCAGTAAATTTCCACGGAAGTCTTATTTGATGTGTAAATTGCTTACAGACAGTCTTTGGGGTGAGACCCAGCAGTGTTGAAGGTACTCTGGAGAATGCAAACAAATGTAAGACTATAAAATGTAATTCCTGCTTCAACAAAGCAGAGCCTCCTACATATATGCTGACCGACGTAATGTACTTTGAGGTTAATGACTCAGTGTTCAATAGCTTCGTCGGCAGGAAGTTTTTCTGCACCCCATGGAACATGAATGGATCAGGGTGAGTTTGGCTCTTTGAATGCTGCAGCTCACAAAGACAGCCAAGACCCAGCCAATGTTAACTGGTCACAGGCTGCAGGAAAGTCATGATGTGCCGTTGGTAAAGAAATCAGGTGATTTTCAACGTTATTTCTGCTTCAGGAGCAGCTTACAAATAGTGCAATGAAACAAAGCGCATACCTCTGGTTCAAGGTTTTTGTCACCATTGTCAAATGAGCAGTGCAGAAAATAATAATTAGAACTCTTCAGGGGTGAGAGATAATTCTGTGAGCAGGGAAGGCTTCCTAGAGAAGGTGGGACTTGAGCCAAACTCTAAAGGGATAATGTGCAAAGACACCAGAATTCCAAGATTCCTGTCTTAGCTTCTAGTCAAAACTCTACCACTTAGCAGCTGTGAGACTGGCATAAGCCACTTACCTCTGAGCCAATTTTCTCCTCATCAAAGTGAAGATAATAGCACCAGCTATACCTTCCTCAAGGGTGTTGTGGGGGTAAATGAGATAATGGGTGGGAAAGCATTTCCAAAATTGCCACCCTCTTTCTGACGATAGCATTGCTATTGGTAAGAATACTATGAGCAGAGCTGAATGGGAGCTAACACCTGAACCCAGGCATGGAGATGGGATTGCACATGCCTGTTGGCAGGAGCTTGTAAGAAGACAGACCATTCAGATTAGAAGAGCATGGACCACCAATTCCTCAGTCTGTTACTTCTACAGGCAATTGGGGCTCATTCGCATCAAACCAGATGAAGCATCTGGGCCTCTAAAAGCAAGTGTATCCCTATCGAGAAATTACACTTTGGAGTGCAATGCGCACTACCTGAAGGATGGACATATTTGAAACACGGACTTCGGTGGTGGGGGGGAACCAAGGGCAACACACGTAACCTAAACATATGTACACCCATAATATGCTGAAATTAAAAAAAAAAAAAAAAAAAATTTCTGTAGGATCCCACCACTCAGCTATCTAGATCCAAGCCCAAGAATCCTAACTTCCTGTTCATAACATGGAATTTCTCAGTTATTAGTCTGTGATTATTTCACAAGGAATGTGTGTATGTGGAATAAGATATTTATAGCATATTTATTCAGCAAAAAGTCAGTGTACATATACATGCGTACATGTGTATATATCTCTGTGTATGTGTGTGCATGTGTATATGTATTTACATTTAAACTTTCTACAAATCAATGAGGAAAATGACAGACAGCCCAATAGAAAATATAAAATTTAAATATCCTGTCTATTGTTCATGTTCATTTGTTTGGCCTATCTCCAATCTGAGGTAATGATGAATAATGCTGATGTGAGCATTTTGATCATGTAACTCAATGCACCAATGCATTGAGTTTTTTTGAATATATACACCTGGAAGTAGAGTTGCTGAATTGTAGGGTATATACATTTTACTTAATAATGTCACACTATTTTCCAAAGTGGTCGTACCAACTAATATTCCTATCAACACTGTGTACAAGTCCTCACTGCCAATACTTGGTATTACCAAACTTTTAAATTTTGACAATTTGGTGAAAGAATAGTGTCTTTTATTATTGTCTTAATTTGCATTTTCTTGGTAACTGATGAAGTTCAGCACGATTTTGTTTCTTTTTCCCCCAAGTCTTTCACCCATTTCTCTGTTGTGTAAAAATAAAGAAAAGCACAAAGAAATACAAACAGAATGACGAGAATGAGTGTATGGGGGCTTTTTTCCTAGTCTTGACTTGGGTGGTGGATATATTAGTGTTTGCTTGGTAAGTACTGTTAAATCGAATCTAGGGGTTTCTTTTCTAATATTTGAAAGAGCTTTTATTTTTAAAATGTATTCGTAATAACAAGAGGTTAGAGAGCGTTGTACAGTGTACAAGGTATGAGGCCTAGTAGAAGAACACGATGGTCTCTGAAATTTAAAAAACTAAGTGTATGTGCTATCATCTACGCACTGGACACTCTAAAGCCTCATTTTCCTTATCTCTGAAAGGCAACAATAAACTCCTAGAAAGCCATTGGGAGGAATAAATGAATTAAGGTAAATAAAGTGTCTAACAAAAACACATGGACTAAATGAATGTTGGTTCCCTCCCCTCCTCCCCAAGCCTCGCTTATTTAAGCAACATTCACTGAGTGCCTACAGTGGGCTATTTATTCAACTTAGGTCACCTACGAATCAAGTGAATGTGATATATACCTACTTCAGATCCTATGTCAAAAAAGTGTGCTGCATCCTTGGGCCAATAATAGTGCAAGTCCACAACAGCTAAAAGAATATGTTGGATTTTGCCTGATTAGTTAAAAAAAATGGTGGTAACACTGTCAAAAATATTAAAGAAGTGCTGCTTTGGTGAATAGGGTGAGGAGCTTGTCCCAGAATATATCGAGTTTTAGACGCTAACGTGTCTCCCAGAGGGAGATGTGCCTCAATACTTGGAAACCTGGACCTGGAGCTCAGAAGAAAGGTGAAAGTTGAGATTGGGTGGATAAGAAAAGTCAAATGAACTTAGATGCTTTATGTACTTTTTTGGCACACCAAATAGTATATATGCACACACACATTATATATAATTTATACATATATATATGCCAAAAATATATATCACAGTAAAAATTTTTAAAAAGATAAATCAAAAGACATTATTTCATTCTTTTTATGGCTAAGTAGTACTTCGTGGTACACACACACACCACATTTTCTATATCCACTCATGAATTGATGGGCACTTAGTTTGATTTCATGAAATAATTCTTTTGTAGCAACTTGGATGGAACTAGAGACCATTATCCTAAGCAAAATATCTCAGGAATGGAAATACAAACACTACATTTACTCTCTACTAATTGGAAGCTAAGTGATGGATGCATATGAACACAAAGAGATATAAAAGACACTGGAATCCCAGAAGTGGGGAGGGAGGGGGAGGCAGAAAAACTTACCTGCTAGGTACAGTAAACACCATTCTGGTGATGGGAACACTGAAAGTCCCAATTTAAGCATTATACAAGATATCTGTGTAACAAGAACATTTGTACCACCTTAATATTTTGAAATAAAAAAAACACACACACAAAAGGTAAATCAAACGTAGCTCTTATAGTCAAAGAATTTATATAAATTTCTGTTATGAACTTTTCTGTATATGCTATATTTCATGGTACAAATGTCAGAACATGATATATCCAATAGAATACCTATATTCAAGAAGCTTATAGTATAAAGTAAAGAGGAAATAAGACCTATCCATAAGTAACTTTAACTCTATGTAGAAAAACCAAGAGGATACATATAAAACACTATGGTAAATAAAGGGTAGTTTCCAGGGTAGGGAATTGAAAAAGATAGCATTTGTTGAGGACAAGGAAGATAGATACAGTGAAATAGGAAGGAAGCTATGCAGACATTTAGCAAACAATGTCTGTTTGGCTGGAGGATACTATTTGTGAAGAGAAGTAATGGAACTTGAGTTTGCAACGGTATGTTGGTGCTCAACCGTGGAGAGTATTGTCTTTCAGACTAAGGTTTTCGAACTTAAACTATAGATTCAAGCTCCACTAAGGAAATTCTAGATATCATATCAGAACTAAAGGCAGAATCCCAACTCCTCTAGGAGAATATTTAGAACAATTTTGCTTATGCACCTATGTTAAAGTAAAGCACTTGTTTTCTTCAGGGAAATCCTTTAGCATTTTACGTGTGAGGAGATATCCGCCTAAAAAGTTATTTGAGCACCTGCTGTAGCAGACGCTGGTCATTATTTTGTGTATCTAGAATCCATTTTTCTTCTTAAAAGCATTCTGACTTCCTTGGGGAATGATCTCATCCTTATTGGGTTGGTGGGAGAAGAATTCCTGGCGCCGACCCAAGACAATGGAAACTGAGGCAAGGAGAACTTTTCCTTCCCTTCCTCCTAGAGAGAATTCCTTCTAGAGAGAAATCCCTATAGAGAAATGTATGAGGTGCATAGAGCAGCAGGCTTGAGTCCTGAGCTCAGCCAATAAGAAGTATCATGTCCCTAAATTTGAACCTGCAAGTGATGCAAAACCAGCATCAAGGCTTGGAGCTCATTTGCTCCAGCGGTGGGATTCCGGTTGAGCCATTTCAGACATGAGATGGTTCTTTGCCTCTGACTTCTATTCCTCAGCCCTCTGAAATGCCCTTGGTTCCTGCCTTTTGCCCAGTTTTCCTTTGATTCTGCAAACCTCTGGATATCCTTTCAATTACCTCTTTTTTATTCTTTAAGTTAACCCAAGTTGGTGTCCGTAATAAAACATAACTGATATCTCTAGCCTCTGAGACTTCCAGGGACTGTATTGTGAATAAGAGAAAAGTCACTGATCTCACAAAACTGTAAAATGTTAAAGAGTAGGGGGGAAAAAAACCACTCAAAAATACAAGAGAAGTCCATAGCATTTCAAGTAGAAAATCAGCACAAAAGTGAATAATGCAGAGAAAGCACTGCCCCAAAATTTAACTTAACAGCAGAAAACGAAGTCATTACCAAGGCATCCATTTTGTAATCTTTTTTTTTTTCTTGCTAACAATGATAACAAAGATCTAGAATTATTGTTACATAAGGACGAAGGAGAGAGAAAAGGGCTTTTCTTTGTTCCTCCATTGCATGTTACTGACAAGGAAGCTGAGGCTTGGAGAGGAGAAGTGGTTTCTGAACATCTCGTGTTCAGGAAGGGGCTGAGCAGACCTCGTGCTGTAGTCCACCTCTGAACACCACCTCACAGACCACAGCCGCTCTGGCTGGCAGCCACAACTGTTTTGTGCCTGTGAGTACCTGTTTAGTTTGCTTCTCCCTGAATCTGTCTGATAGAGTCATGCTTTGTTCTTACAAACACATCGCTGATTCTCTGTTCAGATAATGGTCACTTTCTATCTGAGTGATATGTGGACCTGGCTAAAGCTGGAGAGAAAGTCATTTCAGGAGCCAATATATTGACTTTCAAGTGAATTGCAGCAACTATTCTCTTTAGGTCCCTAGTTGGCTGCTCTTCACATTTCTTCTCTTTGACTCCAAGCACCTCTTAAGTCAACAATAGTGTTTCCCATAGGGGATACAATGGTGTACTACCTGAATCTCACAGCTGAGTTCCCTCTAGGTATTGCCTTCAGCTGAAGGAGGCCACCTACTCTCAAGTTATGGCCCTTTCCCTAGGTAACTGACTTCCCCCAAGACTGATCAGTGAGGGTTATAAAGGCCTGGTCCTCTTGTCCTGTTTCCTTGAGACAGCCGCTAAGGGCCATCTCAGCTCCCGAGCTCCCCAGAGGATTGGCTGAGGCCTTTGTTGAGGCTGCATTGCAGCCCAACTTTTCCCTCTGTCTGACTCCACTGCTGTCTGTTCCCAAGAGCACTCCCTGGAGAGCCACCTTCATATGGATCTCAATCTCAGAATCTGTTTCTTAGTGAGTCTGATCTAAGAGATCTCACTCACTCCCAATTCTATGAGAATATCTGAGATGGCCAAATAATATTGTTTTACCTTCTTCAGGGTTGTGACTTATGTTGCTAACAATATCAGGCATAAAATCCTAAATCTCCAGACTTGTTTCTTGGAGTAAGCAGGAAACAGTGGCCCTGAGTTTCATGTGCACAAAATGCACATTTCCTAGACATGTAAAGGGCCTGAGAGACCACCCCTTCCTCAGATATTTCCTGAGGGTTTCCTATGTGCTGTGAGCTCACCTGGGCATTGTCATCTATGTTGTTTCTCACAATTAGCTTGTTAACATTTATTATCTTAGCTTTATAGTTGATAAAACTAAGGGTCAAAGATGGGAAGTGACTTACAGAAGATCCAACGGCTGGAGAAGTGTCACCATTTTCTACTTAATCATGATCTGTGATTTGCGAATCAAATTTCCCATTTTACAGATGATAAAACTGAGGCTTGGATATTGGGATTCTAATCTACTCTTTTGCTGGCTCTTCTACTCTATCCTGATCTACTATTTTTCACATGAGGAAACTGAGGCAAAAAACCCTTAAATGGCTCTTCTCATGTCAGTAGCTAAGGTGGCAGCACTGAGTCTAGACTCCAGATTTTCTATCTCCCACTCCACAGCATCAGCTAGCTCTCCTGCTCAGCGTGCTCAGAATCCATAGGACTCCAGCTGCCTTTTCCGAATACGGTCGGTGCAATGGCATTCTCACTTTGATTGCAAAACTTCTCACCAAATATAAAGCTGAAAATGTAGGCCACCTGTCCATGTGATTGTATTTCATAACAGAGCCCAAAATAGCTCTCAGCTTGCTTGGCCTGTATATAACGTTTTAGAAGCTCATACTCAAATTCACTCACTTCTTGGATTAATGTTAAGATTATGGCTTTCCAGGCTTCTTTCTCTCACGTTCTATCTCACCCAGCAGGGAGTAGATTATGCCTGTCTACATTATTTCCTATGTGAATTCCTGAGCTCTTATTTTCAAAGATGAATTTCATGACCTTACACTCTTTGCTGTACCTGCAGAATTCATTTTGGAAGGCAGGAGAGTGAAGTGATTAAGGTACAGCCTCTAGAGCCAGACCATGGGGTAAGGTGTATCCTTGGGCAAGGTATGAAATCTTTTTCTTAATTTCCTCCTCTGTGAAATGAGCACAAAATCATACCTATTTCCTGGGACTGTTATGAGGACTAAACAACATAATTCATGGCCGGTGTTTAGCTCAATTCTGGACACACAGAGAGAGTGCACAAATAGGGTAACTAAAACCAAAAATCAACAAGACAAAGAGTCACCACCACATAGCATGACCAACTTGTCCTGGTTTGCCTGGGACCTTCTGTTTTAGCCTGGAAAGTCGCAAAGTCTCAAATCTCAGGAAATCCTCAATCCTGGACAAATCAGAATAGTTGGCTACTCTAGGCACCATAAATGAAACAACCGAAGGTTCTGAGTTATTCATTTATTCAAGAAGTATTTATTTACGACTAATACGTTCCAGACACTTTAATGGTATTTTAAAGGTGACTATGACAAAAATGTGTCCTCGAGGAACACTCAAGCTAATGAGAGAGAATTATGAAAATGGGCAAATTATGTAAGGGCTGTCCTGAAAATGGATACGCAACACTCAAAGAGTCTAACTCTGAGGTGCGTTGCTCCCAGAGGGACAGATTGCGGGAATTTCACGGATTACACACTTCTGTCTAACATTGGATTTTTTTCCCAAGCACTAATGCTATGGGAATTTAAAAGCGTCACACAGGAAAAAGCATTTCTATAAGCAGGCAAGTTAAACAGCTTGCTGGTACTTTGCTACAGGACATCTTAGCATCTTTCATAGGCTAATGAACACTTGACTCTCCAGGATGGGGATTTTTTAAAGCATTGTTTCCAAACTTTTTAAATTTCTGGACAACATAGAATTATTTTTGGCACTCATGTAATGGTACCAGTGTTCTACAGGGCTTTGACAGAAAGAGAATCTAAGTGGTATCTGGCATTGAACACAGAAAGCTGAGAGTAGGGAGGAAAGTGCCAAACCACGACTCCTCATAAGCAGAGCAGAAAACCTTAAGTCACAATAGCCAGAGCTGTGATCTTAGCCTGTTTTTGGTTCATGAACCTCCTTTCAGAATTTGATGAACACAAAAATGAACAGAGGATAAGAGCTTGAGCTTTGCAGAGCATGCTGGAGAGATGCAAAGGATTCTGACCAATTGAAAAACCTTGTTCTCTAAGTGAATTTTGAGCCATCATATCAGCAGAGATGTAAAAAGTCTACAAAGACTGAAGTAGGTTCTGACACAGGAAAGAAAAATACCCAAGTGTGGACTAACCTGGGATAACAGTGTAGAATGCACAGAAGCAGTACTTAGACAAAATAATAGAAATGACTTTCACATATTGAGTGCTTACTATTATGTGCATTTTCTTACTTAGGACATAGTTTATTATGGTTAGTTTAGGCTGTGCCTTCTGAAATCAGACTTCTCAGCTTTGAACATTGTTTTCACCATTTACTGGTGATGCAACCCTGAGGAAATGACTAAAATCTCTAAGTCTTATAATTCCCATCTATATAGTAGCAATCATAATAAGTGGTAACTCTTTCATAAGGCTTGTAGAGGTTGAATGACATAATCATTCCAGCCTAGTTCCTAACTCAGAGTAAAGCTCAGTAAACATTAGCTAATATTATTAATATTATTATTAGGTGGGCATTATTATTATCATTTCCATTTCATAGAAGAGGTAACTGAGAATAGGAATGATCTGCAGCAGCTTCATCCTACCAACCACATTGGCTTCAGAGATAACAACCACGTCATTAGTGAGGAGGAACTGGAAGGCAGTGTCAGATATTTCAGCCTATTTTTTCTCTCAGAAGAAATACATCAATAAAATAACGTCTTTGGTATCTTCCTAAATTATTTTTGTCTGAGTCACCACTTATCTAAGTGAGTAATATTTATATCCTGTGAATCACATATTTGTCTATGTGAATCATACCCACACTTATGTGGGTTCTCTCCTCGGGTCATATGTGTTTTAAGTGTGTCCCAAATCTTGGTGACACTCAGAGATGTTCTTAACAAGAGATATACAACCTTAGGATACTCTCCTCTGATTTAGGAGGTGTTGTCGTATCTTTGGGACCTGCCGCTAAGTCATTCCTCACAGGTTTAAGCTCCCTCTGATCTGTCCTCTCTCCAGCCTACAAAGCAAAAGCAAGAGGCAGAGAGAGAGAGAGAGAGAGAGAGAGAGAGAGAGAGAGAGAGAGAGAAGCCACTGAAGCATAATCATTCTGTGACTATTTTTAAAGTCAGGAGTAAATATCTTTATTTCTTTTTCTTTTGTTAATTGTGATAAGAACATTTAACATGAGATCTGTCCTCTTAAATTTATAAGCACACAATATAGTATTGCTAACTATAGCTACAATGTTGTACAGCAGTTGTACAATGTTGTCTAGAACTTACTCCTCTTGCGTAACTGAAACTTCATACTTATTGAACTCCTCGCTTTCCCCTCCCCCAACCCCTAGCAGCCACGAGTCACTGTCTGCTTCTATGAGTTTAACTATTTTTGCTACCTCATGTATGGGAAATCAAACAGTATTTTTCTATGTATAATTTAAAAGACCTTTATAAGTATAAAATAAAACAGAAGAGTCATTTAGGATAAGAATGATATGTTTGAATGTGTTACTTTTTCTTCTGTGGCTGGCTTGTCTCACTTAGCATAATATCCTCTAGGTTCATTCGTGTCGTTGCATGTGGCAGGTTTTCTTCTTTTTAAAGGCTGGTAACATTCCTCACAGGTTCAGCTTCATCTGATGTCTCCTCTGTCCAGCCTACATGACAGAAGCAAGAGAAAGAGAAAGAGAGAGGGAGGGAGAAGGAGGGAAGGAGCCACTGAAACACAAACATTTTGTGACTATTTTTAAGCCAGAAATGATTATTTTTATTTATTTTTAAATAAAATGGAAATGTTGGAAATGTTAAAGTATTTATTCCCTAAACTCCCCATCTGCTGGGCTGGGGATTGGCAGTAGCTGCATTTTTTCTACCTAAACTCACAGCAGGGCCAGGCTGCCCCTCTCCCATGGCTTCCTCTTGCTGCATGAAAAAGTGATTTCTATATAAATATAATAAAGTTATTTTTATGGAAGTGGTTATATAATGATTTGAACTTCTGTATATCACATATAAATTTACCCCGATTTTAACTAAAAGATCATCTATTGGTATATGATTTAAATTATAGGGTAAATATTTTTAACTTTTGCTTTTTTATTATAAGAAATATTAGTCATGAAATGGAAATTTAATTGTGAATTTCTCATATTTTTGAACTGTGTGCTTTTCAATTTTAGATGTGTTAGATATAGTTGAAGGCAATTGACATCAGTAATAAGGTCAAATGTGTAACTATAGGCAATAATAATAGGTTTTTAAAAAATAATATTTTTAATTGACAAATAACAATTGTGTATATATATGGGGCACAATGTGATGTTTTGATATGTGTTTACAATATGGAATGATTAAATTAGACTAGTTAAAAATCCATCACCTCATATACTTACCATTTTTTGTGGCAAAAACATTTAAAATCCACTCTTTTAGCAATTTTAAGATACACAATACATTGTTATTTATTATCACCACTATGTACAATAGATCACTAAAGTGTATTCCTCCAGCATCGCTGAAACTTTGTACCCTTTGATAACATCTCCCCTTTCCCCATCCACCTCCCTCCCCACCAGACTCTGGTAACCGTCATTCTACTCTCTACTTCTACGAATTCTACTTTTTTTAGATTCCACGTGTAAGTGAGATCATGTGATATTTGTCTTTCTGTGCTTGGCTTATTTCATTTCGCATAACGTCCTCCAGGTTTATCCAGGTTGTCACAAATGACAGGATTTCCCCCTTTCTGAGGCTGAATAGTATTCCATTATGTATAGTATCATCAAAAAAGACAAATTATAACACGTGTTGGGAGGGTGTGGAGAAAAGGGACCCCTTGTGCATTGTTGGTGGAAATATAAATTAATATAACCATTATAGAAAACCACATGGATGTTCCTCAGAAAGCAAAAAATAGAAATCACCATATAATAATGGTTTTTGATTGTATATTTACCATGCCTTGAGAACTGCATTTGTGAGTTAGTCATCCTTCTGATGGTTTTAATGACTGTCTCACCATTTTGAGTATCATGATCACGTACCTGTTTACATTCATTGATCTCCTCATGCTTCTCCCAGATGGATAATGACAGAAGGACTGGCATGTACTTCTCACTTCACTGCAGTGTCCGTCTTCCATAGGACCATGATTTTTATGTCCTTACATCTCCGATGTGGTCCTTCTATGAACAAAGACAAAATTACATTTATATACTCTGCCACAGTCATCCCTAGCCTAAACCTTCTGGTCCATAGCCTAAAGAAGAGAGAAGTCAAACTACCCTTAGGGAAGTTCTTGAGAAAGCAAAATCTCAATTAAGGTTGGAGCTTTTTTGGCATGTAGAAACCAGAATACACTTCATTCTACTTTTCCAGATCTGCCGTATGCAATGGCATGCCCTTCACAACTCACACACCATTTACTTCTTTAAGAGCAAGGGAAAGCAGGAGGTCACATTTGCCAAGCACTGACTGTAGCAAGGCATTACTTTTGATGCTTTATATTTTTTGTTTTATTTAATTTTCATAAACTCCGTATAAAGTTTATCCTATAATTCCTATTATTTAAATGTGGAAGCTAAAATTTAAAGGGACCAAAAGACTTGATAAACAACTGATAGGGGCAGATCTAGCATCCAAACTTGTCTGTCTGCCTGACCTCAAAATTCATGTTCTGTGAAAACTGTATTCTTCCATTTCTTCTGAATGGTCATTGCCAGTGTAAGCTCCTTGAGGCGAGGGGGCAGTCCGATTCTTCTCTCCATCTCTAGCATCTAGCCAAATGAAGAAGATGATCAGTAAGTGTTGAAATGAATGTATGCAGTCACATACTAGTCTGGACAACCTCGGTTCTCAGTTTAAATGTTTTGGAGCATTTGCTCTGCCTTTCTGTTAATGTCTACCGAGGCGTATATCTGTGGCTTTTTCTGATGAAATATTTCTGTAGTGTAAACAAACCCTAAATTTAGAAAAATGCCTGAGAGATGAAGGAAACCTCACTAAAATTTGCTATTGCCTTTTTCTTTTTCTGGACAGCGTTGATAAGCTTCATTCAATGGAATACCATGTCTAAATGAGTGGATCCCGTGTTG
>NW_012145190.1:1885987-1887494 GCF_000956105.1 Propithecus coquereli
TGTCTTAATATGTGCCAGTATTTCATTCCTTTATGTAGCTGAATAATATTCAACTCCTTGGATATTCCACATTTTGGCTTGGCCTTTTTCTACTTAGGGCTATTATGCTTCTGTGAACATTTGTGCACAAGTTTTGTTATGGACATATATTTCAATTCTTTTGGGTATATATTTAGGGATGGAATTACTGTGTCATGTGGTAACCTTATTCTTATCTTTTGAGAAGGTATTTTAAAGCACTATTTTAAAACCCTACCAGAAATGAATGAGGGTCCAATATCTGCAAATCCTCACCAACATTTGTTACCATCTATCTTTTTGACCTTAACCATCCTAGTAAATGTGAAGTGACATTTCATCATGGTAAGCTTTGACATCAGGAAGTTTGAATCCTCCAACTTTTTATTTTTCAATATTGTTTTGGCTATTATGGATTCCTTGTATTTCTTTATAAATTTTAGAATTAGCTTGTCAATTTCTTTAAAAAAAGCAGTGGAGATTTTGCTAGGGATTGTGTTGAATCTGTAGATCAATTTGGGGGATATTTACAAGTCTGCCTTAACTTTTTCTTCCTGATTGTACAGAGCCTCGTGATCAGCCAGAGATAAGAGATTAGAAAGTTCTTAGGTCTATCCTGGACATGAGCACAGTTCTGCGTATGTGCGTGGACTTCCAAACAACACTCATCTCCCTCCTATTTTTTCCAACCCCACTACCGCCATCTTGATAGAGCCCATTCTGGATGTATTAGTCGGGATTCTCCAGAGAAACAGGTAAGTCTTATGACCTGCTGTCTGCAAGCTGCAGTTGCAGGAAAGCCAGTGATGTGATTCAGAGACCTAAGAGCCAGAAAGCTGATGGTTTAGATTCTAATATGAGTCTGAAGGCCTGAGAGCCAAGAGAGCCCAGGTCAGGGAAAAATTAATTTCTCAGCTCAAGCAGTCAGGCAGAATATGAATTCGACCTTTCCCCACCTTTTGGCCCGGTTAAGGCCCTAAAGCTGTGGTACCCAACCCTCAGGCTGAGGACCAGTACTGGTCCATGGCCTATTAGAAACTGGGCCACACAGCAGGAGGTGAGAGGTGGGTGAGTAAGTGAGCAAAGCTTCATCTGTATTTACAGCCACTCCCCATGGCTTGCATCACTGCCTGAGCTCCACCTCCCGTCAGATCAGTGGCGGCATTAGACTCTCACAGGAGCACAAACCCTACTGTAAACTGTGCATGTGAGGGATCTAGGTTGCATGCTCCTTGTGAAAATCTAATGCCTGATGATCTAACGTGGAGCAGGTGTGGCAATGCTAGCGCTGGGGAGCAGCTGCAAATACAGATTATCATCAGCAGAGAGGTTTGACAGCACAGAGACCATAATAAATCAATTGCTTGCAGACTCATATCAAAATCCTATCAGTGAGGCCGGGCACGGTGGCTCACGCCTGTAATCCTAGCACTCTGGGAGGCCGAGGCGGGTGGATTGCTCAAGGTCAGGAGTTCGAGACCAGCCTGAG
>NW_012145190.1:1887924-1893439 GCF_000956105.1 Propithecus coquereli
GCAGCCCATTATTTTATTTACCACTTCCGTCAGCGCCTCTTTCATGCACTGCACACTTGTCTCAGTCACAGCTTTGGCAAGCCCACAAGCTAACCCTAGCAAAAATGAGTAAAAAGCAAACGTCATGGGAGAGTTTCTTTGAAAAGAGGGAAAGACCCAATGATGAGGCAGCAGAAGACTCTTAAGACTGCCAACAAAATGAAAGCTGCATTTAAAAGAAAATACCAAGAGTCCTATTTAAACTGCGGGTTCTTTGCAACAGGTGATTCACATTCTGTAAGTCCACTTTGTATAATATGTGGCGACCAGCTATCCAATGAAGCCGTGAAACCTTCAAAACCACTCCGCCACATGGAGACCAAGCACCCTGCATTAAAAGACAAGCCTTTGGAGTTTTTCAAAAGAAACAAAACGTGAACATGAAGAACAGAAGCAATGACTGAAGGCCACCACTTCATCAAATATGTCTGCACCAAGAGCATCATTCTTAGCAGCTAACCACATAGCTAAAGCTAGGAAGTCCTTTACTATTGGCAAAGAGTTGATCCTGCCTGCTGCTAAGGACATTTACTGTGAACTTTCAGAAGTGGCTGAAGTTCAAAAGGTGGCATGTGTTCCTCTTTCAGCTAGCACCATAACTAGAGGAACTGATGAAATAGCAGATGATAGTAAAGCACAATTGTTACAGAGGACTAATGAGTCACCATCATATGCAACCCAGGTTGATAAGTCTACTAATGTTGGCAACAATGCCTGGTTTTGTGCACTGTATTTTTCAGGAGGATGTACATGAGGATGTTATGTGCACTTTTGTTGCCAACCAACACACAGCTGCAGAGCTAGTCAAGTCCTTGAATGATTACATGTCAGGAAAAGTGAATTGGTCATTTTATTTCGGTATATGCATGGCAGAAGTGGCTGCCATGACTGGATGGCTTTCTGTTTCACTACTCAGGTCAAGGAGGTCGCTTCTGAATGTGATGTACGCACTGTGTCATCCATAGAGAAATGCTGGCTAGCCAAAAAATGTCACCTGAACTAAACAACGTTTTGCAGGATGTGATTAAAATTATGAACCACATTAAAGTACATGCCCTTAACTCACATCTCTTCACGCAGCTCTATGAGGAGATGGATGCAGAGCACACACGTCTTCTCTTATAAACAGAAGTGAGATAGCTTTATAAAGGTAGATCACTGACCAGAGTTTTTGCATTGTGAGAACCACTCCAGATATTTCCTTTAGAAAAAAGAAAAAATGATGTGTCACCACTGGCGGCACATTTCAGTGACACACAATCGGTCACAAAACTTGCTTACTTTTTTTTTTAATTCAACAAAATAAGGGGGGAAAAAAGGTTAAGGTAAGGAAGGTGCCCCTGCCTCCCCAACCCCCCCCAAGCCCGAGAAAACTTGCTTACTTGTGTGACATATTCAACCTGCTCGACAAACTCAAACTGTCACTTCCAGGGAGAATGACAACAGTGTTCAAGTCAGCAGATAAAGTGGCTGCATTCAAAGCCAAACTGGAATGATGGGGGCGACAAGTGAACATTGGGATTTTTGACATGTTTCAAATGTTAGCAGAAATTTTGAAAGAGACTAAGCCAGGGCCTGCTTTCTCCCAGTTGATGCATGATCACCTATCTCAGCTTTCAAAAGAGTTTGAGCATTACTTCCCAACCACAAAGACCCCCGAACTGGGAAGCAATGGATCCAGACCCATTTGTGAATACACCAGGTGAATCGACTTTGTCGGTGCTAGAAGAGGATCAACTGCTTGAAATCGCAAATGACGGTGGCCTTAAAAGTACGTTTCAGACAACTTCAAATCTTCATATGTTCTGGATTAAAGTCAGGGTGGAATATTCTGAGATTGCCACAAAAGCGCTGAAAACCCTGCTTCCTTTTCCACATCCTATCTTTGTGAAGCAGGGTTTTCTGCAGTGACAGCAATCAAGACGAGATTATGGACATAAGCAGCACACTTCAGGTGTCAGTGTCTCCCATCACCCCCAGAGGGGACCAAATAGTTGCAGGAAAACAAGTTCAGTGCTCCCACTGATTGAGCATTATGGTGAGTTGCATAATTATTTCATTATATTTAATGTAATAATAATAGAAATAAAGTGCACAATAAATGTAATGCTCTTGAATCATCCCGAAACCATTCCCCCTCACCACCAGTCCATGGAAAAATTATCTTACATGAAACTGGTCCCTGGTGCCAAAAAGTTTGGGGACCACTGCCTTAAAGGATTGAATCGTATTCACCCATATTGAGAAGGGACATCTGTTTTATTCAATTCAATTCAAATTCTAATCTCTTCTGGAAACATTTTCACAGACACACCCAGAAATAATGTTTAATTAGATATCTGGGCATCTTGTGCCTCCAGTTGAAACATAAAATGAACCATCACAAGTTCGCCACTTGTCAACTTGGCACCCATACACGTCTCCTTAAACAATGCTTAATATCCAAATAAAGACAATAATAAGGACATAATTCTGCTTAACATAACACAACTATCCTGTGTACAACCAAAAATGCACTAACCCCTTCCCCCAGAAGATGAGGTAAAGTCCTTGAGTGATGTTTACTCTTTTCCTTGACATCCTATAACTTAAATACTATAATGTAAAATTAACAATACTTAGATACTATAGTATAAAGCCAATACATTTTATGTTACATGACAAGGTAATAAGAGAGTAAAGAAAACAAACACACACACACACACACACACACACACATATTCATAACGAGCTAAGGAAGACATACTCAGGACAATCATAGTCCTTGTTTCTGTAACTGGTCACATGTTGTAGCTGGTATTTATAACTATCTTCTTCTACTACGTATTCCATACTCCCTTTGTCTTAAGAGAGCACCTCAGATGATCATGGTTCTTTACCTAATGGGGTGACTCAAATCTTCATTCCTGAAAGGTCTAGACCATTTATAGTCCTGCCTGGGGAGGGCTGTTGTATTTTTCCATTGACCTAAATCACAGGACATGATAATACTAAGAGAAGGATTTTTTGTATTCCAGACATACTCTTACTTACCTCCATTATGGACCAGTAGTCCAATTTCCTCTTAGTAGTCAGCATCAGTCACCCCAGCCAGAACCATAACTCACTTTGCCTGTTGATTCAGAGGCATGAAGAACCCAAAGTGGCTGAGTGGAACTCTGAACTTCCAGTTCAACAAAATCATTGTTGCATGGAATGCATTCCTCCCCCTGAACTAAGACCTCTAAGTCAGCAGAGCATAAGCTTGCAGGCACGAGAAGCAAAACATTTGCTAATTGGTTGCTAGGGGTTATAGTGAGTGGTGCCACTCCCATTTCCAGCACTTGATTCCTAGAACCATGTCACCTGGCCCTGAGAGAAGCAGCAGCATACATTGGATGCTGATTCAGGGCATTCATCCTTCTGGATAACCTCGCCCTCGCCCTAGAAGGCATTGCCACCTAGCTGGTGCTGTAAATGAGTCTTCAAAAGGCCACTCCACCATTCTATCAAGCCAGCTGCTTCAGGATGGTAGGTAACATGCTAAGGCCAATGGATTCCATGAGCATGAGCATCGCTACACTTCTTTTTCCTGTGAAATGAGTTCCTTGATCAGAAGCAAGGTCTTCTATATGGAAGACCCCAATGGTAGATATGGCATTTTGTTAGTCCAAGGGTGGTAGTTTTGGCAGAAGTATTGCATGCAGGGAAGTCAAGTCTGTATCCAGAGTGTCTATTCCAGTAATAAAAAAACACTGCTCCTTCCATGATGGAAATGGTCCAGTGTAATTAACCTGCCACAAGGCAGCTGGCTGATCTTCCTGGGGAGTGGGGCCATAATGGACACTTAGTGTTGGTCTCTGCTGTTGGCAGTTTGGGCATTCAGTGCTGGGTGTACCACGTTGGCCATACTTACCCTCCATTCCTGCCATTAGGGCCACTTTGTTCATGAGCTTATTGGGGGTTGACTGGGATGTCCAGAGAAAGAGGCTGACTGATAGCCACAAAATAGATCATCCGGTCTAATTGATTATTACAATCCTCTGCTGAGGTCATTCTTTGGTGAGCATTTACGTGGGATACAAATATCTTCAGGTTTTTTGCCCATTCAGGAGGTATACCCACATACCTCTTCCCCAAATTTCCTTATTGCCAATTTTCCAATCATGTTCTTTTCAAGTCCCTGACCATTCAGCCAAACCACTGGCTACAGCCCATAAATTGATATATAAACGTATGTCTGGCTATTCCTCCTTCCAAGCAAAGTCAACAGTGAGGTGCACTGCTCAAAGTTTTGCCCACTGAAAGAATTTCTCTGTCCTTCAGAGATGTCCCAGAAAGAAGCTGCGATGCTGTAGCTGTCCACCTATGGGTGGCACCTTCATAACCTGCAGAAATGTCTATAATCGTGACCCGAGTCTTCTCTTCTGTAAACCGCTCACAGGGAACTGCCACTGGGACTGCCCCTGTCTGAGGTGACTGTGCTCGTGGTTTGTCCCCCTTCCCCCCACCAAGGCTTAGGGCCTCTCTGTGTTAGACTCTAGTTGAGTGTATTGAAGTTCAGTAGATAAAAAATACTAAATACTGAAAGACTTGTTTTTAAGGCTACTTAAATGACAAAAATACATATACAGGTGTGAAAATAAATATAATTTAAAAGTTGTTGGAAGCCCCCAAACACTTTAAGCCTTGAGATATGACTGTGACCTGAGTCACACATAGTTATGACTTCAGTTTCTCAGAGTATAGATTAATTCACTTTCTTATAGTTCTTGTTCTGTAACTATAACAAAGGAATTAAATAAATTGAATTAAATTGAAATAATAAATGAATAAATTGGTAATACCCACCCCTATGATTTGGAGATGAAATAAGACAAAAGGCATAAAATACTTGGGTGAAAAAAGGTATTCTATTTTTCTTCTAAGCACAGAAATTGCCTTGCAAATATGTTAGGACTGTATGATGACTGGATTCCAGCTAATGAAATACACACACACACACACACACACACACACACACACACACACACAATTATAAACCTGATCCCAAGTCCCCATGCGTTGTCACCCATCCTCTTCCTGCCTAGCCACAGAAATCTTTGAAGTCACTTTTGGAAGATGGCAGTATTTTTGAGTGTAAGGAAACTGAACTTCTTAGTCACCACCTGGAAATGAACTGCTAGAAAAGCCACATAACACACTTGTAGTTGTAATAAGTCCAAGAAAGAAAATTTCTTTTGCCTCTAACAGGGTATTTGAATAACTAAAAGAGTGGAATTGGAATGTTCCTAACACAAAGAAATGTTAAATGCCTTAGGTGATAGATACCCCAGTTACCTTGATTTGATTAATTCACATTCTATGCCTGTATCATAACATCACATGTACCTTATAAAGATATACAACTATTATATATCCATAATAATTAAAAAGAAAAAAGAAAATTTCATATGAAGGTGTGCAATACACAGCACAGAAAAGAAAACAAAGATTA
>NW_012145190.1:1894929-1935467 GCF_000956105.1 Propithecus coquereli
ATTGCTTTATATTATCAAATATGTAATACCTAAAAAAGTGTATGTATGTATTAATATGTGCATACAGGTATATATAATGTCTATTAAGTTATGAAACATAATAAAATAACATTGGTGAAACAAACTGAAGAACTAGAGCATTAACGATAATATTATAGGGCAAGGCAGAAAAAGAAAAAGATCCGGTAGTCACAAGAGGCTCTGGACTTATGGAAGACTGTGTGGCAGACTTAAATACTAGACTAAAAACAGGCCATCCGTAAAAAGTTTGTACATGGAGCAGTGATGCCTTCCCTCCCATTCCCAAAGTATGTGTAAAATCCTGGGACCTTTTTTTTTTTTTTTTTGGTCTTTTCCCAATCTAAACAAATTGTAAACATCATTCCTGCTTAAATGGATACTGAGCAGTGTTTCTAGTCGATAAATATGAATAGCAACTCAAAGTTCTGAGGTATTAGGAACAGGCAGCTTGTTGCTGGTACTCCCACTTCTTTAGGACCATGCCTGTATGCCTCATCCCTTGACTTCTATGTAGTCTCATACCTCAGTGGGTCTCAATAGGGTAAGTTTCTTCCCTTTACCACTGGACTTTCAGAAGTTTGATTTTGGTGTCCTCTCTAAAAACATTATTTTAGATGTTACTAATGTTTTAAAATGAGACAATTAGTATTCCATGAGATTAGAAGTTTTGAAATTTCACAATTAGCAGTTGAGCTAAATCATGAAACCAGGTCATCCAACTCCACTTCCAATACTGTTTCTATTAATTCAGTGATACCAGTGTACAATTTGTCAGTTAGGATAGAATTTTGGTTAACAGAACTGAAAATACTAGTAGTTTTAAATAAGACAGAAAATTATTTCTTTTTCACATACGAGAAGTCTGATCTAGTTCACCTGATAGGATGTAGTATATAAAAGAATTTGCCTGGTCTTTATCTTGGGTTCCTGGTAGGAAGCTTCTAAAATCCTTGAAATTTTTAAAATGATAGGACTGCTTTTGCTATTCATGGACCCCTTGGATCGACTTGAATTTATGCTAATGAGATAATTCAAGTTGGGGACTGGCCACCAGGATGACCACCAGATGATTAGAAGGTTGAGGCTTTGAGCCAGCCTGACCTCCAGGTAGAGTAAAGGGGCTGGAGACTGAGTTTAATTGCGTGGCCAATATACAATGAATTGTGCCTATGTAATGAAACCTCTCTAAAAGCGTAGGATGTTGAAGCTCAGTGGAGCTTTCTGGTTGGTGAACACATTGATGTGCTAGAGGGTGCCACACCTTGGTTCCGTGAGAAGAGGGTGTGGGAACTTTATGTCTGGGACCTTCTCAGACCTCATACTACATACGTGTCTCTTCCTTTGGCTGGTACTGATCTACAATCTCTATAATAAAACTGTAATCATGAGCATAGTGCTTTCCTGAGTTCTGTGAATTATTATAGTGAATTATCAAACCTGAGAGGGTTGTGGGAACCCCTGAATTTGTAGCCAGTCAGTCAAAAGTGTGGTATACATGAGGTGATCTGAAGTGCATCTAGCACCTGCAGTGAGGGAAGTCTGTGGTGAACTGAGCCCTTAATATGTGGAATCTTCCCTAGCTCCAGATGGGATCTGCACTAACTCTGGGATTGCAGTACACCAGTTGTTTTCAGAATATATGGCATCTCCAAGAAATCATTAAGAACTTCTTCATTAAGAAGTTCTTTCCAGTTCTCTGCTCTGAAGCCCTAAGTGTGTCTCTCATCCTATGGTTCAAAATGGTTTCTATAGCACCAGCTAACATATTGACATTCCAGGTGGCATGTGGACACATTTAAAAAGGTGTGATGTCAGTTGTAAAACTCAACAAAAATCAAGCAGGTGGGAAGGGGTGGAGGGGATGGGTAAATTCACAGCTAACGGGCACGATGCACAATATCTAGGTGAAGGGCACACTTATAACTTTGACTCAAACTGTACAAAAGCAAATTATGTAACCAAAATGTGTGTACCCCCATAATATTTGGAAATTAAAAAAAAAGTGTGACCTCTCCCTCTTGAAAAGAATTTTTGAATTCAGGGCTTGATAGACTTTCTGAAATCAGAGTATTTGTAATTTGGTTGTCCTTAAGCTATATAAGTGCCATTACCAGAGAGAACGTTTTGATTGGCTGACATTGAGACCCACAGTCACTGGAATGAAGCCATCATTTTGGGGCTGGATTTTAGAGTGGGGGCTGTGATTGGTTAGGTGTATTTAGAAGTTTCATTTCCTTTGGATGTGAGGATCTTTTTTCTCTTTTGCTGCTTTCGAAATTCTCTCTTCATCTTTAATTTGACTATTTGCTTATAATATATCTTCTTGTGATTTTCCTTGTGTTGAACTTGACTGAAGATCTTTAATCTTCCTGTACTGGAATATTTATATCTTTCCCCAGATTTGGGAAGTTTATAGTCATTATAACTTTAAATAAGTTTCTGTCCCTGTTCTTTTTCTTCTCCTTCTTTAACTTCTTTAATGCTACGGTTAGCTATCTTGATGCTGTCCCATCAATCCCATAGGCTTTCTTCAATTATTTTTGTTCTTTTTTTTCCCTCTATTGTATTTTTTCAAACAATCTGTCTTTAAGTTTATAGATTCTTTCTTCTGTTTGATCAATTCTGCTGGTGACATTCTTTATTGCATTTTTTAGTTCATATGTTGCAATTTTCAGCTCCAGAATTTCTGTTTTTCTCTTAAATTATTGCAACCTCTCTGTTAAACTTTTTGTTTTGTTCAGTTATTGTTTTACTGTTCTCATTTAGTTGTCTCTGTGTTCTATTATAGCTTGCTGAGCATCATTAAAGCAATTGTTTTGAATTATTTGTCAGGCAATTCATAGATCTCCATTTCTTGGGGGTTTATTACTAGGAAATTATTGTTTTAGTGTTAATATGTTTCACTGGTTTTTCATATATCCTGTTGTCTTGCATTGATGTCTGCACATTTGGTGGAGAAGTCACCTCTTCCAGATTTTATAGACTGTTTTCAATGGGAAAGGACTTTCCTTACAGGAGAGTCCTAGTGTTGTCTGGGAGAGATGTGGCAGTTTGGGCTCCTGTGAGGGTGCAGTAACTTAGTCTTTGTGCTGTTCTGTCAACTTAGGTTGGCATTGGTGAAGATGAAGATTGCAGGGATTCTCAGCAGTCATGATTGTGGGTGTCAATAGCAGCAGCAAGGAATATTGGGTCTTAAGTGGTAAAGGCTATTGGGGTCCTCCCAATCTCTTTCCATCATGTAAGTTATGGTTGAGGGGATCAATTCTGGCACAGGGTCTAGCTCATGGGTGTGCTTACAGTTTTGGTAACACCAATGTCAGACACACAGCGTGCATCAACCATGGAGCCAAGGTCTAAAGCATAAACATGTATAGAGGGACAGTGCCTCTGGAGTCTGGAACACTGATGACACCAGTACCTGGGGTGCTGCATTGGTAACTATGTGTGAAGTGCAGGTGCTTCTGGAGTAGTTGGAAAGCTGGGGTCCAGAGCACAGGCATATGTAGAGCCACAGTTGCTCCAGGATCCAGAGTATGGGTGTACTCAGAGTTATAGTGACTATGGGTTCTAGGGCTCAGGCTAGCTCACTATTGCTATGGAACTGGTACTTAGAGTTTACATTCACACACAACAACTGAGGCTTTAAGGTGTGAGGCAGGGCTAGGCTGTAACAGCGGTAGCTCCAGTGTTTGAGGCACGTGCAGTGTTGGAGGAGGTGGTTGCTTTGGTCATGGGGCAGCACAACAGTGTTTCCTTCTTGGATGGTAGTGGTGCAACTGTGTTTCTCTCTCTCTCTGGGAACTCTAATTGTGAGGATGGCTGATTTTTACCTCAGTGGTGACAGATATCAGTGTTCTCTGCAGAGTGGGTTGCTGGGGATCACAGTAGCACCCATGAAATGGTTGGTAATGATAGCTCCTGCTCTTCTTCTTTGATACTAGTCATCTCCAGACAGCTCAAGTATATATATCTCTCCAGCAATATTTTCAGTGCTGTTATTCCATCCTCCCCCTTAATTGTTCCACTATGTTGCTGCAGGTTCTTAAATGGTCCCTTGAGCCCTCTTAAGGCTATTATCATTCATGGATAATTGTCTATTTGCTGTTTTTTGTGAGGGAAAGAGGTTTGTCTCTCCTATTCTGCCATCTTACTGATGTCACTTGATCTCTGTTTTATTTTACTCAAATTTTGTTTGGAGAGGATGCTGAAATGAACACTGTCAAGGAAAATATCTATCTATGGAGAAATCATACTAGTTTCTTTTAGAGTCTGCTGACTTCCTTGAAACACTTGTCCTTTGCTACATATTTTTTATTTTGATTGGAATGATCTTTCCCATGCTGGTTCTTTGTCATTTTTAAACTTGGTTAAAATGTTAACTTTCCTCAGAATACATTCTGACCAATCAATAAAGTAGATTTCTTCTTTTCTCTCTCATTTTTAAATGTATAGTTATATGCTTATTCCATATATATATCATACTTGAATGTCCTACATGTATTTATGTTTCTTAGAGTGTTTATTTGCTTAAGTGTCTATCTTCTTTATTAGACTTAAGCACCATGTTCACAAGAAGGACATTTATTTTGCATATATCTGTGATTCAGGTCTCATCATTATGGCTAAACCTATTTGGGATCAATAAACAGTTGAGTGAACTGATATTTCTTCTCAACCGTTCTAACATTTAAGGTTAATTAAAGGAAGCACTAATTCCTGAGGTCCACTTGCCTTATTTAATGACAGATTCTGTGTTCCTATCTCTTAATATTTATGTCAAATTAAAGTTCTGAAGGTCATTCTTTGGCTTGATTTATGCATTTTCAAGGAGAATTACTGAAAGTAATGTAAATACACTCATGATATTTCACGACAAACAGAGCTGGATCCCCATAGACACCTTAATCACCTCATTCCTATTTGTGTAAGATAAAGTGTTTTGTAGCCCTCAGAAGGTATGTATCCCCTGAGATCTCCATGACCAAATAATTACCTCCTGGTTCCTATTCTTCAACTATTCATGTTTCTACATGATTCCATCTGACTTCTTATTAGAGGGAGCAGCCCAAGAACCAGAGTTACTCTGACCTTTCATCTATCCATCTGATTGTTAATAGTCATCTAGTAGCAAAAATGTCCTTCCTCCAAACTGACATACTACTGAGAGACTGTAACAATGTCCAGGGAAAAAATTCCCAATAATAATGATGTCGATTGTGGTTATGATTATAACCCTTTACCAAGTATAAGGTATTATGGGGATTCTATTATTTTCTTATCAAAGCAACAGTCTTCAGGCTGGATATTGTTGGGGGACACCTTTTATTATTTCCTTTTTATAGATTAAGATATTGAGGTTCAAATGGGTTAAGTGACTTATCTGAGAAGAAAGAGTGGCAAATACTGGAGTAAAGTTCTTGTTAGTTGATTCCAAAGCCAGTAGCATTTTTCTCCTTCAATTCCTTTCTGCCTCTAGAGAACTTTAAGCCTTTTGGGCAAACACTAAAGAGTAGTATCCAAAAAAGATGTTTTCCTTCTTTCAAGGACTGAATTTGTGAAAGAAGATTTACTCACATTTGAAGGTGCTGGACTTCCATGTTGATTGCTCAGGGAGAAAGGTAAGCCTCTAGATCAATTCTACTGTCTAGCCATAAAGTTGCAGGAGTAGAGGTAATCAGGAAAATGCATCCAGGCAGCCAATTCTCCTTTGGTTTATTCAGAGATTTGGCTTGAATATTTTGAATAATTCTTTTGTTTGTTTCATACAACTTGAGTAACCTCAATATGTTGAGTATAGGTTGAATATACCTTATCAGAAATTCTTGGGACCAGAAGGGTTTTGGATTTCAGATTTTTTTGAAGTTTGGAATATTTGCACATATATAATGAGATATCTTTGGGATAAGACCCAAGTCTAAACACAAAATTCATTTATACTTCATGTATACCTTATACACAATGCCTATAGTAATTTTATACAATATTTTTAACAATTTTGTGCATGAAACAAAGTTTGTGATAAGTACTTATATGTGGGATTTTCGACTTGTGGCAAAATGTTGGTGCTCAAAAGTTTCAAATTTTGGAGCATTTCATATTTTGAATTTTTGGATTAGGGATGCTATATGTAAACACTAATGAGTTCCTATTGGAACATGTATACTTATCATGTGGCATAAATAAACAGCACAGGAAGGCCTTGAGTCCCTATTTTACAAAGTATAAACTCGTATTACTTTGAACAAGTTATTTAAACTATTTATATCTCAGTTTTCTTTTTCAGGGAATATGATAATATTAGTTATCTTGACTAATTCTAGAATTGTCAAGAGAATTGAACGGGATAGCAACTTGAATTTTTATTATAATCTGGAAGCCCATGCTAATATTTTTAAAAAGAGACAGGAGAAATGATGATCAATAACTGAGGAACGAATTAGGCTTTGAAACAAGTTATAGAACAGACTGAAATGGAAATGGACAAAATTACATGACACAACTAATTATTGGAATGAGGAGACCTGATTCCAAGTTCTAATTCTGCCACTAAAGACTTATCTGGTGTTGGACACACAATTTAGCAACGGCATCATGGACCGACTCTGATGGACTACAGTGTAAGTGAGATCAACAACCATCACATGGTTCTGGGCAAATGAGAAAACAATGCCCTCTCCTTGGGAATGGAGAATAAGAATATTCTGATCTGAACATAGTATTCATAAGTTTAGGTATCTTAGTCTACTAAACATCCTGAGGTCAGAGAATGTACCTTGTGCATCAACGTAGACTTGGCGATGCCAGGCCATTCGGTATGGCTGATGCACCATACTGAATCAGTGCTTATAGAAAGAATGAAAGAATGAACAGCATCCAGAAATTTATGTGGCTTATTAGTTAATATCACCAGAGGTATGTTTCTTTTTAACTTTTTGAAGATTTTAACAGGTTGGATGTGGTTATAAACGTTTGTGCATCCAGTTCTTGCCATTTAGTTAAGATCTGGAAAGGTAGGTTATTTGCACAAAGCCAAGCAAACTAGTAATGTTTTTTATCCCTAATTTCATGTTTTCAATTATCCACATTGACTTGCAATGATAGATTTAATTAATCATTCAATCAGTCAATTAAACAAGTTACTATTGCGTGCTTAGTTTAGGTTGAATGTAAAAGGCTTAATGGAATTTTTCTTTTTGACTAAGAGCTAAGACTTAGATTCAAAGTGACTTGGCTTCACATCTCACCTGTTCAAGTTAATAATTAATCTGATGATCCTGTATGAATCTTTTCTGTACCTTAGTTCAGCAATCTATAAAGCTAGGAGATTGGGATGCATTATCTCTAAAATCCTTTTTCTAGGGGCACTCTATTAACCATTAATTATTAAAAGTTGCACCCTGTTGTCATGGACGTGTATTAGGTCCAGAATTGCTGTAAAACAAACAATTGCAATACTGTGACATGGCACAAAATGGACACGCTGACTGATCTCAGCAGTCATCTCTCCATGCATCATTCTGACTTTGTTTTCTCACTGTTGCAGGGCAGCCCCGTACTTCCTAATGGAGAACAGTACAGAGGTGACCGAGTTCATTCTTGTGGGGTTAACCGATGACCCAGAACTGCAGATCCCACTCTTTGTATTCTTCCTTTTCATCTACCTCTTCACTCTGGTCGGGAACCTGGGGATGATTGGGTTGATTCTCCTGGACTCTCATCTCCACACTCCCATGTACTTTTTCCTCAGTAATCTCTCCCTGGCAGACTTTGGTTATTCCTCAGCTGCCACTCCCAAGGTGATGGCAGGATTCCTCACAGGAGACAAAATCATGTCTTACGCTGCTTGCGCCACTCAGTTCTTCTTCTTTGTAGCCTTTATCACAGTAGAAAGTTATCTCTTGGCCTCAATGGCTTATGACCGCTATGCAGCGGTGTGCAAACCCCTGCATTACACCAGAACCATGACAACAAATGTGTGTGCTTGTCTGGCCACAGGCTGCTATGTCTGTGGTTTCCTGAATGCCTCCATCCACACTGGGAACACTTTCAGGCTTTCTTTCTGTAGGTCCAATGTAGTCGATCACTTTTTCTGTGATGCTCCTCCTCTCCTGGCTCTCTCATGTTCTGACAACCACATCAGTGAGATGGTTATTTTTTTTGTGGTGGGATTTAATGTCCTCTTTTCTATCCTGGTAATCTTGATCTCCTACCTACTCATATTTATCACCATCCTGAAGATGCACTCACCTGAAGGACGCCAGAAGTCCTTTTCCACTTGTGCGTCCCACCTGACTGCAGTTTCCATGTTCTATGGGACAGGCATCTTTATGTACTTACAGCCCAGCTCCAGCCACTCCATGGGCACTGACAAAATGGTATCTGTGTTCTATGCCATAGTCATTCCCATGCTGAATCCACTAGTCTACAGCATGAGGAACAAAGAGGTTAAGAGTGCCTTTAAAAAGACTGTTGGGAAGGCAAAGTCTTCCATAGGATTCAAATTTTAGTTATATAGAATTCACAATGCTGTGTCATCCACCTCAGATTAATCTTTGCTAAGTCTAACATCTGGGCTTCCTCAGGGACAGTGTCTATGGACAATCTTTTTAAACCTGTGTATTGGTCATACTTTCTTTGTTCTTTAGGTAACTCCTATTTTTTGTTAAAATTTGGGCATTTTAAATAATAAAATGAAGCATATTCTAGAAATTATGTCTCCTCTCCTACTTAGGGCTTATGTATTTATTTAGTTTTGGTGGTGATGTTTATTTTTTTAATGATTTTCCTGGGTTACTTATGTTAATTCTGTATTATTTGTCATCTGTGGCCACTGAAATTTCTACTCAGTTAGGTTTTAGTGGTCACCTAACAATTGGACAGAATTTTTTAAATGCTTTAAACTGTTAATTCTCTGAAGCCTTACATATGGGCTTCGTAAGGAGCTTGTCTTTAATGTCCCAGCAGTTTAAATTCTGCCTTAATTTTCATTTACTGTTTGTTCAGAGCCTCAGAGTTAGCCAAAGATGAAATATTAAGTCCTTCTCAGGCCTTTTCTGGGCATGCATGGGGCCTTGCACAGGTGCATGATTTTCGTGATTCCCTAGAAATATATGGTAGCTTTTTGAGGCCCTGTATGGATTTATAACATCCTCAAAAATTTCTTGTAAGAATTTGGTCAGATTATTGTTTTTCCCAGCAGATATTTACATATTCAGGCAATTGCAATGTTAAGCAATTGCTGCACATTGCTTTGACAAACACCCTAGGATTAGGATTTTTCTGACTGTGTGACTTGAGTCAGGTGAAATAAAGACAAAACTGTGAATGAGTTTTTCCAGGGAGTTGGCAGATAGGTGAAATAGTGATAATACTCTGGGAATGAGGCCTTTTAGGAACCTCCAAACACATTTTCCTCACTCAGTGGCTGTTCAGCTGATGTTTTCCTCAGCTACAGTCTTTCCATATTTTTTGGTTTTTAAGGTTACTACAGAGCTGGGAAAGAATAAATTAAAATGCCACAAAGTTCACTCTTACTACTGAGATTCAGCCATTTTCCTTGAATTGTTGCAAGCCTTTGGTTAATTTCTAGAGTTTGAAAATTTGTATTATAAACACTTTTGCCTGTGTTGTCATTGTTTTCATGGAGGAACAGGCTTTTGGAGGTCCTTACTATGCCATTCAAAAGTGTTTCTCCCACCCTTTTTAATTTAAACTTTCTCTCTTATACACTTTCTGAGCACATTCTTTTTTTTTCACATAATACCTATAACTTGTAGTTATATATTTATCTGTGAGTTTAAGTTTTTAATGTCTCCCCATTAGACCAAGGACTATTTATGCAGAAATTATATCTTATTTTTTCTGTTCTGTATACTACGCATTGGGATCTAACACAATGGCTAGCACCTAGTTGGGACTCAGTAAGTACTTTATTGACTTAATGTATTTATACATAGATAAATGAGTATCTTCTCAAAGTCATGATAATTAAGGTAAATTGTTGAAAACAAAGTTGCCTGGGCCTTCTTAAAGTGTTTATTGTCCTTTCTCTTGTGAAGACAATTGTCTATAAACAACGAATGGGGCCCTCAACAGATACCAAATCTCTCAGTGCCTTGATCTTGGACTTCTCAGCCTCCAGAAATGTGAGAAATAAATTTCTTTATAAACCATCCTGTCAATGGTCTTCTGTTATAGCAACCCAAGTGGACTAAGACAGAGACTTCAACAAATGTTTCTCAGTAATTTATAGAAAAAGTTGACAGAAGATCAGTAAGAATAAGACTGAACATCATTGATCAACTAGTGCTAATTGACATTTAAAGAAAATATGCCTGACTCTTGGACTTGAGGTATCTAGGAATAGGTCTGTGGATCTGTTTCCATACTCCCAGGGCCTAATTGTGTCATTTGGGGGTGTGTAGGAGAGATTTGTGAGCTATATCACCACTGTTTTCTGTGGCTGAGTAGAACTCCATAGATATACATATACCACATTTTATTAATCCACTCATGTATTGATGGGCATTGGGTTGTTTCCACATCTTTGCAATTGTGAATTGTGCTGCTATAAACATTCTAGTGCAAGTGTCTTTTTTATAGAATGTCTTTTATTCTTTTTGGTAGATGCCCAGTAATGGAATTGCTGGATCAAATGGTAGTTCTACTTGTATCTCTTTGAGGTACTTCCATGTTGCTTTCCACAGAGGTTGCACTAGTTTGCAGTCCCACCAGCAGTGTACAAGTGCTCCTATCTCTCCGCATCCACACCAACATCTATTGTTTTGGGACTTTTTGATAAAGGTCATTCTCACTGGAGATAAGTGATATCTCATTGTGGTTTTGATTTTCTTATTTTAAGAAAATAGATTTTTCTTATTTTTTAATTTTCTTATTTTTTTGATAAGCACCTGAATTCAGTTTGCTAGGATTTTGTTGAGAATTTTTACATCTATATTCATAAGGGATATTGGTCTGTAGTTTTATTTTTTTGTTGTGTCCTTTCCTGGTTTTGGTATCAGGGTGATGTTGGCTTCATAAAATATGTTGGGGAGGATTTCTTCCTTCTCGATGTTATGGAATAATTTCTGCAGGATAGGTACCAGTTCTTTGTAGGTCTGGTAAAATTCAGGTGTGAAACTATCTGGTCCGGAACTTTTCTTTTTTGGAAGGTTTTTTTTTATTGTTATTTCAATTTCAGTACTTGATATTGGTCTGTTCAGGAATTCTATTTCTTCTTGATTGAACCTAGGGAGGCTGGTCTGTTTCTAAGAATTTGTCCATTTCCTCCACATTTTCCAGTTTATGTGCATAGAGATTTTTATAGTATTCATAGATGATATTTTTTATTTCCATGGCATCAGTTGTAATTTCTCCTTTTTCATTCCTGATGGAGCTTATTAGAGTTCTTTCTTTTCTGTTTCTCATTAATCTAGCCAGAGGCGTGTCAATTTTGTTTATTTTTTCGAAGAACCAACTTTTTGTTTTATTAATCTTCTGTTTAGTTTTTTTATTATCAATTTCATTTAGTTCTGCTCTTATCTTTGTTATTTCTTTTCTTCTGCTGGATTTGGGGTTGGTTTGCTCATCCTTTTCCAGTTCTTTGAGATGATTCATTAGATTGTTTACTTGTGATCTTTCTGTCTTTTGGATGTAGGCATTTATGGATATAAATTTTCCTCTCAGGAAGCCAGAGAACAGGAACTATAAGCCAGATCACACCACTGGAACAGTTTAGTTAAGGCAATTCCTCTGGAACATTCACCACTTCTGTCCTTTGACGCTAATACTTTTGGTCACTACTATCACAACTTTTGGACTCTGGCTAATGTCACATGCCACAGTACCCACCACAAATAAATCCTAACTATCCTGACTTCTGGGTATTATTAATTGTATACCATTGACTGAGACAAGTTTCTTTGCTGGTAGCTGAGTTGTGATTACTTTAAGTAGAATCACAATAAGAATGTTTTCATTTATATGGCTTCTTAGAACATTGGCACTGTTGTTTGTGATTTATATGTCTTAACTCATTTAATCCTGACGACTCTACAAATAGGTACTATTATTATTCCCATTCTATCTGCAAAGAAAGTGAGGCTTAGGAACATTAAGACAATTGCCATGTTCCAGAATAGTTTAGGCAGATTTAACCAGAATTTGAACCCATGCCATCCTTTAGAATCTCTTCTAGAGAGCTCTTAAACACTATTATACATTGTTCCACCAAGTTTCAACTACAAAAACTACAAAAAATAGGAAGAGTTTGGGTAAAGGACAGCTAGAAAACATGTCATATTTCTCCTCCTGATAGCCATGTTATAGTCTGTTTCTGTGTAAAAACACATCTGGAGATGATTTTTTGGTGTGTCCTAGGGTTTCTCAGCTTTGCCTGTATCTCAGTGGGTGAAACTCATACACTAAAGATGGAACTTTGTTCTCCAATTTGCTCTGTCAGCTTACGTAGTTCACATTTTGATTCTCCTCTGTCTTATTTTCAGCTTGTTACCAATAATTATTTAACATACACTCTAACCTCACAATTATGTGGTGAGATATTTGAAATAAATTTATAGTGGCTTCCAAGGTCCCTAAGGAATAAATGATTTATTTTGGAGATAGTGGACACTTTCAGAAATGAATGGAGGCTCTCTCATAAAAACACAAGATGTTGTAATTGGATTTTTGTATCTGGTATTTGTTGAAAGTTTACTGTGTACCAGGCTCTGTTTTAAGCACTTTATAAATATTAACTTATATGTTCCTAACAACCATATGAAGTAGCTATTATCATCATCTCCATTTTATAAGTGAAAGAACTGAAGTGCAGAGAAGTTACATAAACAGTAACCTTTTTTTTTTGAGACAGAGTCTCACTCTGTTGCCCAGGCTAGAGTGCCATGGCATCATCCTAGCTCACTGCAACCTCAAACTCTTGGGCTCAAGCAATCCTCCTGCCTCAGCCTCCCGAGTAGCTGGGACTACAGGCATGCACCACCATGCCTGGCTAATTTTTTCTATATATTTTTAGTTGTCCAGCTGATTTCTTTCTATTTTTAGTAGAGATGGAGTCTTGCTCTTGCTGAGGCTGGTCTTGAACTCCTGACCTCGAGCAATCCTCCCTCCTCAGCCTTCCAGAGTGCTAGGATTACAGGCATGAGCCACCGCACCCGGCCAGCAGTAACCTTTTTGATATGAATTTTGGGAAGGCATGCTGCCACGGGCCAACACAACTTACATACCACTCCAGCCTTATTTCCATTCCCTCTCATAATTCTGTGTGATCGTGGCCAGGAAAGTTTATGCTAAACTTCTTCTGAAGATGTTCTGCACTATCAAGAAGAAATAACCTCAAGTAATATAAATATAGTAGCATTCCTCCTCAACCAACTGAACTAGGTTTTCACACACAGTTTAATTGCTGCTTCTCTAGGTGCCTGGAGTGACAGACTGGGGTTGTTCTCATGGGTACCTAGTCCCCTGAGAACTTTACATATATACAAATCCCTCAGTCATTGTTGGTTTCCAGTCATTGGTCTGTAACATCTTAACATGATTCTAATTAAATCATGTTAGAGGGACCAACCTGTGTGCCAGAGGACTTTTGGTATTCATATATTGATCTAAATGTAAAAGATTGTTCATTTTAATAAGCGGTCTCATTGCGCACTGGTTTATTACTGTGAGCCTGTGGTAATTGCCAGAGATAAAACCCCCAGGTAAAAATGATGTCCGCGGTGGGTCTGATGATCCCTTCTTAGAGCTGCTCAGCACTTCGCAGAGAGCATTCAAACTTTACCCTATTTGTCTTCACAGCAGCAGCCCCATGTGACAAGTTGGAGAATATTTTATAATTTCATCCCAATTGCCTTTTCCCTATATCTTTCTGCCTCTAGAGAACTTCGATTTTTGTCACTAGACATTAAAAAATAACTTTTTAAACAGACGCTTTTCTTTCTTCTTTGAGTGGGACTTGCAGTTTGAAAAATCCCAAGTGATTTGTGTCATCTTCCTTGAAGAGCAAGGTAAGTTTCCAAGCTCAGTTCTACGGTCTGTTTGGATTGTGGTAATAGAAGACGTAGTATGTAAAGGTCTGAGGGCAAACCTTTTCCCCCGGAGTAGTCAGAGTTCAGCATCCCAGAGTTTAATACTTTCATGCCTTCATGCTGTTTAGGTAGTGTCCAGAGATTACAACCACCTCCATTAATTAGGAAAGTGGTGATTTTATTCAAATAATAGGTGATGATATTATTCTCATCATTTAAAATCCCTGTGCATAGGAGGGGACTTTGAAAATGGTGGGCCCTCATTAAGTGTTTGTTGAGGCAATGAGAGAACATATAGATGAAAGAATAAATGAGTCAGTGAGTACATAAATAAACAAATAAACGAGTCAGTGAATGAACAGTGAGCACGTCATGAATGTATGTGGTCCTGCATTACTGATGCACAGTCTCTTGCTTAACTTTGCATAGGCTATTCAGAGGCTATTTTTTTTTGGATTTTTTTTTCTTTTATTTCAGCATATTATGGGGGTACAGATGTTTAGGTTACATATGTTGCCCTTGGTCTCCCCCTCAAGTCCGAGCTAGCACCTCTTATACTTTCCTGGATTAAACTTGAGCCCAATATCCAAAGTGGGGCACCACAACAGCAGAAGAACGGGATCCATTTGTACTTGTGATCTTTCTGTCTTTAACTAATCAACACATAAATGCACATATAAGATTAACATCTATTGGATGTTGGGCAGGAGGGAGGGGGCGGGGGGAGGAGGGAGGAGGGGACGGGTATTTGTATACACAAGGAGTGCAATGCGCACCACCCGAAGGATGGACATATTCAGAGGCTATTGATGAAAGGTTTTAGACTTTTTAAAATAAGGAATCCATAATAAGAAATACAATTTGCATTGTAACCCAAGCAAATACACACATACACACACACAGAGCAAAAACAAAGCTTTCGTGGAGCCCCACTTGCCCTTTAAGGTGCAATGCACGTTTGCTTTCTATTCTTTTCAATCTTAAATGAGCTAATGTATGCAAAACTCTTAGAAGAGCATCTGCCCATAGTGTGCTTTATGTGTTGGAGATCATTACTAATAATAGCAGTGGTATTTAATTTTATTTACTTCTTGAAAAAAAATGCTGGTCCTGATCCACTGTTTGATTTCACCACCAGCTAATGGATCATGACCTACCATTTGTAAAATACTGGGTTAGCACAATCTGCTGTAAATTAATTCTCGAAAACTCAGTTAACCTAAAACACACTTGCGAATGATTTATGTGTTGGAGATTTGATGAATACAGTAAGTTATATTAAGATTAACATAATTAGATATCAAAAAGAATAAATATAATTTGTTTTATATTAACAAAAAGGCATCTCATGGAGTATTATTCTTGATCGTATTTCGATAAATACAAATAATACATTCCTTTTGTGTTTAAATATTTTTCACCGAGTATATTCTCAGGGGAATTTTAAGAAAGCTATTGACATTAACTATATTGAACACAATGTAAAATATATTAAATAAAATTATATTAATAAAGAATATATTCCTATGAAAATATCAATAAAATGCATGTGAATTCTGTTCCTTTTAGATAGAGTCTTCTAGTCTCAAAGCAGTTATTATTGAAGATGCTGCTTACTCCCTCACTAGGAATTGCTTTTTACAGGCTGCTTTTATACAGAAATAACAGCTATTTCTTCACTAGTTCAGTCATGCGATAAAAAATTGTTGACTGTGTGGTATGTGCCACGCACTGTGGTAGGCACATGGATGAGAAGACCATTCAACTAAAGCTTTTCCAAGTTTCAATCTGGTAGGCAATGGATACCCAAACATAGAAATATAATATGGTTTCTCTAGTAACTTTGAAGTAGCTACATCTCCATTTTGCAGAGAAAAAAATGACCTTTAGAGAATGTAGAAATCATGTTCAAACTATTAAGTGAAGAAGCTAATATCCAAACCCAGGTGTTAGGAACTAAAACTCAGGCACCTTTTTCTACCTCAGATTGACTTATGATTATGGAATGATTTAATCATTCCATCTCTTCAATTATTATCTATTGTGTGCTCAGCTATATATAGGTACGTTGGATCATACAGAAACAAAATTTAAGGCAGTACGATTTATTGTCTGTACATTTAGGCTTGGATTCAGACTGATTGGGGTTTAGATCTATTCAAGCCAGGACAATAGTGCCTGGCAGGAAGGGTGATATGGCTACCCATGATGTTGCTGATATTGCTAGAGTTAAAAAGACGTGGTCTCTAGCATGCATTTACTATCTATCAATATCTACTCCTTAATCCCCACCCTTTCTCAGCTCACAAGTCTGCATCTTGCCTTAGTTTTCCTTTTCTTAACTTTCTCACTGACTCATTCGGGGCCTCGGTTCTTACCAGGTGTGACGTAAGTGGCATCATGGCCTGCAGTGGTCAACCTGGAGCTGGTGACTAGGAAATAGATTCAGGCATATTTTGAAGGTAGAGTTAACTGTATATGCTCATGGATCGCAGGGGGAATGTAAGGGAAAGAGAGCCAGAGCTGAATAATTCTGGTATTAGAGGATTATTTTTTGAAGACTTTATCAGTTTTGACCAGATATTTAGCATGGATTTTGAAAATTGAGGAGGTTATTTCATAATATGATTATGTAGTTGGGTGAAATAATTGGTACAACTCTCAATAAATTCCCTATAGAAGTCATGCAATGAAAGACATCATCTCAAAATTTGTATCTATTATTATTCCTAAAGCTCAGCCCCAAATTTTCTGTTGTTAATATTTGTAAGAATAATATGCTTGTTTAAACAAATTTGAATTTAATTTATGAAGTCACTCACATAAGCTTCTTTAGTGATGTTCCAATAATTCCATTTCTTTTATTTTTTCCCCTGACAATTGTATATAGTGCTACTACTATTAATATTAATAATATTTATTTAATGATAGTGATATCTATAATTTTATTGAGTTCTAACTATATATGAGACAGTATTCTGAGTGATTTAAACATATCAATTTGTTACATTCTCCTAACAGCCTTGTGAGGTACAATTATCATTATCCCTGTTTTAAACTGAGGCACAGAAAGGTTGTGACTTGTCCAAGGTTACCCAACCAGTAAATGGAAATGCTAGAATTTGAATGTAGGCAGGTCACGACCAGAGAACACATTCTTTATCATAACAATATACTGCCTCTCTAAATACTTGTTTTCAAAGCACATTTTTAAAATTGCTATAAGGATCTCGTGACGTGATAAAAATAGAAAACACAATGCTCACTTTACTTTTTCAGATCAAGAACCTAAAGCTCAGGGATATGTATGTTGCCTGTCTCCGGGGATTAAACAAGGATGAGCCTCTTTCTCCTTCTATGCTGCTTCCCTCAAGAGGATGAAGGAAGGCATAGGCTGTGCAGTGCAGTCCTGATTTTGAGCTTCTTACACTTTTTTTGGCATGTCTCTCAAGAAAGACTTTTTTTTGAGACAGAGTTTCACTCTGTTGCCCGGGCTAGAGTGTTGTGGTGTCAGCCTAGCTCACAGCACCCTCAAACTCCTGGGCTCAAGTGATCCTCCTGCCTCAGCCTTCCGAGTAGCTGGGACTACATGTGTGTACCACCACACCCCGCTATTTTTTCCTATTTTCAATAGAGACGGAGTCTCGCTCTTCCTCAGGCTGGTCTTGAACTCCTGACCTCAAGCAATCCTCCCTCCTTGGCCTCCCAGAATGCTAGGATTACAGGTGTGAGCCACTGCACCAGACCAAGGAGGACAATTTTCTCTGAGAAGTGAAAGTGAACCTATTCTTTCTGAGACCTCAGATGGATCCCAACTGCATGGATGATAATCTCATACTTTGCAGGATTTCACATCCAGAAAGACACTGGTGTGTTACTGCTCTCAGGCAGTTACCTAAAAGCACAGAAGGGAAGAGTAAATGAGATGGAATTTATTCTTTTCAGACTACCTGGCACATAGTAAGTGTTCAGTTAATATAAGTGCTAACTGATTAGGAATGAAAGTATAAAAGTAAGAGTAATTTACGGAGAAAACACAAACTTTCAACCCAAATGAAATAAGCAACAAATATTTTGAAGACAACTGAGTGGTTATTTGGAATATCTGAGTGGGGCCAGGAACTAACAGATATAGTACACACTTCTACCAATTGTAAGGTGGAGATCAGAAGATGACAGCCTCAGGGTTATGGGGAACTCTGCATTGGTAATAGGATCATGGTGTGCTCATGTCATTTGGGTGACATGAGTGTGCTGTGACTCATTTCCCATGCATAAGTAATTTATCCAGCTTTCCTTGTTTTAACAGGTGAAACACAATTTCAAAAGGGCATCCATGGAAAATAGCAGTGAGGTGAATGGGTTTAGACTCTTGGGGCTGACTGATATTCCAGAGCTGCAAGTGCCCCTCTTCATAATGTTCACCCTCATTTATCTCATCACCCTCATTGGAAACCTGGGGATGATTGTGTTAATTCTGTCGGACTCTCGTGTCCACACGCCGATGTATTTTTTCCTTAGTAATCTCTCTCTGGCAGACTGTGTTTACTCCTCTGCAGTTACTCCCAAAGTGATGGTTGGGCTTCTCACAGGGGATAAAGTTATTTCCTACGGGGGATGTGTTGCTCAAATGTTCTTCTTCGTGGCTTTTGCCAGTGTTGACTGTTTCCTACTTGCTGTCATGGCCTATGATCGTCACGCAGCAGTGTGTCACCCCTTACGTTACACCACCACCATGACTACCAGTGTGTGCACGCACATGGTGATGGGCTGCTACGCCTGGGGCTTTGTTGAATCAGCCATCCACACTGGGTTCACCTTCCGCCTCTCATTCTGCCATTCAAATGTAGTCCACCACTTTTTTTGTGATATCCCCCCAATCCTGGCTCTTTCCTGTTCCGACATCTACATGAATGAGATTGTGCTCTTTATCTTAGCAGCTTTCAACGTTATTTTTGCCCTTATAGTTATCTTGACTTCCTATCTGTTTATACTCATTGCCATCCTGAGGATGCACTCGGCAGAAGGACAGAAGAAAGCCTTCTCCACCTGTGCTTCTCACCTCACTGCCGTCACCATATTCTATGGAACTGTAATCTTCATGTACCTACAACCCAGTTCTAGTCATTCTATGGACAATGACCAAATGGCGTCTGTGTTTTATACAATAATAATTCCCATGTTGAACCCAATAGTCTATAGTCTAAGGAATAAAGAGGTTAATAATGCTTTCAAAAAAGCCATGAAGAAAATGAAGACTCTGTTCAGCGAATAATTTTAATTAGGGAGATTAGACAAACTACAGTTAATTAGTTATCTACTGTTGTGTAACAAATGACCCCAAAATGTAGTGGCTTAAAACAATGGTTTATTATTTGTGATAAATCTATGGATAGGGCATTTCCTTTGCTGCTTTCACCCAGGCTCACTCATGAGATTGGAAGTTCAAATGGGCTCGATGGTCCAAGGTGGCCTCATTCACATTCCTGGATGTGGATGCTACCTACTCTCCAGTCACCTTAGTTCTTCTCCACATGGTCTTTCAACCTCCAGAGGCAGGACCAGTTTTCTTACATGATATCTACAGGCCAGTGTGAAAGCAATACTGCAAGGATTCCCAAGCTCATATAGCATTTCTTCCACAACATTGTATTGGTCAATGTGAGTCAAAAGCTGACCTAAATTCAAGTATCAAGAAAGAGACTCCATATATTGAGGAAAGGAGCCATGAAGAATCTGTGTCCATAGTTAACCTAGCACAATTAAAAATTAGGCTAACCTGCCACAACAAAGAAAGCCAAATACAGCGGCATAAAAAAGACAGAAATTTTTTTTCTCAAATAGCAGTAGGTGTAAAAATGAATTGTCTAAACTGCTGGGGTGCCTGGCATTCTGGGATCCAGGTTCCTTTCACCTTGTCTCCTTCTACCATCTCCTGGGGTGTAGTCTGTCCTCATTACAACTATTCTACATGGAGGTAAAGAGAAAGAGAAGAGATAGAGGAAAAACAAATTCTTTTCTAGAAAGTAAGGTAGTAGCTGTACACATTACATCTGAGCATATTTCCACTGGGAAAGCTTCAGTCATATAGCCACAACTAGCTGCAAAGACAACTTTGACATTTAATCTCCAGCTGAATGAAAATGTGCTTATCTGAAATTCCAGTACTCTGGAAGAAAAAGAGAATGAGTTTTGAGAGAAAGCAGTAGTCTGCCACATAATTTGTACCTGAAACTGAACTGCTAGATTTATCCCCAAAACTGAATCTCTAGCTTGTTTATCCCCCTTTTGTCTAGACCTGGCATTGCTTCTTTAAAAATTCTTTCTTGACCACCTCACTTAAACTGCTATCCTAAGTAATCTCTTACTCTTCTTTACCTTCTTCCTAGAATTTAAATAAATCTCTAAAATGGTACATTTGCTCAATTATTTATTTTCCACTTCTTCCAAATCATATGTAATATTATATATGTAATATTTCATAAATAAGATAGACTTCAAATTGCCTAGATTATTTATTATATTTGAAAAATGTAGATTATATGATTTGCTAATGTATTGAACATGATGTGAAAAAAAAAACAGTAACCTAGTTACCTAAGCAACCAAAAGGATAAAATGACCAAGAACTCAAGCAAATCAGCAAGAAAAATTCAAACAATCCCATTAAAAAGTGGACAAAAGACATGAACAGAAACTTTTCAAAAGAAAATAGACTAATGGCCAACAAACATATGAAAAAATGCTCAATATCTCTAATCATCGGGGAAATTCAAATCAAAACCACAATGAGATATCACTTAACACCAGGGAGAATGGCTTTTATCAAAAAGTCCCAAAACAACAAATGCTGGCATGGATGCAGAGAGATAGGAACACTCATACACTGTTGGTGGGACTGCAAACTAGTACATCCTCTATGGAAAGTAGTATGGAGATACCTCAAAGAGCTAAAATTAGAACTACCATTTGACCCAGCAATCCCACTATTAGATATTTACCCAAAGAAAAAAAAAGACATTCTATAAAAAAGACACCTGCCTCAAATGTTTATAGCAGCCCAATTCACAATTACAAAGATGTGGAAACAACCCAAGTGCCCATTGACACGTGGATTAACAAAATGTGGTATATGTATACCATGAAGTACTACTCAGCCATAAAAAAATGATGAACAAATACCTCTTATATTAACCTTGACAGAACTGGAGACCATTCTTCTAAGTGAATTATCACCAGAATGGAAAAACAAACACTACATGTACTCACCATTAAATTGGAACTAATCAATCAACACTTCTGTGCACATATAGAAGTAATATTCATCGGAAATCAAGCATGTGGGGGGAGAGGATGGTAAATTCACACTTAACGGGTACAATGCATACTATCTGGGGGATGGGCACACATAACTTTGACTCAAACAGCATAAAAGTAATTTATGTTTGTACCCCCATAATATTCTGAAATTTAAAAAAACAATGACCACTATGTGAGATGTGGAAGACTCTGGTAGCAGAAGGTTTGGGGTGGGAGGAGACCATGAGTTTTATTTTGGGAATAAAATACTTGAGATGCGTTTGGATACCACCAGTAAAAATTTAGCAGTGGAATGAATATATAAATTTGAGAGTTATCAGCACGTAAATGGTATTTAAAGCCATGAGAGTGGAAGAATCTCATCCATTCTCCAGTATTAATACTTAAGAAGAGTATGGTGGTAAATGTGTATATATTTATATATAACACACACATTATATATACACTTATATAATAAATATATATGCAAATATACATATACTATACACACACCCACACACACACACTATGCAAGGACTGTCTGGGAAGTATCCAGCCATGTAATATGTTCTTGTTGTATTACTGTATTAGCAATGTGTGGATACTTTCTGGACAGCCCTCATATATACACTATATATGCATATATATTTATATACAATAAATATATACATACTATATATATATTTTTTGCTCTCCCTCTCTCTCTCTGTTTCTGTCTCTCTCTCTCTCTACACACACACACACACACACACACACACACACACACACATATATTCCTGAAAACTCCAACTTACTTACCTCACCAGTCCTTCAGCAGATTGGTAAATTTATTTTCTCTGAGGCTTAAACTCCCACTTTATTTTTTAATTTAAAAAATTTTTTACTGATACATAATATTTGTACATATTTGTGGGGTAGATGTGATATTTTGTTGCATTCATAGAACGTGTAATGATCTAGTCAGGGTATTTAGTGTATCCATATTTAAATCTTCAGTTTCTCTAGTTCCTCCCAGAATTCTTACAGAACTAGTTAGCCAAGTAATTTCCTATTCCCCAACAGTGGTTCTGCTTTCTTGAATAGAAGCCTGACTAATTTGTTCATCTTCTTAGACATCCATATTGAAAGTATGTTTCTCTATTCGTTTCTATTACAACACCCTGATCATTTTTATAGCACTAATAAAATTTTAAAATTATTTCTATATTTAGCCATTTTCTTGTCTCACTCACCCACAAGATTCTAAACTCTATGAGGATAAGATCTTATCAGTATTGTTTTTCCACTGCACTCCCAGGGCTTCATATGTACGTAGTAAACCTCAATAAATGCATAAATTTATTGAATGCATCATTTGGAAATTAGATGTCAAATAAATTAATGCATAAAATAAAATATTGAGTGCTTATTATGTCAACTATCCATTTGAGAGAATTTTTTTACATGTCACATTTTTCCAGAATCCATACCTTTGAAAAATGACTGTTTTGTGATTTTGGTAGCTTTCTTGCACTGTTTCCTTTGACACCATCTGCCTGAAGAACATTTGCTCATTTCTTATTTTTTTAGCCTCATTTCAACCACCTTGTCCTTCAGGAAGCCTTTCTTGATTGATCGTCCAAGCAGTGCCTCCCACTGCATTCCATGTGGACATGTATCTCTAGAGTCCTTGATTCTTTGTTTCACAAACTTGGTTTGAGTTCTTCCAGAAGGAGAGCCTGAGAAAAAGATAGAATAAAAGTAGTTTCTTTCTCTGAAAAATAATCCCAGGAAATACAAGTAAGAAAGTGGGAAATGATATAGGGAAGGGAAGGAAGCCAGTGCATGATGTATTATCCAGCCAGCTACTACTCCAAACAACTGGAACATCAGGTACCTATGGTGGTTAGTCAGAAACCCCGGGTTACACCATAGAATATGAATTATTCCAGTAGAGAGGTGGGGGAAGCTGGGGTATTTATTCACCAATTCCTTATCCACCATTGCTTGCATTGTTCTATATATGCCACTTAGGTCAAGTTTGTTAATCCTCTTTATGTAATCTGTATCCTTGCATATTTTTCATTTGCTTATTCTGACAATCATTGAGTGGTATGTTAATGCGTTATGCCATAATTGACTATTTGCTTATCTCTTCTTTTACTTTACTGATTTTTATGATTTTTTAAAAATTTGGTCTTTAGGCCTCTCTCTTGGAGTGGCAATAATCCAAGGAGAGCTCTGACGGGGGAGAGGTTAGGTTTGGGTGTGTGTGTGTCCGGTGAGACACAATGAGGAAGTGAAATCAAAACACAGAAGACACAGAAGAAATTTATTACTCACAGGTCCCAGAGAGGTTGGGGGTGCTGACAGGAAGCCGCCAGGAAGTCTGGAGATGGTAGGAAGCTCCACCAGTGGGTAGGGAGCAAGAAAAAGACAGACAGATAGATGAAGAACCTGTGGGACTATTCCTTTATTAAAGTCCATGGGTGTTATCCCCTGGGCTTCCCTCAGGAGTTGTGGATTGGCTGGGTTAAAGAAAATATGCACAAAGGGGGTATTTCATTTAAATGACTCTGGTGTTGACCATTAGGCTTTATGGTGGTCAGCAGCTGACAGATGTGTTGGGTTTGGTTCAGTGAGATTAGGAACAAGTGGGCTCTTCCACAGACAACCACTCAGGGAGGGGAAGTTTTACTAATAACTAGGCCAAAGGTGACAAGGTATAATTGGGTTTTAAACAATTTATGTCATACCTAAAAATGGATGCCAAGGCAGCAATTACATTAAGCAAATTTATGACACCAAAGTTTGCATTATAAACATTCCTCAATATATGTATTTTTAATGATGCTTTTTCCTTAAAGACTACTTTGTCTGATACCAGCATAATAACACCAGTATTCATTTGTTAATATATTCATAATATATCTTTTTCCATCTTTATACTTTCACATTTGTAGTTCCTTATACTTAAAGTTTGCCTCCCTTTAAGCAGTACATTTTTGGGTCTTGATTTGTCTATTTATTTCAGTCTTTTATTTAGTATATTTAGTTTACTTATATTTAACACAAGTGCCTCTGTCGTTGGATTTTGTGTGTGTGTGTGGCCAAAAAACTTGCAAAACATAATTTTTTACATAAATTTTATCACATCAATTTCCAAATGTACAGTATAATTTAACAACCACATGCACATTTTTGCACACCAGATCTCCAGAAATCCCCTCTCCCATCCTGCATGACTGAAACTCTATACACATCAAACAACAATTCTTCACCTCCTCCTGCCTCCATCCTTTGGCAACCACCATTCTACTTCCTGATTGCATGAGTCTGACTACTTTAAATATAGTGGAATCATGCGATATTTGCCTTTTTGTGACTTGCCTATTTCACTTAGTGGGTCCACAGGTTCATCTATGTCACAAAAGACAGGATTTTCTTTTTTATTAAGGATTAATAAAAAGTAGTCTATTGTATGTATATATCACATTTTCTTTATTCACTCATCTGTTGATGGACATTTGGGCTGTTTTCATATATTGGCTATTGTGAGTAATGATGCAATAAACATAGGAATGCAGATATCTCTTCAAAACCCTGATTTCAATTCTTTTAGTTATATACCCAGAAGAGAGAGTGATGGATCATATGGTAGTTTTGTTTTTAATTTTTTGAGAAACTTCCATACTCTGCCATATGCTGCACCACTTTACATTTCCACCAATGGTGCACAAGGACTCCAGTTCTTCCACATCCTTACCAGTATTTGCTATTTTCCATTTTGGGGGTAGTGGCCATCCTAACAGGTGTGAATTGTTACTTTATTGTGATTTTGACCAGCATTTCCCTGATAATTAGTGATGTTGAACATCTGTTCATATACCTATTGGCCATGTGTATGTTTTCTTTGGAAGAGTGTCTACTCAGGTCCTTTGCCCATATTTAAATCAGATTAATTATTTGTTTTTTTCTTGATATTGAATTACATGAGTTCCTTATATATTTTGGATATTAAGCCCTTGTCAGATATACAGTTAGCAAATATTTCTCCCATTCTCTAAGTTGCCTTTTCATTTTGTTGATTGTTTACTTTGCAGCACAGAAGTTTTAAGTTTGATGTAGTTCCACTGGACTATTTTGGATTTTGTTACCTGTGATTTTCATAGTATTTCCAGAGAGAAAAATGGATAACATCATTACTGAGTGTATTTGTTTTTTTGCCAAATGTAATAGAAGGGAGTCATATACAGAAAAATTGAGAAATTCACTTATTATTTATCCAACCCTTTTTTTCTACTCTGGCATTTTTGCTTTTGAAAATGATCATATGACCACACTGTATCTACCAAATGACTTATTACAGAGAGAAATATTAATTCCTTAAAATGGGTATACTTATAAATTCTGAATAAAATGTGCCAACAAAAAGTATACGCCATTATTAAAAATTCATATCACATTTTTCTTCATTTTGGACTCTTAGAATAGTTTTTCAACTAGAGAAATAAATAATACCAGACAAAATTTATATTATGATACCTCAATTGATTATTTTAACTTTTTTATTAAAAGGTAATCACATACCATCTACCTCCTTTAACAAATTTCCCACATAAGCATGTGCACTTATGGGATGTTTGCATGCTCTTCTACTCATGAGTTTATGTGTTCCCTATTTACATATAAGTTTGCCTAGGCAAATTGTAGAGAAAATGTGAACATGTGAATAAATCAAATATTATTAATAAGGTTTTCGAGAAGGAGGGTGCCAAAATTCTGAAGGTCCCATTTGGCCATTCTCATTTAGATGTTACATAGCTGGACATAATGGTTTCTTTCTACCAGGTGACAGACTTTTAAAGAGGAAAAAGTATCACCTCAGTAATTTAAGGGCAGCGTGAGCATTAAAGTGTGAGTCATTTCCTGCAGAATATCTGATAGGAGTGAAACGAGGTCACTGTGGATCCTACAGCTTTATAAAGTCAATCCTAAAGACAATTTTGCCTTCTCAACCACTTTCTTGAATGCACACTTGACCTCCTTGTTCCTCAGGCTGTAGACCAGAGGGTTCAGCATAGGGATGACCATGGTGTAGAACACAGATGTGATTTTGTCTGTGTCCGTGGAATGACTGGAGCTGGGCTGGGAGTACATAAAGATGGCTGTTCCATAGAAGATAGAGACCGTTGTGAGGTGAGAAGCACAGGTGGACAAAGCCTTTTGGTGTCCTGCAGATGAGTGTATTTTCAGAATGGTGATAAATACGAGCAGGTAGGAAATCAAGATAACCAAGAGAGCAAAAAAAATGTTGAAACTTGCCACAAAAACAAGAATTAGCTCACTAACCTGTCTGTCAGAGCAAGACAGGGCCAGGACTGCTGGAAGATCACAGAAAAAGTGATGGACCCAATTGGACATCCAGAAAGAGAGACTGAATGTGTTTCTAATGTGGATAGAGGAATTCAGGAAACCATAAACATATGAGCCCGTGGCCAGACGTGCACACACACTCATCGTCACGGTGGTGGTGTAATGTAGAGGTTTACACACTGCTGCGAAGCGGTCATAGGCCACTGATGCCAAGAGGAAGTTTTCCACAGTGGCCAAGGCTACAAAAAAGAACATTTGAGCAGCACATGCATTGTAGGAGATGACCTTGTCTCCTATAAGGAACCAAGCCATGACCTTGGGAGTGACAACTGTAGAATAGCAAAAGTCCACCAGAGACAGGTTACCAAGGAAAAAGTACATGGGAGTGTGGAGATAAGAGTCTAAGAGAATCAACAGGATCATCCCCAGGTTCCCAACCACACTAATGAGATAAATAAAAGTGAATATTATAAAGAGAGGAACCTGTAGTTCTGCGGCATTGGTTAGACCTAGAAGGATAAACTCAGTCACTTCTGTGCTGTTCTCCATAGATGGTATTTGTGAATCATGAGATGCCCTATAGCAACGAAAAATAAAGGAACAAAATAATAAATGAAAAAGAGATTTAGGTGAAATTAAAAAATATAACAATAATGTGCATTATTTCATTATAGTAATAATTCGTACTTCAATATTCCCCAGATCTAAGGTATGGGTTTGACAATTATATTTAATGCATAAATTATCTGTAGAGTTACACATTATTGAAGCAGAATGATCTTCACAAACAGTCTCTCAACTTCTAAATTTTGTAAATTTATAAACTAAGATGTAGCAAATGTAGTCTTAATTAAGATGACATGTCTGCAATGGACATTATCTGTCAATTAAGTTTTCCTGAGCCTAGTAAATGCTTATACTTTCTTGTTACTCATGTGCCAGGAACTATTTAGATGATTTACATGGATATTTATTTATTCCTCTTAACAACCCTATGGGATTTACTAGTTGTTAGCTTCTTTAACTTATGAAGCACAGAGATTCATTAATGTGTTTAAGTTTAAGAAATTATTAGTGCCAAATTCAAGTTTTATGCCAAGGTAGAGCGGTTCCTAAGTCTATTGGTCTTAAATGAATTTAAATAAAATGGAATTTAACTCAATGTATAGTCGCCATTGTCTCCACAGGTCCAAACTCAGTGTTTGGGATTTCCCAGTGAATTAACTGAGAGATATATGTATGTAATAGGTGACTTTGTGTAGCTGGGCAATAGGGGCGTGTACACCCAGCAGAGGTAATGAAGGGAAAGCACAGCATTGAGTGTAGAGCTTGGGCAGCAGGGAGAGGTACACATCAGCGCTACTGTGTACTACCTAAGATTCATTAGTCCTAACACAACTACCTGAACCTAATTTTCTCCATCTACAAAATGAGAATATTGATGAAACCTTCCTCAAGATATTATTGTGAGAATTAAATGAAATATAGCATAAAAACAATGATTAAAATTCTGAGTTTTTAGCACGGTTACTGTTAGGTATAAGATTATTATTAGGATGGAATAATGGCCTATGTGTTTGTTTGAGAAAGGTGGGTGGTAACATGCAGGCCCAGGTGTGGGTGAGTTCCTAAGTCTCACAGCCTCTCTCTGTCACTTGCTTTTTCTCAAGCAATTGGTTCACTGAGATTTTCTGTGCCCTCCAGTGCTTCTCAGTCTGTCCTTTGCCGGCATGAGAGGCTATTCCAGTCTTTTCTTATGAGGCCATTCTTTTGCTTAATTTCTCCTTAAAATCTATATTCTAGCTTGGGTTGAAAGAGTTCCTTTCTTAATCTCATTCTTTCTGTCATGACTGCCATCCCATAGTGGAATCACTGAAATCAATGTTTAAAAGTACCTAGTTTGTCGGCCTCCTTTAGCTGGCAAATTTGTTTGGGGGGCGAATTCCATTTTTTAACTTTTTTCTTTGAATAAATTTTTGCATAGGGACAGTGTTTTAAATCTTTGTGTTTGAATTGTAGGCCTTGAGAGAGATATGTAATACCTGCTAATCATCATTCTCTACCATCACCCTAATTCTTTCACATCTTCACTTTTCAAGCCTAACTCCAAAAGTTATGGTGTTTTTCAACCTTTGACACTCATTGCCACTTGTAAAATTCTGTGTTTTATAGGCAATAATAAGATCTCCACAGACAAATAATGTGTGTGTATGTATATATATATATATATGCATATTTTTTCATTTAATTTTTTAAATTTAATCCTTACAATAATGTTGTAAGGTGGGTAGTATTATTATTCTCATTTTGTCATTTACAGATCTGAGAATTTAAGAATGTATATGAAGCTCTACAATTATACAGTTAGTATAAGGAAGAATGAAGAAACAAGATTCAAACACATCTGTGAACAAATCAAAAAAGCCTGTGCTTTTAGCCACCTCACTGTCAGTGTTTGTAGATATACTGGTAATAATTAGGGTCAAGTTATGGGGAATAGGTTATGCTGGAGTATGAAACTTACTAATTCAGTTAATACCTTCTATAGTTTAAAGAATGGTTATTTCATATTCATTTTCTCTCTCTCTCTCTCTCTCTCTCTCTCTCTCTCTCTCTCCCCCCGGCCCCAGTGAGAGGTCAAGAAGATGCAATTAACACTTAATCAGAGCATCACCTTTCCTTTTTCTGTTGTTGTTGATCCTTTTTTAGGAAAGCAGCATCTTGATGTTTCACAAGTATCACTAAGCTGTCTGCTGATGGAAGTTTTGAGATTTATGTCTAGCCTTAATTCACTGTTTTAGAAAAATGTTCAACACATACATTTCTGTGCTGAAATAACTCGTAATAGGTATAGCTGCCTCATAGCTTTTGCATGAATTACACTTCTCACTAAATGTGAATATGCAGTAGAGAAGCTTACCTTGTTGTGGGAAAAAAAGGGACAGTCAATCCTGAATAGTGTGTCTGAAATCAGGAATTCGGCCATAGAATGCTGTTGGAGATACTCTCCATCAGGTACCGGTCAAAAGGTTTCAAGATCCTAAGGCAAGTGAAGATGGAGGAAAGAACACTCAGATGGAGTCAGAAACTTGAGCACAAATCCTGAGTCCATCCTTAATTCTTATTGCGCCCTTGGAGGAGTCACTAGTCTTCTTATTTGTAAAATAAACAAAATTACCTCTCCCACATAATTCACAGAATTGTGTCTATGAATAGCAAATGAGAGAAGTTCTATAAACACTTTGCTGAGGTGTTATCAGTTAAAGTCAGTCAATATAATTTCCACCCAGGAGCGTTTTCTCTGGCCATGATTGTAGGCTCATAGCGAATCATAGGGTTACAGACAGGGAAAGAGGCAGGCTTGCATATATTAACAACTGTTACCATTCAGATGCACAAATGACAGTAAGAGGGGCTCAGCACATGGTCTGGTTTCTCTAAAACTGTGTCACATTGAGTTATATTGGAATTTCAGAGGAGGATGCAGGGGAACCAACAGAAAGTATTGAGAGCTCTCTGGGGATGTTCCCCATGAGGGCATCTAAGCTCTAATCCCACTTTTTCAGGAAAGAAGCAATCAATCTGCCTGTGGGGACCTAGCTGGATATGTTGACAGTGTACACATGATTTTATATTGCTGTTTTTCATTTTCTAATTAAAGTATAATTTACAAAGAGTAATATCCATAGATTTTGGTGTATAGTTATAAGAGTCTGGTCACATTTATATGGTCATGTAACCACTACTACAATCATGATATAAAAGAGCTCCATTATCTAAACAAAACCCCTGAGCTTTTTTTTCCAAGAATTGATTTTTTATTTTGAAATATTTAATTGACAAATAAATATTGCATATATTCAATGTGTACGATGTAGTGATTTGACATATGCATAATGATTAGCAGATAATCATAATGATTATCACAATCGAATGAATGAACACATCCATTACCACCCATGCTATATATTGGATTCCTAGTTTTGGTTACAGCTAAAAGTTTGTATCTTTTGATCAACATCTCCCCATTTCCCGTACCCCACTCTCAGCCCCTGGAAACCACTTTTTTGTTGTTTGTTTCTACGAGTTTGACTTTTTTAGATTTCACATATGACATCACACAATATTAGTCTTTTTGTGTCTGGCTTATTTCATCTAGCATAAGGTCCTCCAGTTTCATACATGTTGTCACAAATGGCAGGATTTTTTCTCTTTCTAAGCCTAAATAGTATATATATTATTCATAATATATATAATATTAACGATACTATATATATCACAATATATCCTCACCATCGATGGACACTTAGACAGTTACCATGTCTTGGCTATGGGGAATAATACTGCAATGAATGTGAGAGTGCAGATACCTCTTTGAGGGACTGATCTAATTTCTGAATTATTACCCAGAAGAGGGATTGCTGGATCCTATGGTACTTCTATTTTTTAATTTTTGAAGAACTTCCATACTGTTTTTTATAATGGCTGTACCAATTTGCATTTCCACCAATAGCGTGCTAGGGTTCCCTTTTTTCCACATCTTCACCAACAGTTATCTTTCATCTTTTTGATAATAGTCATTCTAACAGGTGTGAGGTGATATTTCATTGCAGTTTTGATTTGCATTACTCTGATGATTAGTAATATTGAGCACATTTTGTTTTTTTTTTTTTAAAGCACGTTTTAAAGTACCTGCCTTCCACTTGTATGTTTTCTTTAAAGAAATGTCTATTTAGGTCTTTTGCCCATTTCTTAGTCAGATTGTTTGCTTTTTTGCTATTGAGTTGTATGAGTTACTCGTATATTATAGATATTAACCCTTTGTAAGATATATAGTTTGCAAATATTTTCTCTAATTTCATAGCTTGCCTTTTCATTTTGTTGATTATTTCTTTTGGTATGCAGAAGATATTTAGTTTGATATACTCTTATTTGTCTAATTTTGTTTTTGTTGCCTGTGATTTTGGAGTCATAACCCAAAAGTCATTTCCAAGACCAATTTCAAGGAGATTTTTTCCTACGTTTTCTTCTAGGAGTTGTGTGGTTTCACCTAATATTTAATTCTTAAATACATTTTGAGCTATTTTTGTAAGTGGTATAAGATGAGGGCCCAATATCATTTTTTGCATGTGGATATACAGTTTTCCTAGGACCGTTTGCTGAAGAGACCGTGTCCTTTCGCTATTGCATATTCTTGGTGCCCTTGTTGAATATTAGTTGACTGTATACATGTGGTTCACTTCTGCATTCTAGTCTGGGGCTCTGGACAGGCCAGCTAGTAGCGACCTTGGTCACTTAGCAGTTTTTGGTAGGATCTTTAGGGTTTTCTATATATAAGAACTTGACGTCTGACAACAGGGACAATTTAATTTCTTTCTTTTTAATTTAGATGTGTTTAATTTCTTCCCCTTGCCTAATTGCTCTGTCTAGGACTTCTGATACTATGTTGAATAGAAATGGCACATCCTTATACCACATCCTTGCCTTGTTCCTGATCTGAGAGAAAAAACTTTTAACTCTTCCCCATTGAGTATGATGTTAGCTATGGGTTTGTCATGTATGGCTTTCATTGTATTGAGATAAAATATTTCTAAATCTAATTTTTCGAGAATTTTTATTATGAAAGAATGCTAAATTTTATAAAATGCTTATTATGAATCTATTGAGATTATCACATTGCTTTTGTTCTTTATTCTGTTAATGGTGTGTATCACATTTATTGATCTGTGTAGGCCGAACCATCCTTGCATCCCAGGGATAAATCTCACTTCATTGTGGTGTATGATCCTTTTAATGTGTTGCTGAATTCATTTTAGTTACAAACATTTTGGTTACATAGTATGCCTTTGCATCACCCAAGCCAGAGCTACAAGCGTGCCCAACCCCCAGAGAGTGAGCTCCGCACCCATTAGTTATGAATTTACCCATCCCTTCCACCCCGCTCCCACCTGCCCAGCACCTGATGAATATTACTTCCATGTGTGCACCCAAGTGTTGATCAATTAGTACCAATTTGATGGTGAATACATGTGGTGCTTGTTTATCCATTCTTGTGATACTTCACTTCGAAGTATGGGCTCTAGCTCCAACCAGGATAATACAAGACGTGCTAGTTAACCATGTTTAAAAAATAATATATTAATTATGGTTCTGGTTACATAACCATGCACATTTGACCAAATCCTTAGAAATATACACTAAAAGCATGGACCTTACTTTTGGTAAATTACACCTTAATTAGAAGATAAAAAAGCACACTAAGCAACACAAAAGCATGTGTGCGTACTCAACATATCCAGCTAAATACTCCACAGGCAGTTTAATTGCTTCTTTCATAGGGAAGTGGCATGAGGAACTATAGATGCATTCATGTAGGGTGTTCCCTTGAGGGCTTCATGTCTCTATAAACCCCTCCTGATTCCCTTGCATTAGCCTCTGAAATCCCGAGGCTCCATGATATCACTTTAAGAGACAAGAGTATGTACTGGGCCACTTTATTTTGCTGAATGCGTATAGTTGTCAGTACCTGCAGGCCTTCTTCAGACCTGAGATTTCCTAAGTCTGCAACCAGGGCCAAGGAAATCATTTCAAGATTAAAATTATATTGAATGGCCTTAAAATGATAACCCCTTATCCAAGTGAATTTATAGACCTTCCCTTCACTGCTATTTACAGATACAATTCTGTGAATTATGTAGGAGAGATAATTTTATTGTGTTTATTTTATAAATAGAAAGGAAGTAAGTGGTCCCTCCAAGTAAGACTTAATGGTGGATTCGGAACTTGAACCCAGGGGCTTAGATGCATGGTAGTGTTTTTTCCTCCATTTTTCCTTGCCTTAAAGAGCTTGGAGCCTTTTTACTACTACCTGTGAGAGTCTCTAAGAGCATTTATGCCCTATTCCATGACTGCATTTCTGATTTGAGAATCACTATTCAAGATTCTGTTCCAGCAGCAAGGTAAGTGTCTGTATTCCATACATACTTTTAGTAAATAGGGTAATTTATGCAAAAGCAGTGGGACAGCTATACATACTATGCTCCTTGAACACAGAAATATATGCTTTAAACGTTTTTGTTTTTTCCAAGACAGTAAGTGGAAGCCGGGGTATAAATGTCAAAACTTCCATTAATAGGGAGTTTAGTGATACTTCTGAAGTATCATACTGCTTCCCTAAAGAAGATGAACAAAAATTAAGATAGATGATGCTCTGATTGAGTAGGTGGTAATTTTATCTCATTCACTATCAGTTAGCCTCCCACTGGAGGTTAAACTAACTAACTAACTAAGAAACAAACAAAAATAGGAGATACGTGAATTGACAGTTCTTTAAACTACAAAAAGAATGAAATGGATTGACAAGAACCAAACCGCATTTTAACATTTTCCCAATAATCTCATAATTATTATTAGCACATCTAAACATACAGATAGTGAGGTGGCTAAAAGTACAGATTTTGATTAGGATGAAACTGGGTTTCAATCTTAAATCTTGAATATTCTTCATACTAGTCGTGTAATTGTAGAATATCACATAACTTTTCAAATCTTGAATTCCCTTAATGCTAAAACAAAAATAATAGTATTAACACTTACCATGCAAATACACAACAAACACACCCATACACATATTTATATGAAAAGCTTTTAGAATTAGTTGTAGAACAAAATATATCCTAAAAGTGGTTATGTATGTTAAGATTGGCAACCATATTACTTACGGTTGCTGTAATACTTACAAGCTAACTTATAAGCTGCAGTGTGGGAAAACGGTAGGCAATAGTAGTTAGCAGAATATAAATGCCCTTTTTAATTTAATACACTGTTTCTATTCAAGAACTGATTCAAATAATAATTTTACAGCATAGAGCCTACCACCAAACAGATCTGCACACTAAACATAACCCACAAATCATGCATTTTAAACTCTAAATATCTGTATTCAACTGAGGGATGACAATAATAAGGGAAAGAATGAGTTTAAGAAAAGAAGACTCTTTCAAGTCAAGCTACAGTATCAATTTCAAGGAAGAAATTAAACAAAAGAATGGCTCACGTGGAATAGCCAGAGAAGCGAATCATATGGGTGGAATATAGAATTACTGGAGGGCACAGAAAATCTCAAATATCCTAGTGTATGAGAAAAGACAGATTGAAGAGCGAGACTATATAACTTCAAAATTTACCCAAACATGAAGCCCTGCATGCTGCCAATCCCCTTTATCAAACTAACACAGAGACCATGATTCTATCCCAGTAATACTACCATAATTAGCACTCATTGGAATTTTCTCCATGGTTTTTAAAATAATTTTCAAAATAATACCCTTAGGCAGGTTTCATTAATATTTTCATTTTTCAGATAGAATAAATGAGGTTCAGGGAAGTAAAGTTGGGACCAAGACTGCCTAGGTAGTAAATGGTAGGGCTGATATACACCTTTCCCCAGAGCCCAAGCTCTGTACCAGATGCTCTGTCTTCCCCTCAGAACTTCCTCTGCTGGGTTGTACATGCCCCTACTGCCCCAGTTACCCTAAGACATCTGATGTACATGTATCTCTCAGTTTCTTCACTGTGAAACCTCAGTCACTGACTTTGTACCAATGAAGATAATGAGTAATTATAAATTGCTTCCAATTCAATTTGATTTAGATCCAATTAAGACCATTGGACTTGAGAATCTGTCTCTTGGGCTCAAAGATTGGCTTGACAATTAATACCTGTGTAAATATAAACAAATTACTTAATCTTATGTGCCTCATAATATAAATAAATGTAATAACTAACCAACCTCAGTTAATAGCATTGAAAGGAATCAATAAATATACATGTAAATTCTCTAGAACAGTTCCTGGTATGTGAGTAACATGGAAGAATAAACTTTTTCTAGACTAGGGAAAACTGAATTAACAGATAAATTCATTCCACATAAGTCATCTTGAGCAAGTCATTAAATATTTTACATATCAGTTTATAAATTTATAAAATTAAAAATTGGAAGATTATTCATAAAGAAACTTTAAATTCAATAGATTATAACTCTAGACAATTAATGCACTAAATATTGTTGTCAAGCCTATGCTTTAGATCTATAGAATTCGTAAAGTAAAATTTTTTGCTATAATTAAATAATGCACATTGTATGTTTCTAAATCTCTTTTTTGTTTATCACTCTAATCCTTTATATCTCCTTGCTAAAGGACATCTCCTTATTCACAATGACGCTGATGGAGAATTGTACAGAAGTGACACAGTTCATTCTTCTAGGATTAACCAACGCCCCGGAACTCCAGGTCCTCCTCTTTATATTACTCACTGTCATTTACCTCGTAACTCTGACTGGAAACCTGGGGATGACAGTGGTGATCCTGTTGGATTCTCGTCTCCACACTCCCATGTACATTTTCCTCAGTAGCTTGTCTCTGGCGGACTTTGGATACTCCTCAGCTGTCACTCCCAAGGTCATGGCTGGGCTCCTCATAGGAGACAAGGTCATCTCCTACAATGCATGTGCTACTCAAATGTTCTTTTTTGTAGCTTTTGCCACTGTGGAAAATTACTTGTTGGCGTCAATGGCCTATGACCGCTACGCGGCAGTGTGTAAACCACTACATTACACCACCACCATGACGACGAGTATGTGTGCTCATCTGGCCATAGGCTCCTACATCTGTGGTTTCCTAAACGCCTCCTTCCACATTGGGGACATATTCAGTCTCACTTTCTGTAAGTCCAGCCTGATCCATCACTTTTTCTGTGATGTTCCAGCACTCATGGCTCTGTCTTGCTCTGATAAACACATTAGTGAGGTGGTTCTGGTTTTTATGTCAAGCTTCAATGTTGTTTTTGCTCTGCTGGTTATTTTGATCTCCTACATGTTTGTATTTATCACCATCTTAAAGATACACTCATCTCAGGGACACCAGAAGGCTTTGTCCACCTGTGCTTCTCACCTCACTGCAGTCTGCATCTTCTATGGGACAGTCATCTTCATGTACTTGCAGCCCAGCTCCAGTCATTCCATGGACACAGATAAAATGGCATCTGTGTTCTATGCTATGGTCATCCCCATGCTAAACCCTGTGGTCTACAGCTTGAGAAACAAAGAAGTCAAGAATGCATTCAAGAAAGCTGTTGAGAAGGCAAAACTTTCTCTATGATTGGGATTTTAACATTGCAGTATACACAATAATGTTTCATTCATCTCATATCTTCTTCATGAAATGAGTTACTAATACATTTAAAAACCTACAACGCATTTAAATTCCTGAGGTGATATTCTTACCTCTTCAGAAGTCCATTGTCTAGTAAGAAAATATTCTCAGAAATGTAATGCCTGAATGAAGAAGGCTTAAGGGAATTATTAGAAGTTTTACGACTTGCTTGTCAAACCTTGATAATGACATTTCATTTATCACTTGTTCCACTTACATTTTCCCTCCCACTTTCTAATGCAAACGTACATTTAAACAGGAACATAAACAAGCTCATGAACAAAAGTACATGTATATAACCTTTCTGGGCACATAGATATTACACTGAAAACCTTGTCATGGGTAAATGGAGTGTGGCTAGTTCTTAATTTAAGTAATTTAAATAATTAATTCAGTATTATAGTATAAATTTACTTTTATTTTGATTTTTGAATAGAATATTTTTAGAGCAGTTTTAGTTTAACAGTAAAATTGAGAGGAAGGTAAGAAATTTCTCATACACATTTTGCCCCCACATACTCATAGCCTCCCCCATTGTCAATATCTCCACTACAGTGGTACATTTGTTGCAAAGGATGAACCTATAACGACGTATCATTATCACCCCAAGATCATAGTTTACCTTAGGATTCACTCTTGGTGTTGTAAATTCTATGGCCTTGGACAAATGTATGATGACATGTGTCCATCATTATAGTATCGTACAGGGTGCTTCCACTGCCCTAAAAATCCTCTGTGCTCAGCCTATTCGTTACTTCTTTTCCTCAACCCCTGAAAACTACTGATCTTTTTCTGTCTCTGTAGTGTTGTCATATAGTTGAAATCATACAGTACATAGCCTTTTCTTTTTGGTTTCTTTCATTTGGTAATACACATTGTTTTCTACATGTATTTTCATGGCTTTATAGCTCATATCTTTGTAACACTGAATAATATTCTAATGTCTGGGAACATCACACTTTATCCATTTACTTACTGAAGGATATTTTGATTGCTTCCAAGTTTTAGCAATTATGAATAAAGCTTCTATAAACATCCATGGCTTACCTATTTTTTCTCCAACTTCACCGAATATTCTTCAGGTTTTCACTATGGGTTTTTATCCTACTTTCATACTGTGAATGTGGATAAAAATGCTCCATCGTGGTTGCTTCTGTTTTTATGGTTTTATTGAATTTTTCACTGACATCTCAAAAACAACATGTACAAAACTAAACTTTTGGTTTTATTCCCCAAATTTAGATTCTGATTGTATGTGTAGTAAATCTTCTATGGCCTACAAGAGGTGCATGACCTCTCTTCCACCACCTCTCTCATCATTTTCTACCAAAGTTCTCATACCCATTCTGTGGTATTTTGTTTGACACGTATGACTACATGTTCATCACACAGGTCATCCCGGGATGGGGAGGGCTCCTTCCATGTGATCGTTGAAAGACACAAGCTAATGAAACTTCACCATCCATAGCTGCACCAGCTGTAACATTAAGCCTCCTCGGTTTTCATGGCAGGAGGAGAGACAACTGAAATGTGGTACATGTGCTTCAACCTACCCAAATGGCACATATTCATTCTTCCCACAGTTTGTTGACTAGAGTTAGTATATGTGTCTGCTGAGCTACAATGGAACTGCCACATGTGGGAAAGTAGATGGAAAGTTTGAGCAATATTTTTATAGCCCGTGCCACATCAAGGTTGTCAAATGATAAAATAGTTCTATGGAATACATGATATGTGCTGGAAATTATATATACATCATCTGATAATCTTAATCCTATAAGGATGACAGCATATTGTTTTCTCCCTCATACAGAGTTTTAAGTTTGAAGGGATTAAATAAGTTAGCTGAATTTGAGGCCAGGTCATCTGAGTGCACAGAACAAATTTGTAACCACTATACATGCCTCGCTGAGCACGCTGTGCTAAGTCTCCTTGGGAGTGTGAATTCAGAGGTGATTGTGAAATACACACTAAAAGTGTGTACCTTACTGTTGGTAAATGATACATTAATTAGAAGATTAAAAAAACAACAACAAGCAACACAAAAGCATGTGTGCATACCCAACATATCCAGCTAAATTCCCCACAGACAGTTTAATTGCTTCTTTCACAGGGAAATGGGATGAGGAGCTATAGATGCCCTCATGCGGGGTGTCCCCTGTGGGCTTCATGTCTCTATAAACCTCTCCTGATTCCCTTGCATTAGCCTCTGAAATCCCGAGGCTCCGTGATATCACCTTAAGAGACAAGAGTATGTACTGGGCCACTTTATTTTGCTGAATGCATATAGTTGTCAGTACCTGCAGGCCTTCTCCAGTCCTGAGATTTGCTAAGTCTGCAACCAGGGCCAAGGAAATCACTTCAAAATTAGAATTATATCAAATGACCTTAAAATGACAACCCCTTATCCAATTGATTTTATAGACCTTCCCTTAGCTTCTATTGACAGATGCAATTCTGTGAATTACGTAGGAGAGGTGATTTTACTGTGTTTATTTTATAAATAAAAAGGAGGTAAGTGGCTCCTCCAAGTAAGACCTAATGGTGGATTCAGAACTTGAACCCAGAGGCTTAGATGCATGGTAGTGTTTTTTCCTCCATCTTTCCTTGTCTTAAAGGGCTTGGAACATTTTTACTACTACCTTCGTGAGTGTCCCTAAGAGCATTTATGCCTTATTCCATGACTGCATTTCTGATTTGAGAATCACTATTTAGGATTGACTATCCCTTCTTTTCCAGCAGCAAGGTAAGTGTCTGTATTCCATATATACTTTTAGTAAATAGGGTAATTCATGCAAAATAAGTAGGACAGCTGTACATACTATGCTCCTTGAGCACAGGAATATATGCTTTAAACATTTTTTTTTTCTAAAACAGTAAGTTGAACTGGGGTATAAATGTCAAAACTTCCATTAATAGGGAGTTTAGTGATACTTCTGAAATATCATACTGCTTCCCTAAAGAAGATGAACAAAAATTAAGACAAATGATGCTCTGATTAAGTGGATGGTAATTTTGTCTTACTAGCAGTTAGCCTCCCACTGGAGGTAAAACTAACTAACTAACTAACTAACTAACAAACAAAAATAGCAGATGTGTGAATTGGCAGTTCTTTAAACTACAAAAAGAATGAAATGAATTGATAAGAACCAAACCGCATTTTAACATTTTCCCAATAATCTCATCCTTATTTTTAGTAGCACATTTAAACATACTGATAGTGATAGTGAGGTGGCTAAAAGCACAAATTCTGATTAGGTTGAAACTGCATTTCGATCTTAAATCTTGAATATTCTTCATATTAGCTGTGTAATTATAGAGTATCACATAACTTTTCAAATCTTGAATTCCCATAATGGTAAAACAAAAATAATAATAATAACACCTACCATACAAATACACAACACACACACATACACGCATTTATACGAAAACCTTTTAGCATTATTTGTAGAACATAATATATCCTAAAAGTGATTATGTACGTTAAGGTTGGCAAACAATACTTTCATGGGCTAAGCTTATAAGCTGCAATGTGGAAAGACGGTAGGCAATAGTCGTTAGCAGAATATAAATGCCCTTTTTAATTTAATACACTGTT
>NW_012145190.1:1936427-1950217 GCF_000956105.1 Propithecus coquereli
CTGGCTTTTGTATTTACATATGCAGTTTCCTTTAATAGTGTCCTTTAATTTTTCAGATGATTTTTAGTTATTGTCTGGAGTACTTTCATTTTAGTCTAAGAAAGCCTTATAAGACTGTCTTGTAGGGGAGGTCTACCATTGATCAACTCTCTCGACTTTCATTAATATAGGATGGTCTTATTTTGTCCACCATTTTTGAAGGTTACTTTTGCTGGACATAGAATTCTCAGCTGATAGGGATTTTTTTAATACTTTAAATACATCATCTTGCTACCTGTGGACTCCATAGTTTAGATAAGAAACCATTTATTAATTTGATTGAGAATTCCTTGTATGTGACAAATTGCTTATCTCTTAAAGATTTCATGATTGTTTGACTTGGAATAGTTTGATTATAACATGTGTGAGGATCTCTTCATGTTAATCCTTCTTGATTTTTGTGAGGTTTTTGGAAGTGTAGATTTATATATTTTATCAAATTTTGAAAATTTTTGGCCATAGTTCTTCAAATATTTCTAATGCCTTTTCCTTCTTTCACCTCTCATTCCTGCTTGTTCTTGCATTGGTACACTTGATGGCATGCAATAGATCCCTTAAGGTCTTTTCAGTTTTCCTCATTGTGTTTTATTTTCTCCTCTTGGGACTGGATTATTACAATTGGCTTGTCTTCAAATTCGCTGATTATTTCTTCTCCCCTCTCAAATAATTTTAAAAACTCTCTGGTGAATTTTTTACTTTAATTATTTTACCTTTTAGCTCCAGAAATTCTATCTGGTTCCTCTTTATAATTTCTATTTCTTTATTGACATTCATTATATTTTGAAACATCATTGTCCTGGTTTTCTTTAGTCCTTTATTCATTTTTTTTATATTCTCTTTGAGTGTATTTAAGGCATTTGCTTTAAAACTTTTGTCTTCTACACATAATGTTTGTGCTTCCTTAGGCCAATTTCTGTTAATTTTTTTTTCCTGTGAATGGGACACAGTTTCTTCAACCTTCGCATGTCACTTAATTTTTACTGAAAATTAGACATTTTTAATATCATAGTGTTGTAACTCTCTCTGCAAGTCAAATTATTCCCCCTCCCCAAGTTTCTTTTGTTGTTCTTGCTTTCTCTTTTTGTGTATTTGTTTATTTAGTAAGTTTTCTAAAATATTTTTAAGAATGTATTCGTTGTCATATGTGGTCTCTGATGTCTCTGTTTATTGATTTTCTGTCACCTGACAGTTTGACAGATACATTTTTAAACATCATGTTATGCTACCTTTTTCTTGATTCAGCATTCACTTAGGTTCTATAAATCTTTGACTATTTTCCAGAGTTCTAACAAAGTTGATTCTGACAGCTTTTGGTTGCTTTTTTGGTGTTTCTGTGGAGTAACAGGCCCTTGAAATATTCTAATCTACTGTTTTCCTGCCTCTGCCTTACATGGAACCAATAGATGCATTTAGAGCCTGCCAAATAATCCAGATTAATCTCACATGTCACTATCCTTAATTTGATCACAACTACAAAGCCATTGTCATGTAAGGTAAAATTTACGGATTCCAGGTATTAGAATTTGACATTTTAGGGGCCATTATTCAGATCCTACAAATTTGTTTCTCACTTATGCTACTATATGTTCATCATGCAGGTTGCCTGGCTATGTAAAGGACTCTGTGTGGTCACTCAAAGACACCTGCTGATGAAGGCATCACCATTTATAGCTGTACCTTCTGGAACAGTAAGCCTATTGATTATTATATAAGGAGAGAAGATAAGGGGGAATAGTGTACATGCTTCAACCAATATTACAATACTTTCCACAGTTCATTATCTATAACTATTACATGTCTTGCCTAGCTGAAATGGGACAGGCATATGTGGATAAGCAGGTGGATTGTCTGGGCACCAATATTTTTGTGACTCATGCTATATTAAATTTTATACATAATAAATATTAACATTTAACCTGTAGAATTCCTGATACCTGATATGTGGTAGAAATTGTGCTATGCTTTGTATATATGTCATGTAATTATCTTCTCTAAAATCTTATGAAGATTACAAGATATTATTTTCTCCTTCCTTATAGAAGAGAAGCTAAAGTTTAAAGAGGCTAAATCCCTTGCCCAAATTTGAGGTGAAAAAATGTTGGAGCACAAAGCAAGTATTTAACCATGACACTTGCCTGTACTGAAAAAGGTGTGATAACTCTGCTTAGGAGTGTGCACTCAGAAGCAACTGTGCAAATGAATGAACTGATATATCTCCTTTGTTGGAAAAAAACATTCCTAGGCTAGAACAGAGATGGTACGGTAAGTGAATGCTTAAAAAAATATTTGCCAATGAGACTTGTTGAGATGTTTTAGAGAAAAATAAAATTAAAATTAAATTAAATTTTATAAACTTTAAAATATTAAATGCCAATAAAGATATGAAACAATTTGAATGAATTGCCGGTGGGAATTAAAATGGTAGAGTCTCTTCAGAAAACAGCTTGGTAGTTTTTTATTCAAATAGACATATACTTACCATATGACAAATCAATCTGACTTCTAGGTATTTACTCAAATGACATGAAAACCTATATTCACCCAGGAAGCTTTAAGCAAATATTTAGATCAGCTTTATTCTTAATCACCAGACACTAAAACCAATACAAATGTTCCTCAGCTGCAGAATGGGAAATATAACCGGTGATGTTTACATAATGCAATACTCTTCTACAATAAAAAGGATTCCATTTTTACATAAGTAATAATATATATGACCCTCAAATGCTAAGTGAAAGATACCAGACTCAAAGACTGCATATTCTAGGATTATATTTGAGGACATTCTAGCAGATACAAAATGATTTAGACAAAAACAGTTTGTTGCCGGGGAAGTGGCTGAGAGAAGAGGTTATAAAAAAGTAGGGTCAGATAAAATTTTTTAGGTGATTGAGGTAGTGGTTTCATGAATATATATTTCACAAAATTCTTAGAACTATATACTAAAAAGTATGAGTATTACTGTATGTAAATTATGCCTTAATTAGAAAATGAAAAACAAACAGAAATAACAAGTAATACACAAACGTGTGCACATTCAAAATAACCAGCTTGACCCCCACAGGCTTTTTAATTGCTTCTTGTCTAGTAAAATAGGATGAGGCTCTGTGCATACTCTCACGCGGAAAATCTCCAGAGCTCTCTGCATTGCTATAATTCTCTCCAGATCTCCATGTATAAGCCTCTGAAATCCCAATGTGACTCAACATGATGTTGTTTTAGAGAAACCACACTGTGTGCCAAGTCCCTTTGGTCATCATTTATTCATCTGAAGGATAATTGTTAGTCCACACATGACTTGCTTATCTGAGGATTTGTTATGAGCCTTCAGCCATGGTCAACCACTTTATCCCAAGATAAAAATTACATTGACTTTCAAAAGATAACCCCTTAGTGAGATGTTTTATAGACCTCCCATATTGGTTTTCATGGATACAGTTCTGTGAATTATGTGGGAGTGGTAATTGTAACATGGTTATTTTATAAATAAGCAGGAGATAAGTAACTTCTCCAAGTGAAAATAAAGAATTAATGTTAGATTCACAGAATTCAAATTCTGTGAATGTTCTTTCCTCCATTCTTTCCTAAGAGACTTGGAACTTTTTGACCACTACCTGAGAGTGAGATCCTCTAATAATATTTATACAATATTTCATGGCAAATTTTCTGATTTCAGATCCAATATTCTGAATTGACTGTTTCTGCCCTTCTAGCAGCAAGGTAAGCTTCTATATTCCATAAACATTTTTAGTGAGAAGTGTAATTCATGCAAAAAAAGTTGGGCAGATATACCTACTATGAGTAATTTGAAAATAGAAGTAGATGTTTTCAATATTTTTCCTAAAATACTGAGGTGATCCTGGGGTAAAAATGTCAAAATTTCTTTCATAAGGAGTTCAATTATTCTTATGAAATATCATGCTTCCTACCCCCAAAATATGAACAAAAAGTATGATAGATGATGCTCTGATTGATTAGGTGGTAATTTCATCTTCTTTGCTATATATTTGTTTCCCATTACTGGTGAAAAAACAAACAAACAAAAAAAAGAAGAGGGAAATATTCCTTCTTTAAAGTACAAAAGGGTCTTGAATTAACAAACTCTGAACTGCATTTTATCCTTTTCTCCATAATCTCGTTCTTATTATCACTAGCACTTCTATACATGTTGACAGTGATGTAGCTAAAAGCTTAGAATTTTAAGATGAATATGGATTTAAGTCTGGAATCTTCAGTCTTTCTCATACTAGCTGTGTAATTTTAGAGTATCACCATAATTTCAAATTCTCAATTTTCTTAATGATAAGGTAAGAATAATAATACTACCTATCTCACACACACACACACACACACACACACACACACGCACAGCATTTATATATAAAGTTCTTGTCACTGGTTATAGAACATAGGATATGCTAAAAGTGGTCATGTTTATTAAAGTTGGCAAATATAATGTCTTTATAGGGAAGTCTTGAGAAGCGAAGTTGCCAAAGGTTTAGGAGAAAGATGGTGGTGGATAGAAGTTAGTACTGAACGCATACCCTTCCAAAGTCTTCGATCCAGATACAAACATTTAAAATACTGCTCTTAAACAAGAACAGATTCAAATAAAATATTTTACAACATGGAACTTGCCACCAAATCACATCTATGAGCTAAAGACAGCCATAAACTAGTAACTTTCAATCTTTGATCTCTTTAATTTGGTTATGGAATGACAGTAATGAGAGAAAGAATGAGTTTAAGAAAAAGGAGCTCTTTTACCCAAGCTGAAATATAGATTTCAAGGAAGAAATTAAGGAAAAGAATGGCTCACATGGCATTGCCAGAGCATCCAATCATACACTTGGAACAAGAATAGACTTAGAGTCCATCACTGGAGAACATGGAAAGTCTCAGTGGCCCTAGTATTGAGGAAAAACAAATTGGAGATGGAAACCTCAAGACTTCAAAACTCACACCTGAAGCCCTGCTTGTCATCATCCATCTTTATCCAACATAAAGACCATCATCCCATCCTAATAATTATACTCTAGCTATCACTCATCATGCTGTGCTTAACACTTTGTTTTATTAATACATTACCTTATTTAATTCTCACGATAATACTTCAAAGTAGGTCTCATTATTGTTTCCATTTTGCACATGGAAATATGATATTTAGGGTAGTTAGGTTAGAACCAATAACTCCAAGGTGGCAAATAGTAGGACTGATATGGATGTCTTTTAAGAACCCAAGCTCTGTATCTGCTGTTGCTGATGATATGGATTTTCTCAGAATTGCCTCTGCCATTGAATATGCTCCTACTGTACCAGTTATCTCACCACATCTACTATGCATATGTCACTCACTTGCTTCACTGTGAACCTGGAACACTGAGTTTGCACCAGAGGAGACGATGAGTAATTGTAAATTGAGTTAAATTCAATTTGATTTAAGTGGGGATTATACCATTAGACTTAAGAAGCATTCAGCATGAGTGCAAAGTTGGCATGGGTCCAAAGCATGGCTTTCCATTTAAGACTTGTTAAATATGAATAAATTACTCAATCTTTACTGCTTTATAACTTAAATGAATGCAACAACTATTCAAACTCATACTATTGCTGAAAATAAACAATGAGTATACATCTAAAATGCCTAGAGAAGCTGTTGGTAAATGAGCAACATATAAGTGTCAACTTTGTACTCAGGAAAAGTGAATTGGCAGATAGATTCATCTTGACAAGTCATCTTGATCAAGTTATTAAATTTTCTACATCTCAGTTTAAAAATTTATAAAATTTAACAATTGGGTAGGTAATCTATTAAGAGTCTTCAGATTCAACAGTATGTAACTCTGTATATAATTAATGCACTGAATTTGGTTGTCAAGGCCATGCTTTTTCTAGAAAATCTTGAAGTACAAGTTATTGCTGCAATGAAAAAATACATATTGTATTAATACTTACACCTTTCAATTTCAATTCAATTTATTTATCACTTTTTTTCTCATTGCTACAAGCATCTTGTGATTCTCACATAACACCAATGGAGAACAAGACAGAAGTGACACAGTTTATTCTCCTAGGACTAACCAATGCCCCAGAACTACAGGTCCCCCTCTTTATAATGTTCTTCCTCATCTACATCATCACTCTCATTGGGAACCTGGGGATGACTGTATTTATCTTCTTGGACTCTCGTCTCCACACTCCCATGTACTTTTTCCTTGGTAACTTGTCTTTGGTGGACTTTTGTTATTCTTCAGCTGTCACTCCCACAGTCATGGCTGGGCTCCTTATAGGACACAAGGTCATCTCCTACAATGCATGTGCTGCTCAGATGTTCTTTTTTGTAGCTTTCGCCACTGTGGAAAATTACCTGTTGGCATCAATGGCCTATGACCGCTATGCAGCAGTGTGTAAACCTCTACATTACACCACCACCATGACAAGAAGTGTGTGTGCATGTTTGGTCATAGGCTCCTATGTCTGTGGTTTCCTGAATGCCTCCATCCACATTGGGGACACATTCAGTCTCTCTTTCTGTAAGGCCAATGAGGTCCATCACTTTTTCTGTGATATTCCAGCAGTCATGATTCTCTCTTGCTCTGATGGACATATTAGTGAGCTGGTTCTTGTTTATGTTGTGAGCTTCAATATCTTCTTTGCTCTCCTTGTTATCTTGATATCCTATCTATTCATTTTTATCACCATCCTAAAGATGCACTCAGGTGCAGGCCATCAGAAGGCTTTGTCTACCTGTGCTTCCCACTTCACTGCAGTCTCCATCTTCTGTGGAACTATAATCTTCATGTACTTACAGCCCAGCTCCAGTCATTCCATGGACACTGACAAGATGGCATCTGTCTTCTATACTATGGTCATTCCCATGCTGAACCCTGTGGTCTACAGCCTGAGAAACAAGGAGGTGAAGAGTGCATTCAAGAAGGTGGTTGAGAAGGCAAAGTTGTCTCTAGGATTGTGAGTTTAACAGTACAGGATGTACTGTAACCTAGTTTCATTTCTCTCAGATCTTATCCATATCCCAAATCACATTTTAAGGTCCACAATGAAGTTAAATATCTGAAGTGATACTCTTACCTTTTCAAAAATCTATTGTCTAGAGAAAAGACTTTCTTTTCATTATGTCCAGAAACATAATACCTAAGCAAGAATGGCTATCTTGGGGCTAGCTTGTCAAAAACCTTATCAAAGATACTGATGCATTCATTTATTCTATTATAATATATACATCTTTTCACTACATGTCAACGCAAGTGCACGTGAAACAGGAGCAAAAACAATCCCATAAACAGAAGTGCATGAAGGTGTCCCATGAGGACACACACACGAATGTGGAAAATCTTCCAGGATTAAATATAATGTGAAAAATCCAGAGGGTTAATTTTATGTGTCAATTTGACTGGGGTAAGAGATAGCAAGATATTTGGTAAAACATTATTCTGAGTGTGTCCATGAGGGTGTTTCCAGAAGAGACTAATAATTTAATCAGTAGACTGAGTAGAGAAGATCTTCCCTCTCCAGTGTGGGTTGCCACCATCCATCCATTGAAGGCTCGCTTAGATAGAACAAAAAGGCGGAGAAAGGACAAATTCTCTGTCTTTTTGAGCTGGGACATCCATCTTCTCTGTTCTCAGACATTACAGCTTCTGGTTCTCAGGCCTTCAGTCATCAGGGCTTATGCTAGTCTCCCCACTCCTCCTTGACCTTTCTCAGGCCTTTGAACTCAGACTGAATCGTGCCATTGGCTTTCCTGCTTCCCGAGTTTGCAGATGGCGTATTGTGGGACTCGTTGGCCTCCATAGTCATACAAGCCAATTCCCATAATAAATCTCCTTTTATTTATCTCTATATACCCTATTAGTTCTATTTCTCTGGAGAACCCTGACCAATACACTCGTATTAATATTTAATGGTAACAATTTAAATTCTTCATTTGGGTATGAGAATATAAATTTATGTTTAACATTTTTATTTCTTCAGTTGGATACTGTTCTAAGAGTCTTGATTTTAGAAAAAAAGAGATATACTGTTAAATGAAAGTATGTGCTTTCCATTGTCACATTCTATTCAGAATACATAAATATAGCATCTCATATGGATTAATATTTGAGTCTTGACTGAGTCATTTCATAGAGCCAACATATTCGTATTTTAATTTTTAAAAAGATAAAATACCCAGAGTACCAAGAAACGTAGTAAAAATGAAAACATTGTAAATTTCTTTGTATATTACTACCAATTTCCACAGTGATTAAAAAGTGTACTGAGAAATAAAAAATGTACATTTGTCTCTCTGCAAATGCTTTGAAAAGGTGAACACTGCTCTTTCATTCTTATGTTATTTGAGATACATCGTCTCTCGTCACTTTCCTTGTCATTTACTACGCTTTATTAATGCTGATCTTCTTGTTATTTTTTCACAACTCCAACCATGCTCCAACCTCAAGGCCTTTGTCCTTGCTGTTCCTTGTGTGGAATACTCCTTCACTTTATTCAGGTCTTTGCTTAAATGTTATCCTGCCATAGAGTCCTTCCCTGACTACCTTTATTAAATAATCACCCTCCCCTCCCCACGTGCGTTGCCCTTCATCGTCCTTATCCACACTCTGCTACTGTGTATTTGCTCAGTTGTTTGCTGTCTGTCCCACTCCAGCTAGAATGTAAACTCCGTAAGAACAGTGAATTATCTGTTTTGTTCACAAAATGATCCTCAATACCTAAATGAGAGTGTTTCATAGGAGATTATCAATAAATATGTGTTAAATGAATGAATAAAATAATTAAGCCTTGAGTCCAACTGTATCAATGTCTTGAATCTTTGAGTCATTGGTGATTATACTGAATAATCTGCAACATAAACCTTCTAGGTAGACATATAGTACATTTCAAAGGCAGAGTTAATCTTTTGCTTTGCTGAAATATTTTATCTATATTGTTACTTAGTGCTCATACACCCCACTTTTGGACACAATAGTTTCCTGGAAATCCCATCATCAAGGGTATCATCTGAAGCCAGCTCATAGTTTTTATTTAGATGTCATGTCTCATTAAGTGACAAAGAAGACATCAAGTAAACGTTGCTTAGTGAATCATAAAAAGACATCAAACGTGAGATTATTTGAGGTTTAATATTTACTTATATTTGAAAAATTACTTCACACACATGAATTATATGACTAACTGAAATGATTCTAAATGTCTGTATAGAATGGCAAATATAAAATAAATTCAATGTGCTATTATAATACACAAATCTTTATGCATCCTGATTCCCACAACTTTTTAATGTTACTTTATATTGCCTAAAAAAACTATGTAGACATGATTAATTTCAGGTTGAGAGATTATCATGGATTATCTGTGTGGGCCCTAAAGGCAATCCCATGTATCATTATAAGGAGACAGAGAGATGTGACCATGGACAGAAGAGGAGTCTGCAATGTGACCACTGAAGCAGAGACTAAAGGGATATGACCACAGCCATAGAATACCTACAGTCACCATAAAATGGAAGGGGCAAGAAATGGAATCTCCCTTACAGCCTATAAAGGAAGAATGGCCTTGCTAATTTCAGATGTTTCCCTGGATTTCAGACCAGAAAAACTGATTTTGGACTTCCGGCTTCGAAACAGTGAAATAATATGTGTTGTTTTAAGTTTCCCAATATGCAGTGTTTTGTTATAGCAGCCATACAAAACCAATACAAATTCTTGCCTGGTTTCCCCTAAGTCATAGTCTTATATTACCATGGTACATTTGCCAAAATTACAAAACTGTGATTGACTCATGTTATCTTCTAATCTTAAGACTTTATTCAGATTTCATTAGGTTTTTTTTTTTTCACTAATATTCTTCTTTTTCTCTTCTTATATTTACTTGTCATGTCTCCTTTATCTCTTCTGGTCAAAACAGGTTGTCTGTCTTTCCTGAATTTGATGGCCTTGAACATTTTGAGGAGTACTGGTGAGATAATTCATAGAACGTCTAAAATCGAAATTGTGGTTTTTCTCGAATTTTATTGGGACTGTGAGTGTTGTAAGTAATACCAGTGATAGTAATTGCTCTTCTTATCACATTATATCAAAGATATACACTATCAGCATGACTTATAACTGATCGTGTTAACATGATTACAGGTCCTAGACAAATTTGCTTAATTTCTCTCAGGCAGACTTACTTTTTTCCCCTTTTCTGTACTGTATTCTTTAGAAACAAGTCATTAATTCCATCTCACACTCTAGGTGTTAGGGAACAACACCTGGTAAGGTCAGTGTTTGAACAACTTATTTGGAGTTTTTCTGTAAGCAGATTTGTCTCTTCTCTCTCATTTATTTATTCACAATCATTATTTACATTAATGTATTCTCATTTGTTTACTTTATAATTCAATACCAGGTTTCTTATATTTTGGTCTAATTATTCCAACTTTCACCTTCTGATGCTCTTTCAGTTAGCTTTTATGTCCCTTTGACATAGTTCATTCTTTGTTTTTTGTTTGTTTGGTTGGTTTGTTTTGGTTTGTTTTCTTGTTTTTTGTGGGGTTATTTTTTTTGAAGTATGTAATTACTATAGTTTTATGTCACTACATAGTGCTCCAGGATCATCTTGTATTTTCCTTGTCACTGTCACAGAATCAACTATTTCTACAAAGAGCCCTCTTTATTTTGATAGAGAATGGTGTTTAAAACCCAAGGTTTGGATCTCAGGTGTGCTTGCTTGTACTGCTGTTTCACTTCTTCTAGGGATTTTTATCAAGACAACTAGGAAGTATATATTTATGTTCCTGTGAGCTGCCATCCCGCCTGGTCCTGAGTGGAGCAAACACCCATAGCCCTGACATCCATGACTACTGTCTAGATAGCCATGCCTAGCTCCCCCTGCCACCACAGCAAGGAGACCTGGGCAGAGCAATCTCCCACAATGCCATCCTATGTGGAAAGGCACTCTCCCAGCCCTCCACCCAAACTTCCAACAGCAGCCTAGGGCACACCCCCCCACTCCACAAGAAGATCCTCCAGCACTGGTGTGGACCATGACAATCAGAAGAATGACACAACACAAAACAGCTTCATTACAGGCTCTCAGTGCATCTACCCCTCTCCTTTCGGGTATCTTCCAGAGGAGGTCATAAAAACACCATCTAGGGACCTCTCCTCTTCTCGCTAAGTCAGAGAGTTCCCAACAAAGGAGGAAAAAATGGACCATGAATCTATCCACCCAGAGCTGAGAGAAGAGGTTTCAGATGAAAAGAAACAAGTTAGTTTAATAGCACCAAAGGATCAAAAAAGATCTATAGCAATGGACCTCAACCAAAAGGAAATTGTCAAAATATCAGAAAGGGAAATCAGAACATCAGATGGCAAACAAGATGAATGTGATTGAAAAGAAAGCTGAAAACCAACACAAAGAAGCCAAAATAATATTTCAGGACATGAATGAAAAAAAATGAAAATGTGGCTAAGGAGATAGACAATGTAGGATATAACATAACTTAAGAGAGAGTCACTTAGGAAATTTTCAAAGCTGTAACAACAGACCAAGCAGAACAAGGAATCTCAGAGCTTGAAGATAAGGCTGTCAAACTAAGCCAGGCACTCAAAGATGCAGAAGAAAGAATAAAAGGAAGAATGAATGACAACTCAGAGATATATGGGACTATGTAAAGCAAGTCAATATGTGAATTATAGGTTTCCCTGAGAAAGAAGAAGAAAACAGAAAAAAAGTATGGAAATCTATTTGAGGGAATTATTGAGGAAAATTTCCCTGGTATCATCAGAGATTCAGATGTTCAGATAAAAGATGGTCATCAAACACTGGGAAGATTCATAACAAATAGGAAATCTCCAAGACACATAGTCATCATCCTAGCCAAAGTTAAAAGGAAAGGGAAGGCCGGGCACGGTGGCTCACATCTGTAATCCTAGCACTCTGGGAGGCCGAGGTGGGCGGATTGTTTGAACTCAGGAGTTCGAGACCAGCCTGAGCAAGAGCGAGACCCCGTCTCTACTAAAAAAAATAGAAAGAAATTATCTAGACAACTAAAAATATATAGAAAAAATTAGGCGAGCGTGGTGGCTCATGCTTGTAGTCCCAGCTACTCGGGAGGCTGAGGCAGAAGTATCGCTTGAGTCCAGGAGTTTGAGGTTGCTGTGAGCTAGGCTAACGCCATGGCACTCACTCTAGCCATGGCAACAGAGTGACACTGTGTCTCAAAAAAAAAAAAAAAAAAGGGAAAGGGAAAATTCTACAAGGTGCAAGATGAAAGCAACAACTAACTTACAAAGGAAAACTCATCAGATTAACTTTAGACTTCTCAGCAGAGACCTTACAAGCCAGAAGAGATTGGGGCCTCATTTTTAGTCTTCTTAAACAGAACAACTGTCAGCCAAGAATTTTGTATCCTATAAAAATGTTTCATAAATGATGGAGAAATAAAGACTTTTATAGACAAGCAAACACTAAGGCAATTTGTCACTACTAGACCTGCCCTACAGGAAATACTCAGAAGTGCATTATACATGGAACAGAATAATAGATACCCACCAGTGTAAAGACACCCAAAAGTAAAGCTCATGGTCTTCATGAAACAATTGCACAAGAGGGAAAACAAAACAACAAGGTATCATCCAACATGATGAACGCAACAGTATCCCCACATATCCATGCTAAAACTACATATGAACAGTCTTTATGCCCCATTTAAAGACATGGAGTGGCTGAATGGCTGGAAAAACACAACCCAGATATATGCTGTGTCCAAGAAATACATTTAACTTGTAAGGACTCAAATGAACTCCAGGTAAAGGGATAGAAGAAGATACTCCATGCAAATGGAAACCAAAATTGAGCAGGTGTAGCCATTCTCATATCAGATAAAATAGAATTTAAATCAACAATGGTAAAAAAAATAAAGTCAAAGATGGCAAAGGGAGCAATTCAACAAAAAGAACATCCCTAAGTACATATGTACCTAACACAGGAGTTACCAGATTGATAAATCAAATTCTAATAGATCTAAGCAAAGAAATAAATAGTAACATCATAATTGCTAGAGACTTCAACACCCCACTGACAGTACCGGACAGATCATGGAAGCAGAAAAATCAATAAACGAACACTGGAATTAAACAGGACTCTAGAACAAACAAACCTAACAGACATTTACAGAGCATTCCACCCCCAAAATATTGAATATATATTCTTCTGATTAGCACATGGGACATTTTCCAAGACTGATCATATCTCAGGCCACAAACCAAGTCTCATCAAATTCAAAATTTTGAAATTGTACCATGTATTTTCTCAGACCACAGTATAATAAAACTAGAAATCAATTCCAAGAGAAACACTCAAATATACACAAAGTCATGGAAATTAAACAACCTGCTACTGAACAATCCTTCTGTAAATGATGAAATTAAGATGGAAATCAAAAGATTACTTGAACTAATTGACAAAGGGGACACAAGCTTTCAAAAATCTATGGGAACATCAAAGGCAGTCATAAAAGGAAAGTTCATAGCTTTAAATACCTGATCAAAAAGACAGAAAAATCACAAAATTACAACCTAACGTCACATCTCAAGGAAACAGAAAAAGAAGAGCAGATCAAAGCTAGCAGAAGAAAAGAGAGATCAAAGCTCAGAGCAGAACTAAACAAAACGGAATCAAAAACAAATTAAAGGATCAATGAAACAATAAGTTGGTTCTTTGAAAAAAAAAAACAAAATCCAAAGGCA
>NW_012145190.1:1950330-1955129 GCF_000956105.1 Propithecus coquereli
CGAAGGATGGACATATTTGAAACTCGGACTTAGGGGGGAAGGGGGGGCAAGGGCAACATACGTAACCTAAACATCTGTACCCCCATAATATGCTGAAATGAAAAAAAAAAAATCCAAAGGCCACTAGCCAGATAAACCAGAAATAGAAGAGAAAAGACGCAGATAGTCTCAATCAGAAATGAAAAAGGAGACATTACAACTGATACCAGAGAAATATAAAATATCATCCATGAGTGCTATAAAAACCTCTATGCACACAAACTAGAAAACGTAGAGGAAATGGATGAATTCCTGGAAACACACGACCTCCCAAGCCTGAATCAGGAACAAATAGAAATCCTGAACAGAACAATAATAAGCAACAACATTAAAGGAATAATAAAAAATCTACCAACAACAACAAAAAATCCCTGGCCCAGAAGGATTTGCAGCCAAATTCTACCAGATCTACAAAGAAGAACTGGGACTTTTCTTACACAGAAACTATTCCATAACATCAAGAAGGAGGGATTGTTCCTAACTCATTCTGTGAAGCCAGTATCACCTTAATACCAATGCCAAGAAAGGACACAACAATAAAAAAGAAGATTACAGACCAAAATTTTTTAGGAACATAGATGCAAACATCCTCAACAAAATACTAGCAAACTGAATTCAACAGCACATATATCTTGTTGGATTCCATTTATGTAAAGCTTAAAACTGGGGAAAACTAGTGATGACCCTTAGTGGGGGTGGCAGTTGGGGATGAGTAATGACGACAAAGTGGTGAGAAGGAATTTTCTGGAATGTTGGCAGTGTTTCTTTACCTGAGTGCTCATTCTCAGGTGTGTTCACTTTGTGAAAACTGGAGTTGTGTGCTTATGACATGTGCACTTTTTCCCATATTTCAATAAAAAATTCAAAAAATATATACATTCAAAAAAAGAAAAATTATAGAGCCACTTTCATAAACAGTTTGAGAATTTCCATTAAATCAAGCATATTTCCCATGTGACAAAACAATCCAACTTCCAGATACTTGGCCAAATGAAATAAAAACCTATATTCCCACAAAAATTTTAGCCAATGTTTAGATCAGCTTTATTCCACAGTCACTAAACACTAGAAATGACATAAATGATCTTCAACTTGGGAATTAAAGAAAACCAATGTGTAAAGTTCCCATTATGAGACATTATTCCACAACTTAATTCCACTGTAGACACATTTAACAAAATTATTGGATCTCACTGAATAACACTAAGTTAAAAAATGACAGAAAAGAAGACTGTATGTTTTAGGATTCTAGTTAAGGACAATCTTGCAAAGGCAAAATTTTCTGTACAAAAATAGTCTAGTAATCGCCAGAAGCAATGGATGGGAGAAGGAGTTGACCACATTTAAGCTCACGAAATTAGTCTAGGTGATTGTGGTAGTGGTTACATGACTACATATTTAACAAAATTCTTAGAACTAAATATCAAAATGTGTGCCTAATATTATTTGCAAATTATATATTAATTAAAAGTGAAAAATAAATACAAAATAACAAGTAATAGAAAAACATACGTGCACACTTGAGATATCCAATTTGGTCCCCATAGGCAATTAAATTGTGTCTTTCTAGGAAAGTAAGAAGAGGAGCTGTAGATGCTCTCATGGGGGACATCCTCTGAGGGTGCCATATATCTTTAATTCACTCCTGGATCTATATATTAGCTTCTGAAATCCACCATGATTCCAGGTGACTTCCTTTTAGAGGTACCAGACTTTGATCCTAGCTCATTGAATCATTTTTTATTCATCCAAATGTTAACAGTTATTTGTATACACAGGCCTTCTCCCAATTTTAGGATTCCCTGTGAGCCTGCAGCCATAGCTAAGGGAACACCCCAAGAAAAATTATATGGAGTGACTTCAAAATGGTAACTCCTAAATGAGTTGTTTTATAGGCACTCTTTCGTTTGCTAGTGGGGATGGTTAATGGGTACGAAAATATAGTTTGACAGATAGAATGAACAATATTTGATAGCACAGCAAAGTGATTATAATCAATAATAAGTTAGGATATACTTTAAAATAACTGAAAGAGTGGAATTGGAATTTTCCTAACACAAAGAAATGATAAATACTCGAGGTGATGGATACCACAATTACCCTGATTTGATTAATTCACATTGTACACTTATATCAAAACATCATGTGTACCCTATAAATACATACAACTATTATGTACCCATAATAATTAAAAATTAAAAATTAAAAAAATAAATAAAACAAGCACAATTCTATGGATTATATGGGAGAGGTAATTTTATTATGTTTATTTTATAATATAATAAAGAAAGAGGTAAGTGACTCTTCCAAGGACACAGAAAGAATGCACGGTAGATTCATTATCTGAACATGTATTGTGTCTTTTCCTCCATCTTTCCCTGATTTAGAGACCTTGGAACCATTGGCCACTACCTGAGAAAGAGCTTCTCTAACAGAATTTGTGCAGGGAAGAATTTCTGATATCGAGCTCACTATTCACGGTTGACTGTCTCTTGCCTTCAAGGAGCAAGGTAAGCTTCTATATTCAATATACATTTTTAGTGGAAACTGTAATTCATACAAAAGGACAGCTATACCTACTATCATTTTTTGAGCACAGAAATAGATGTTTTCAACATTTTTCTAAAAGAATGAGGTGAAGCTGGGGTATAAACATCAAAACTTCCATTAATAGGGAGTTAGATGATACTTATGAAACATCATTATGCTGCTGTCCTCAAAAAGATTAGTCAAAAAAATAGTATAGGTGATTATGTGGCAACTTTATCTTGTTCACTATATATTAGCCTCTCATTGGAGATAAAGAATAAACAGAAGGGTAAAGTGGCTCTTCGTTAAGTTACAAAAAGTACCAAAGAGAATTATCAAACTCCAAACTTCTTTTTAACATGTTTCTCATGATTTTATCCTTATTATTTCTAGCACATCTGTACACATTGACAGTGGTATTGCTAAAAGCATAGGCTGACAAGTAGGTTTAAAGTGGCTTTTAAATGTTAATCTTCCTCATACTAGCTGTGTAATTGTAAAGCATCAAAAACTTCAGAAGTCCCCTTTTGCCTTAATAATAAAATAAAAATAATACTACTACCTAACTTATGCTACACACAAATACATAACACAAACACATCCATTTATGTATAAAGCTCTTAACAATGGTTATGGTATATGCTTAACATAGGGTTAGCATGGTGTATGCTGAAAGTGGTCATGTGAGTTAAGCTTGACAAACATAACGCCTTCGAGGGGTTGGCTTGTAAAGTGAAGTCGCCAAAGGTTAATGAGGAAGTTGGGAGGAACTAGTAGTTAGCATTGGATGGATACCCTTCCAAGGGCTTCGTATTAAAATAAAAAGAATTAAAACCCTGTTCCTACACAAGAACAGATTGTTGAAATATTTTACAACCTAGAGATTGAAATATTTTACAATGTAGAGATTGCCATAAAAACAGATCTGCAGGCTAAAGTCAAGTCACAAGAAACTTGTGAGAGAAAGAATTAGTATAAGAAAGGAGACGCTTTTAACACAAGTGAAAATATGGATTCCAAGGAAGAAACTAAGCAAAAAAAAAACAAAAAACAGGCTATATTGAAGGGCTAGAGCAGCCAGTGTTATGGGTGGAGCAACAATAGAGAAAGAACTAGTGCAGGGCACAAAAAGTTACAATGATTCCACTGTGTGAGAAAAAGAAAATTGAAGATGGAGGTTACAAGACTTCAAAACTCATCCACACCTGAGGTCTTGCATATCGCCACACACATTTCCGAAACCAAGATAGAGCCCATCCTTCCATCTTAGTAATAATATTATAGCTAGCCCTCCTCAGGTTGGCTCATCACCCAGCATTCATCCATTGTTTTCTTATACACGTTCGCATTTAATTCTCCCAATAATACCTCGAGTTTAATATCATTACCATCTTCATTTTACAGATGTATAAAATGAGCTTCAGGGGAGTTAGGTTAGGACCAATGACCCCAAAGTAGTGAACGGTAGGGTCAATATGCAGCTATTCCCAGAGCCCAAGCTCTGTATCAGAAGTGCCTTCGTGGTTTGTATGTGCCCCTAGCTCCAGTTGTCCTAAGACATCTACTGTGCACATATCTCTCAGTTACTTCACTGTGAAACCCCCAGCACTGAGTTTGGGCCAATGGAGACAATGAGCAACTGTAAGTTGAGCTAAAACTATTTGATTAATATACCATTATGACCTTCGCGCTTGTGAACCACAGTGCTTGGGTTCAAAGTTTAGCTTTCCATTAACACTTGTGTAAACATGAATAAATTACTCAACCTCTTGTGCCTCTCAGTTTAAATGAAAGTATCAACCAATCAAACTCAAAATATTATTGATAGGAATCAATGAATATAGATATAACGTATCTAGACCAATCCTGCCAGGTGAGAAACAGAAGTATATGCTTTCACTAGGACAGGAAAAACTGAATTGGCGTAATTCCAGAAAAATCATATGAAAAATTTATAAAATTTTCCAAATGTCAGTTTACAATTATAAAAATTTAAGAACTGGTGAGATAATCTACAAAGATCTTTCCAATTTAACTTTTGTAACTCTATAGATATATAATGCACTAAATTTTGTGGTTAAGCTCAAGTTGAGATATGGAAAATCTTGACTATGTATTATTAATATAATGAAATAATGCACGTGGTATATGAACATTTTGATTTCAGAGCAATATCTATCCTACAACATCTGTTAACACTTTCGTCCTTTAATTCTTTTATTTTTTATTTT